>NW_020653774.1:146622-164968 GCF_003589595.1 Hyposmocoma kahamanoa
ATAAAGAAGAAATTAGCTCTCGCATTACAAGGAACATAAATTTGGAGTCAAGTGTTGACTTTCAACCATCTACGAGCACACACGCATACATTCCACCATCGTCGCCGCAGCCGCAACCGCCTCCGCCTCCGCCGCCGCCACCGACTGCAGAACTCTGTGGTCTCGTTTCTCCTACTTTCACTCAAGAGAGTGAGAGAGAGACTGGGGAGATTGTAACTAATAATAATAACTTGACAACATTAAAAATGCCAACTGGCAACGTAACAATCACTTTTAAAAATTGTTCAAATTTCTATAACTGCTTTAACAAGTAATTAAAGATTTATTCGTTTAACAAAATCCAAAGTCTTATTTATTTCCTCGCAAATATGTTATAAAACGTCGTATGACATACGTGCGCTTTGAAAATTACTATTAATAGTAATTTTCAACTTGCCGCACTTATATCATAATGTACTAATAATCTATGCACATGACTTCACAGTTCTAAAGAGTTTCATTGGTAACCAAACAATTTTGGTCAAATTAGAACATAATCGTCAATACTACGGAATTGATTACAAAGTTAATTTTAATAGAAAAGTATTTGATGGTGAAATTGCGCTACACGCGCTACATATCAAAATTAGAAACGATTGCTCGATGTATAGATGCGATACGGTACTATTATAAAAAATATGCACAAAATAAAGGTTATTAAAATATAGTGTAACTATGATTGTAATCACAGACATATATCTAGATAGACGCCGCAAGTGTACGTGCTTCGCGTGCCCAAAGTAAGTAAGTAAAGTAAATTGACTTACTTGCCGCTGCTACACTTCAGAAAACGCGAAAAATGCAAAATTATGCCATGATAAACTGTAAAAGCACCATAACTGTGGGTAAACGGGTAAACAGGGACGTTTCCTTCCACGGGCAAGTGATTTTGTAATCAGAAGATGCATAATTTATTTTAAAAACAGTTATTTTGATTTTGTATGAATTTCGAGAAAACAAATATGCAACGCAGTGTATGCCTCATGTTTGTAATACATTGCGGCTATTACTTGGTGCGATATATTTGTGATCCTTTGTTAATACGCCATAAATATCGAACGAACGCACTTTTGCTTAATGCATTCAGTTTCTGTGGTACGGCCGCTTGTACATTTTTTTTGGCCAATTAATCGATTTAGCGCGGAAGGAGGTTTCATATCACTAAATAGTTCTTGTGACGTCATGATGGATACATAAAAAGTGGCACGCTCGGTTTTCATACAAATTGCTGTACTTGCGGGGCGTCTATCTAGATCTATGTCTGTGATTGTAATAAATATTTTGAACTATCAAAGTTTTCGAATTTAAAATATCTTAATAAAATATTTTTCTTTTGTGTGATGTAAATCAAATAATAACAATTAAATATTAACTTATATTGCATATAATTTATTTGATATCCTAATACCACTTAAATACCTATATTGCAAATTAACATTTCTAGTTCGTAACATTAGTATTATAGAAAGCAACAGAAAAAATGCGGAAGTTTTTTCGCTGCATCCATAACCTTTCCAAAAATAATCTTATTTCAATGTAAGCTTAATTGTAATGTTACTCATATTCGTACCATGACGAACCTGTTAACCAAGTAATGTATTATACGTCTATGATTATTGCAAAAGTGATTGAAAGAACGAATGATTTCCCAATATTGTCTATTCCTTACTAAAAATAGGAAAAAGATAACGCTGTGTGAACTATACAGGCTGTCTATTTGAAAGTGAGACATATTCATAGATATAGTAAATCATGTTACAACTTAACATAGACTAAAATAAAATTTGGATATTGGATAGAACAAAAAATAAATCAACAAATGTGTTTTGGTGTATACATAAGAATAAACCGATTCCCATTACGCTTGATTTCGAGTGCAATGGGAATACTACCAAGCGAGCGCCGAGTGAGATAGCAACAATAACAATGATTTCACATCTCCCTTCCTACTTAGAACCAACAAAGCACCTCATTTCTCTAGAAAATAAAAACCACAAACTAATAAGAGATATAAAAACTAAGTTGCTCACCTACGCATATTTATGTTATGATGAAAAAAGCTGTTCTTCGAAATGATTACGTTTTAGTTTATGCTAATTATTTTTTACTTCTGGACTATCGTCGAAATGTTTTACGTACTAAAAAAAGATAAGTTTATGATTTAGTAACTAGTTATAATTTAATAAGAATTGAGGTTTTTAGTGTACCTAGTTAAAAATGTGAAATCAAATTATTTACAATGATTGATTTTTTAGTTATTTACAGTTTATTTACACTTACGCGCTACGGAGCTGGTGTTCATAATGTCCATTTTCCACAACCTCCGTTTCCGTTTTTGCTGGGGTGCAGCCATCGGGCGAGCGGAAGTACAAATGATGTACGCGTCTTCGCTAGGCCAAGGTTACGCGTGCATTGTTTCCACTGTTTCTCTAGCACTTCGCAGCACTTCACAACACACACAGCAATTTCGCAGAAGCGCCCGCGCCCCCACCCCCGCTCGTCGTTGCGTCGGAGCAATAATAGTGATGTGCATAGATTTCGATAACTAATGTTGTTCACAAATAGTAGTCGATAATTTTTTTTTTGTAAAGTTTAAGTTCATTAGTTTATTGTTTCTTTGAGTTCAGAATCAGGAATATAACGCACTCTATAAGTATGTCCCACTTTCAAATATACAGCCTGTATAATGCCATCTCTTCTTTTTTGATGTTCCGAATCGTCCTATCGTAGTACAATGTTTAAGTACTTAATGTTATTTACATTCAAAGAATTTTGACTGTTAAGAAAAGAAAAGTATGTAATAATAAAATCTATTAAAATTACGTTGTTTTCAATAATTATTCCGCATTTTCATGAATAAAAAATAAATAAAACAAGCTGAGTCTTGATAGTCACGTTGTGAGTTCGAAACTATAGTCTAGTGTCAACTGTTAGTTTCGCCAAGGAGCATACAGATGGCGCTGTTATAATTTTACGAAATAAATTTCGCGTATTATTATTTAACGAAAAATTATTTACTATGCGCTATTAAATTTAAAAAAAATGTTGGAGAGATATATGTAAATAAATAACTTCAATTTAACTTTTAATCATTTCATCACAAATCAATATTAATAATAAATAATAAAAAAATAAACAAGTAAATAAATATTGCTAAATTTGACTTAAAAGCAATATTACTTTATTGTTAAATTCGCGTCATGGTACGAACTGAGTGAATGAATATCACAAAGCTGCCAATAAAACATCATAGTTTTAACATTACAATAAGGTTACTTTAAGCGCGTTATGGTACGAAAAGTCAATGTAAGGTTGGAGTAATATTGTTTTAAGAGGTTGCGGTAGGAAAAAAAAAAAAGGCCCCCTGGCAATCTTACACGCACACAAATGCGCATGTCCCTTCCCTACAGTGCCTTTCCTAGTTGTTACGCATACAATAAATGAAAAGCGGCTTCACTTCGTTTGTTGGCAATACTCCATCTGCCTATTGTTTTGTAATCTGAGACTATCGGTACTTCACACTACGAGCGACAAACATAATCGAACAAGGTACAATCGATACTGATACTGTTATAAAGCGACAGTGTGCGCGCACAGTCCATAACTGACCGAAATCCGAATCGTCAGTATACGCCGCGATGCGATGTGAGAGAGCGAGGGCGTGTCTCTATGTGTTTATATCTGTGTGTTTATATTTATCTTGTTTTGTTGGTTATTTTTTATTTAGTTCTTTGTTTTTTTAACCCGGCGTCATTGTGGTAGGAAATTGAGGACTGTGAGGTGGGTCAATATTACCCACATATTTAACGTATAATATTTGCAATGTTTTTGTATAAATCCGGAATCTTTGTTATTTAATAGCATAATTATACTTTGAAATTAGAAATAACAGAAATAAATATTTAATCACGAACTTTTAATTAGGTTTATGACACTTTTACATAAACACACAAAAATTAACAACAAAATTGAGCTTTATTATATTTATTCACTATTAATCAGTCCTTTCAATTGTTTTTGGCAGTTTTATAAATGTAATCTTTGGAAACAAGTATAAAAAAGTTAAATCTATCAAGTCTATGCCGCTTACGATAGGAACGGTCCAAAGCACAAAAGTGTCAAGTCATTGATGTGCTCTTGCCTGTAGTAGCGTTACATTTCTATCGCCGTGACTGTCGTTCCGGTTCCAAAAAAACCACAGTGATAAATCATCGTGATTTTGTCACGACTGTTACTTCCGTGAGCTTGTCACGCCTATAACTTACATTACGATATACGGTTTTAGCCAGCGGCTTCTTTCTAATACTTATAGCCGTTTTTTATAGAATGATTTAAGTTTTTACTCCCTTTGTAATAAGTTTCAATTCCATTCAAAAAGTTGATTTTGTATTAAATGTAATTTTGTTTGTTACTTATTTAATGCGAATCTTTGGATTGTTAAAAATAGCAATAATGTGTAATGTAATTATATTTCTAGTAGAATACACAAAGTAGATTATACTCTTCCTATAATAAAACAAATATACAAAAATATTTTACTTTGTTCATAAATTTATAATAACTGCTGCAGATTTTTTTCATCCGCCTTTTCTAGTAGTAATAATCATCTACGACCCTTGTGAGTGAGCAAAGAAAGTCATCCTATTTCATTCACTCCCATCGCCGAAATGGCCCGATTTGAAGAGAACTACAACGAGTAGCGCACTCAGTCACCACGGAACGGAGATCGCGCATTATATCAAATACGTATGTCGTGATTTGAGTGACGGGGATAGCTATTGGAACGGAGGAACACCTATGTGACTCTAGAACGTCGTTCTTTCGGAACGAGTCACGGCGACACTGTTTGACGGCGGATCATCGTGATTTTTTCATCGTGACGTGATTTATCACCTACCTCTAGACTGTACCAAATAAATGCACACGGCACTCTGAAATCTCAACATATTTTATCTTATTTCTCATAAACTAATCAGCAGATCGAGCTGGAGTTTCTTTTACTTCAGAGTATTAATAAAGTACAAATTTTTGGAATAAGAAGTTTTTATAGTTATCAAATAAATACTGCTAATCAGAGGTACACCCGCCATATTGACAGTGGTGTGTACATTTGATGTTGCTATAACTTCTTTCTGAAGGAGGTACAAATTTTTTAAATAGAGGTACCTACTAAATAGTACAAATTAAGTACATTTTTTTGATACCTTTGTCAGGATCCGCTAAGGTACACCCGCCATTCTGACTCTCACAAAACCTTCGATGAATTTGATAAGATAGGTTAATGTCTCCATTTTTAATTATGATTTATTTTCTTTACATTACACAACAAATTTGAAAAATATCAACTATTGTTGACATTTATGTAAGATGTGCTTTGTAGAAATATGTAATAACACATAGCTTATCCAACAAAATCAATACGAAGTACGACATCGAAAGTTCCAAAATTATACGGCACAACGAGATGAGTACGGGAAAGGACATTTTGGATGTATTTTTATTAATTCAACATACCTATCTAACATAAAAAACCTTCAGTATAATAAAGAATGACATTTAGATGTCATTGTCGTAGTTTAGACTATCAAATAAAATTACTTAAATGTGTATTTCAATTAAGACATCGGTCAAAACCATTTTTTATACGCCGTTGTTCTACTATTTCCCATAGTGCGGGAACTGAAACCGAGCTAGCTCAAGTTCACAAATAGTAGCTCGAGTTGACTCGTTGTGGGAGTAACTCGAATTAAATAACTCGACTCGCCCATCGCTTTAGTGTAGTGTAGACTTGTGCCTTATTGGTCCTTAGAGGGAGCGATCCTAGTTAGTTCAATCGGTCAACTGAGCTAGGTGGATCTTCTAGTTCATTTAGTTCATCTAGTTCCTTATTTAGTTAGTTCGTCTTGTAATTTATTAATTAAAAATAGTAATTTTGTTCACATGAACTACTACGGACTTCTAGTATTATGAGGTCAATACTACACTGTATTAAATATTTAAAAATACAATTTATAAATACCTACCACACCGACCAAAAAGGAATACTTTTTTGCAAGCTTGTATATACATAATGTAGATACGTATTAGAGACTTAGAACGAGCTGGCAACGTTCAAACGTGCATCCGACTCGAACTTGTACTGAAAGTAGTGAAAGATCGCTATTTGTCCCGCTCGCACCGATCCTACTGAATAAAAGGCAGGTGAAATGTAGACAGTTCCTGTCCGTACTGAACTAAAAACAACGATGTACTATTAAAACCGTCCAAGACGAACTAGTTCATGTCGGTCAGTATCGGGAATATATTCCTAATAGTTCGTAGTTCATGAACTATACAAGCCTATATAGTGTAGTGTTTAAAACGTTTCCAATCACACTTCCTTGTTTTGTTTCGATTATTATTTTGGATAGATAGATACAATAAGATACGTACGATAAGGATATACTCACCCAATAGTATGAGAACGTTTCGGGCTTTGCTTGACAAGACTGTCTCAGTTACAAGTAATAAGACAGTGCCAATGATGCTCAGTGCGTCCGCCATATTCACTGATAAGGTGTTGTCAGCAAGCTGACATATGTGTAGACTGAAGACTGTAGTGTTGGCAGTTTGCCGCCGGCTGCCGCCTTTCAACATCTTTTTACTGACCTACTTACCGACCAGCTCAACTTTGCCTCCAAAATTCAAATTAGAGAACACCACGCAATTTTGTTTATAGGTATCTTGTGCACAATGGAGAACCGAAAGATTTTATACTTGTTCGACGTGGACGGCACCCTGACGAAACCGCGACAAGTAATTAGTAAGGAGTTGAAGCAGTTTCTTTTGAACAAAGTGAAGCCGAAGGTGGCACTCGGTCTGGTGAGCGGCTCGGATTACAGCAAGGTTGCGGAGCAGATGGACGGCGAGGAGGCGGCCGCGCACTTTGACTATGTTTTTTGTGAGAATGGCCTCATGTACTTTCGCAATGGGCAGCTTGTTTCTGCACAAAGCATCCTCAACCATCTTGGTGAACAAACCCTTCAGAAAGTGATCAACTTTGCATTGAATTACATGTCCAAACTCGAGCTCCCAGCCAAGAGAGGCAACTTTATAGAATTCCGAACCAGTATGATCAATATTTGCCCAGTTGGTCGCTCTTGTAACCAGACAGAAAGGGACCAATTTGTACAGTTTGACGCTGTGCATAAAGTTAGAGAAACATTTGTAAAGGTATTGCAAAGAGAATTTGCTAGTAGTGGATTGACATTTGCACTTGGAGGTCAAATCAGTGTGGATGTGTTTCCGAATGGGTGGGACAAGACCTACTGTCTGAGACATGTTGAATGTGACAATTATGAGGAAATACACTTCTTTGGAGACAAAACTGACCCTGGGGGAAATGATTACGAAATTTACACAGATCAGCGCACCATTGGACACATGGTTACATCCCCAGATGACACCAAGCAACAAGTACAACAGTCTCTGAATATTCTATAAAATTGGCTAATTTTTAGTTTGGTTCCGTAAAATCTAAATATGTCTATGTGATCAATTTATCTGTAAAATAACTGTTTTAACACAATAACTATTTGTGAATATAATATATCGAAAGATACAATTATAAAATATATCACATAGAAACATGCGTTGTAGGTTAACTTGAGCCAATAATAATAAATGTAAACTCTGCCTACCCCAATGGGGATCCAAGGACATGAGTATATGTGCGAAGAGTATATGTATACTGTACAGATTAATAGTATACATATAATAATACTATTGTGCATGTTTTCCTCTCTTGAGGACCAAATATCAAAAAGAAAATCAAAAATAGGTGTCTCTTTGGAGTCAAAATAAATATTGCTTCATCGAAGTCAGTAGTTGGTATCAAAATCACCTAAGTGTCGAGTGTTTTGTCTAAATAAACAATAATCAACTTAAATTCCAGAATTTTTAAGTGCCACTTTAAACTATTAGTTGTCATTCTATTATAGTAGTTAGTCTATTAGGTGCCACTATTCTATTCTATTCTATTCTAATTCTATTGATCCCCTGCTACCCTGTTTACCTATGCATACTACTTATAAAAAAATAATAGTCACTTACCTGGAGGTATTCCACTTATTTCATTAGCCATTAAATCTAACCAAGGTTGACCAAGTAAAGGGCGGTCTATATTTTACAGTCATAGTTATTTGTTAACTTGACCCAATAACAAAAACATATTATGCAAAAGAATAACACATATTTTAACTGTCATTAGTCATTACATATTTATTTTAAAACATTTAATTAACAATATTTTTTAATTGCAACAGCATAGGGAAATCTGAATACTCTGATTCAAGGAAACTGTCTTATGTACCATTGGGACTTTACAATTTTGATAGAGTTTCTACTTATTTCATTGCTACATCATATTTTTTTCCTATTGTATTCATATATCATTGCATTGGAAGAATAAATATGAATGTGTAGAAGTGGGTAAAATTTTATAAAAACTTATAATCTATTATTGGTTAATCTGTATTTGCCACAAACACTACAGCCACATTTTGGAGAGTTTGTAGAAATTAAAGTCTACATGTTAACATTAGTGATGGCTTGATTATCATTTCATCGTGACTTATTGACCTTTGTAGACCGGTTTCCTCTTTTCAAAAAAGGCTTTCATTCCCTCTTGTCTGTCTTGAGTGGGAATGTTCATCTCATAGTACTTTTGCTCAACGTCATAGCCTTCCTTTATGGAGACCTGTATGCCCTCGTTGATGGCCAACTTTGCACAGCGCAGTGCAACCGGGGCATTAGCAGCGATCTCGCGCGCTAGCACTAACGCACGCTCAAAAGCCCCATTGTTGCTGTTGTTGTTCTGAGCCACCACATGGTTCACCAAGCCTAAAACACCCACAATAATGTGCTCCAGTTTCCTACAATAAATAAATGCATAGGTACTAGTTGTACTACTATGAAATTGTAATCATGAATAATATGAAAGAAAAGTAACGTCGCCAACCTAACTGTTTGGCTTCGTTGCCATTTACTATCCGCGAAGTGAATATGAGCTCCTTGGCGATGCTGGGATGGACCTCGCGAGGCAGGCGCTGCGTGCCCCCGGCACCGGGCAGCAGCCCGCGACTGGTCTCTATTAGACCTAGGCGCGCTGAAGCCGCGGCCACGCGTAGGTCGCAGGCCAAAGCTAGCTCCAACCCGCCGCCTACAGCCACGCCTTCGATTGCTGCGACTGTCGGCATCGGCAAGTCTTCCACTTCCGTCAAGGTAGCTCTCAATGTACGCACGAAACTCGCCACTTCCGAATCGGACATTTTGAATCTTTCTTTGAGGTTGGCACCTGCAATAATTCAACACATTAATTAGGAAACAATGTGGTTTAGAGGGTTACTCCAGTTTCCAGTATTAGGTATGTATAGGGTCAATGGCACGTCAAGATTAAACTCTATGCCACTTACAAGAACCGTCCAAAATTTCCAGCTTGACTGTACAAGTGATTAATAGTTTAGCGATATTCTAACCAGCGCAAAAGACGCCGGGCACAAGGCTGTGTATTACGACCACGGAGACGCCGGTGTCCTTGCGCAGCAGCTGGTGCATCTCGCGCATGGCAGCGAGCAACTCAAAGCCCAGCGCATTGCGGTCTCTACGCCGGTTGAGGCCGTATAGTGCGATGCCACGATCCTCGCCGATCAATTTCTCAAACACCACTAGGTTGTCGCTTTCAGTCTGCGTATGCGTTGACATCAACCGTGTATTGCGCCCGCCAACTATGTATTTTACTAAACTGAACTTACGCAGCAACATGATCATGACTATCACAATTAAAAAGATATAGGTAGTGGAATGTGGTGGAATGATCAACAGTGTTCTGTGGGAATAGTGTTGAATCTTGGTAAAAATTTCATTTTGAAAAAAATCATATTTTTCAGATTTCAGAAAAATAAATATTTTTCTGGACATTTTTTTTCTAATTTTTTTTTGTTTGTTTTGTTTGTTGTTGTTTTTTTTTTTTCTTCTTCTTTCCATAAAGGAAAAGGCAAAGGTTTTACACCATACAGCCAAGTCTTGGTACATTATTCTTTTTTTGGTGAAAAATAAAGGCATACGCCAAGTCTTCATTTCATTATACATTTTAAAGGCGATACGCCTCGTCTTCGGTGGTCAAGTCAGGGTATAGTTCCAATTCCGGTTAAAATTTCAACTCCGAGTGTTCGTCAAGTCCAGTGATCGACAATTCCGATTAATGCAAAATCCATTCTAAAGATCTTCTATTGTAGAACAAATGAAATTATAAATATGATTGTAAGTTTCAGGATTCTTGAGAAGTTCTTGAGTACCGCGCGGGATCGGACTCGAAGGTTGGTAAATAGATATTAGCTTATCAATTAAGGCTAAGCGCTGAATATTATAATTGGGGCAGTCAAATATTATATGGTCCAGTGTTTGATCAAAGTCTAAGTTGCATTCTGTGCATTTAGGCGACAGGGCTATTTTCATCCTATGTAAATGAGCATTGATGCGACAGTGGCCAAATCGTAAACGAGATATAACAGTATAAAATTTTCTTTCTTTGTATTGTTGTGATTTGGAAAACCAAGGTTTTTTCCCAATATCTTGATTAATTGAAGCGTACCAAGAACCTTTACGTATTTTAATATCGTTCCAACGAGTAAACCATTCAGAGAGGATATCTTTCTTGATCTTGGATATTAGGTCTGTATAATGGACACCATATGAGACAGTGGTGCCCTCATCAGTGTCCTGGCATCCATTGAAGTTGCATGCTGTTTTCGCAAGGAAATCTGCGCTTTCATTGCCTCTCACACCTACATGCGCCGGTGTCCACATAAATTGCACGTGAATGTTGTCATTACGTAGTTGCAACCACATTTCCTTAATATCGTAAATAATAAAATTAACTTTGCTATTCATAGTTGTGCTTTGTAGAGACTTTAAGACGCTCATACTATCCGTCACAATAAGCCATCTGTTAGTTTGTTTGCTTTGTTTTATAAACTGGAGAACTTTAAGAATAGCCAGAGATTCCGCAGAAAAGATACTAAAACATTCTGTTAGCTTCTCTCCGTAACCGAATTTTAAATGTGGTACGTAAAAAGCAAATGAAGAGGTAAATGCCGACTTTGAACCATCCGTGTAAATTGGTATCAAATCTTTAAAAGTGAAAATTTTCTGATATATTTCTTCTTTGGTTTTCAAGTTTAGGTCAATGTGAATAGGGATGGTAATATATTTGCTTTCGTAGCTTCCATTAAAACAAGTCCAGTTCTGTTCACTTGTATATAGTTTATTGCGCAGTTTTATTTCATTTATGTATAAAAAGTCATGAAGAATAAACGGGGCAGAAGATAGTTCACGAAAGGAAAAGGAATTATATAAATTATATATTTTTTTTAAAAGAAGATTTGGATCTAACGAACATAAATGGAGAAGAAAATTAAATTTTAGATATTTAAATCGCAGGATTAAAGGGGGAACATTACATTCCACCTGCAAGGAATTAATTGGAGTAGTTCTGAAAGCACCTGTAATAGTTCTTAAGCTGTGGTTCTGGAGAATATCCAATTTCTGGACCAACTTATCATTTGATGCGTAGCAAAGGAAACCATATTCGAAGTGACTGCGTACTAAAGACTTATACAAATTCAATAGTATTTTGGGATCTGAACCCCAATAGGTTGATGATAATGATTTTAAAATATTTAATGCCTTTGAAGCTCGTGCGGTAATGTGCTCGACATATTTATTCCAGGACATGTTTTTCATAAAAGTAACACCTAAAAATCTTACGGAGTCTGCAAAAGATAACTCTAAATTATTATAAAAAAGTTTGTAATGTTTTCGTTTAATGCCCACTCCATTAAAAATAACTACTTTGGTCTTATCAGCATTTATGTCTAAGTTTAAATATTTGAAATAATTATTTAATTTACTTAAAGCAAGATTTAATTTGTTTATAGTCAATTGTAAATCTGAGCCTGAGGAATAAACCACAAGATCATCAGCATATTGCAGGTTGCTTACTTCTGAACCCAAAACATAGTTGAGCTTGTTTATATACAACAGAAACACTAAAGGGCTTAATATCCCACCTTGACATACACCTTTAAAAGATTCTCTGGGGCCAATCAGATAATTTTTAACCTTGGCATAAACTTCTCGTCCATGCAAAAACTTAAAAATCCATAGTACGATTTTTTTAGGTAATCCTAGCAACATTAACTCTTTTGACAGTATGTGAAGATTGACATTATTAAACGCACCGATGATATCGAAAAAAATTGCGAACAATGTATTGTGTTGTTTAAAAGAATGAAAAATATCTAATTGAAGATGAGTTATACTCTCTCTAGCAGATCTACCTTTTCTAAAACCAAACTGGTTAGAGGGTAATATATTATTATGTTCTATATAGAATTCTAATCTCTGTTTTAAAAGTTGTTCAAATATTTTCCCCATACAAGATGTCAAAGTTATTGGCCTGTATGATTCATAATTATCCTTATCCTTATCTGGTTTAAGTGCAGGGATGAGACAATCTGTTTTCCACTGTGTTGGTATTAAATCTGTAGCCCATAGAGAATTATAAATATTCAGTATTACGTTTCTAGAATCTATACTGGCATACTTTAGCATCTTGTATGGAATACCGTCAAGTCCGCAAGCTGTATCTCTCCGTGAAGATATCGCTGCATTAAACTCCCCTAGTGTAAACTGATTTGTTAAGTATTCAGAGTGAGAAGCTGGTACAGACTGTTCAATTAAATTCAATGGAGACTCAACGGTGTCTGGTGTATATTTCTTAAGAAAATTATTGATCAAGTCTATGTTGGTTATGACATTAGTGCTTTTGGGTTTCTTATTAAATTTTCTCATCATAGACCAGATATATGATAAAGGAGTTGTTCTGTTGAATGTTTCAGTTAGAGAATACCAGCTCAATTTTCTCTCATTATTTAAAATCAGTTTCCTTTGTGCCTGTTTTTGTTTAAAAGTCAAGTAATTTACTTCACTTGGATCTGCTTTAAAATTTAAGTATGTTTGTTTGACATCTTTTACAGCATTTGCACAGTTTTGATTCCACCAAGCCAAAGGTATTCTTTGTTTTTTAGGTTTTGTCAAGGAGTGATATATATGTGAAGGTGCACACTTGTGTTGAATTAAAGTAGATTGTTCTGCAGCTACATTAATAATGGCAGTTAATTCTGAATATGACTTTAATGGATTGGAAAGGTCGAAGTTATGGTTTGACATCAAACTATCTAACACCATTGTATATTTTTTAAAATCAATGTTTCTACTACTTAAATGATGAGGAAAAGGTATATTGTTTTGATAATTAGGTACAGAATCATGAGAATTGTCCTTAATTAATAATTTTGTTATTACAGGTAAATGAAAGCTACCAAGTGGGTCATCAGTTACTATCCAGTCAGAATTAAGAGCCAAAGAAGGCGAAACAATGGTTAAATCCAAGGCATTGGGCTGCCAAATGTGTGAGCCAACAGTTGTAGGATGTCCATTATTAAGTATGACCAAACCATTTTCATCTGAACTTTCATAGATGTCACGACCCCTAGCATCGATAGATGAACATCCCCAAAGCAGGTGGTGGGCATTAAAGTCACCTGCTAGAAATATTGGTTCCGGAATATTACGGATGAGATTATTTAACTTTTTCTTTGAAAACTGAAGAGTGCAATTACCTGGACTATATAGACTTATTATAGATAATTCTTTATTACAATATTTTAATCTAATAGCAATATTTTGAAGTGAATCATCATATTTTGTTTGTATACTAGTGTAATTTAATTTATTGTGAATTAGTATGGCTACACCATTATGAGTGTTGCCTGAATCTAACCTAACCAAGTTATATTCTTTAAATCTTATTTTGTGATGTGGTTTTAGCCACGTTTCACAAATTACTGCAATGTGAATATTGTTCTCATATAAAAATTGTGAAAAAATATGTCTATGGCACATTAAGCTCTGAGCATTCCATTGAACTATGTTCAGACTGTCCATTAGTGTAATATGTTATTTTGTTTTTCTACATTAAATGTCTCTATGAGGATATCTTTGATGGATTTTGAATTGATTTCTTTTTGATTCAATTTATTGAGGGATATTAATTTAACTATTGAATTTAATAAAATGTCTAAAATTTTTTCTGAGTTTAATAGGGAAATAAATTGATCAGTTTGTGAAACTTTTCTATGTAGGGAGGGAAATGACTTTTCATTGACTACTGCGGAATATGCTCTCTTTTGAAACAAATCTGTTTTGTTTTAATTTTTGTATTTTTACTGGACACTCCTTCGATATAGCTATATGCCGACCCTGACAATGTAAGCAGGTAGCGTCTTTAGTGTCTATCGTACATGTTTTGAAGTTGTGGTTGCCTCCACATACTGAGCATCTTTCTGAGTTCTTACAAAATTTGCCAATGTGACCATACCTGAGGCACCGTAGGCATTGCTTCACTGGTGGGATGTAGGGTTTTACATCAAAACGCCAACTGTTGAGGTCTATGGATTCTGGCAGGACTGGGCAGGAAAAGGTAATGGACACGGTTAGGGTAGGAGTAATCTGAAAATCATTGTCAACTTTATTTCGTCTCATAAAACGTCTTATTTGTACTATGTGTTTTGTACTGGAGATGGTGTCATATATTTCTTGGTTCGATAGATTGATTGGAACGTGTGAGATGACTCCTGTCACCTCTGTGGCTCCTGCAGGAATTGTCGCTTTCATTTTATATGAATCCAAATATTTGGTGTTTGTGAGGGCAGCATTAGCAAACGAAGCTCGCTCAAATATGACTCCTATTTTATATTTGTTAATTCTTACCAATTGCTTAACTCCCTTATTATACCTTTTTAGGGAAGTGGACATACCCATCATGTCCCTGTCGCCTATCGGTTTCCCGGGATCTGTGGACTCAAAAAATACTATATATTCGAAGTTACCCCCATTTTCAGGGTAACTACGTGTATAGTTCAGTACTCTGAAAGGTTCGTATTTATTTGCAGCGGTACTGGTGGAGGATATGGAGTCGTTGTCCGAATCTGTGTTTTGTCGGCTTTCTTCTTCTCCGTCTTTTCCCTTCTTCCTCTTACGCTTCCCCATCGTAAAGCCGTTTGAAGAAAGTTATTTAACGAACAATATATGATTTTAAAAATTTATAATAAAAAATCGCGTCGTTCAGGTCGAAGTTTCCCGCGCTTTTTTTGTTTGTTGTTGTTTTTGTTTGACAAGTGTCAACGTAACGTGTCAAAGTTGAAGTTACTGAACGAAAACGATGGAGCCAACAACAAGAGGTGTGGTTGTTCGTATCTTCAACTTGTCTATAGTTATCTGTGTGCGTGCTCTTATTAGTTGTGTGGTTGTGGGAGGTTTTTTCGCTGTTGTGAAATCATTTTAAAAGAAAGAAAGAAAGAAAGAAAATACATTTATTTGTTTACCACAATGACACCACAAAAGACAAAAGACAAAAAAAGAGAAATCGGAACAAAACAGAACTAAAACAAAACACGATCAAAACATTCAACGTAAAACAAATATACAGGGTGTAACCGCAAGGTGTAGTCATATTAAAGGAGCCAAACCTATACTTGATCTAGACCCTCTGTGCAAAATATCAAATAAAAATAAGTGACTTTTAATGTTGATATAACTTTAATTATGTTTGTATAAATAGTGATTGTCCGAAACAACCACTGCGTCACAACTCTATTGCTAGTTACGTTACTACGACTTCACAAATTCATTAATGAAACCTGGGCGGCCGCAAGCGGGGCGAAAGAACAGCTGACTACAATTGAAATGCCACTGTAAAAACATGATTTGAATATGTTGATAACACGTTAATATTAAGTAACAAAATCTTTAAATACCTAGAAAAATCGAATTATTTCTAACAATATTATTTTATGCCATACCTAGGTACGTACTTATTTACATACAATTTAAAGGATATTTATTTACTTATTAAGCCCGTAGTTACGCACGCCTTCATCGTATACACATTCTACATAATTTTGTATTAATACATTTATTTACGACAATTTTACAATAGTGGATACTTTTTTAATTGGTACTTACCTACTGTGCAATTCATACACGTTTTAATGAATTTCCTACGAATTGTAATTCACTGTAGTACAATGTACGAAATATTGACTTGTTTACGATAATTTTGAATAATAAGTACAATCACTACACGCACTGCTGGCACATTTCACACATTTACAGGTAAGGTTCAAAATGCCGACCTCCATGCAATATGCATATTTCCGTGCGTCGGTACAGAGACTGCTCTACTCTTTGAAGCATCTGCCGAGTGATTTGACTAAACGCCATTTCGATCCGCTGCCTCATTTCTTCTGCGCTTTCACAGGACTCCGCATAAACAATATTTTTATATGACCCCACAAAAAAAATCGAGCGGTGTCAAGTCTGGGGACCACGCTGGCCAGGGTACAGGACCTCCCCGCCCAATCCACTGCGGGAGACGGTCGTTCAGATGGGAACGTACATTTCGAGCAAAATGTGCGGGTGCTCCATCGTGCTAGAAAGTCATCCCGTGTTCCATCACGAGTCTCACGTATTGTGTCACTGGCAGGGCCATCAGAACGTCATCCAAGTCTTCTGTTAGGAATCTTAAATAATTGGCCCCATTCAGACTTGCCGGCAAAAACACTGGACCGATGACGGCACAACCTATTATACCAGCCCACACGTTAATCCGCCACTGGTGTTGAAAATTTGATTCCCTTGATACGCGGGGATTCAAATGAGTCCAAAAATGTTCATTATGCATATTGATAATGCCCGCACGCGTAAATGACGCCTCGTCTGTCCACAGTACCGACGAAGCGAAGTCGGGAGACCTCCCAACCTGGTCGCGGTACCAGCGGCAAAATGCCAAACGTAGATCATAGTCTGCTTGTAACAGCTCCTGCGTTCTTTGAAAATGGTATGGGTGCTGGCCATCATCCCGTAGCACACGCCACACACTCATATGGTTCACACCACCAAAGGCTGCCGCAGCACGACGAGTACTTGTCTTTGGATTGCCGAGAAAATGTTCCAAAACATCTGCCTCGAATTCTGGGTCTCGTGAACTCGGCCGGCCTTCAGAACTGGAACCACGGAACGATCCACTATTATGAAGTCTCATAACCATCTTCCTGAAGCATTCCACAGCAGGAAATGGTCGACGTCGATTTTCTGGGACGCCATCAATAAACTTTGCCCAATAAATTTGACGAGGCTGGCGCAAGCTCCCATCGGCTGCGCCTACGCACAACATCATCTCTTAGTAATCACTATTGCTTAAGCGTGACATAGTTTAAATAAACACAAAAACAAGACACAAACAAAACGATGACACCTATTTAGTCCTCACAACGCAAACGGCAATTACAGACTGTTACAAAAAATTAAAAAATAGCACCTCTGCCTCAGCGGCGGCACATCAAAGGACGCCGACTGAAACGCAAATTTTGGAATATAGGGTAACGTTTTCATAATGTACCTACAGGGTGAAATTAAAATTATTACCATCCTTTTGAAATAAGACCCTTCTCCTGATACAAATTACATCATTACATACACATTAAACGAATACCTATATCCTACGTCTACGACCTTCAACGTTGCACTGCATACGCCTTTGTTTGTAAACAAGCTCTGACCATCACCCGTACCACTTCCACATAATGCAAGAACTGACTGAGTGATTACGGATATACTGCACTAAGGAGGCAGTCACCCATCGGAAACTCACGACGTCCGAAACGAAAGCCTAACACACTAACCACTACACCATGGAGGCAGTCGACTATAGGAATCAAATCCACGACCTCCGAAACGAAAGCCTAACACTCTAACCACTACACCATGGAGGCAGTCGACTATAGGAATCAAATCCACGACCTCCGAAAACAAAGCCTAACACTAACCACTACACCATGGAGGCAGTCGACTATGGGAATCAAATCCACAACCGCCGAAACGAAAGCCTAACACTCTAACCACTACACCATAGAGGCAGTCGACTATGGGAATCAAATTCACGACTTCCGAAAAGAAAGCCTAACGCTCTAACCACTAGACTATGGAGGCAGTCGACTATGGGAATCAAATCTACGACATCCGCAAAGAAAACCTAACACTCTAACAACTACCCCATAGAGCCAGTCAACTATGAGAATCGAATCCACGACCTCCGAAACGAGTCTAACATTAACCACTAATCCACATCACCATGTATAAAATCAAA
>NW_020653774.1:184968-204223 GCF_003589595.1 Hyposmocoma kahamanoa
CACACACATGTATTTTTGTTTTGGTCTTGCCTCCAATACTTAAGGGCCAATCTATGGATATACTACATCTATGATGCTAACAATGTATTGCTTAATGCCAAGGTAGACAAAATGTGTTAAATTTGAATTACCTAACGTAAAATCAACTAGTCCAAGAAATAAACAGAGAAAAGTTAGACCTTAGAAGTTAGACTTAGAATCGTTTGATGCACTGCAGTCGCTTGTATGTTCTTTTGGAATCCGGTAGTGTGTGTTCGCTCAGTGTGGATGAAGACGAAATTTTAATAATGTATTACTTTTTAAAAATGCGGAAGAGGAAGCAAACAAATCCAATTCAATCCAATCCAGTCCAATGCTACTAAGAAGAATTCCATTAGGGTTATGTCAAACGGTATACGAAGTTGCTTTCTTTTCGGTATTGTCAAAACCTGCTACGACCAGAGATGGCCAGTGGGTTAAAACCCAATCAACTCGCCCGTGTTATCACCAGGGTTTTAACGCCGAGTTTTAACCCATTTCTGCCCAAAATCGTGGGCAGAAACGAAGAGTACAGAATTTGGTATAATTCCAACACTATAATAATAATAATAAAAAATATATATATATATAATATATATCACTTAAAGTTATAATAAATCTACTGTCCTTATAGTACCTGAGATAGATAAAATATTCCACCTAAAAAATACTCAAATTTGGGGTTTAGGTAGAGATGAACAGCACCTGCACGTAAAAATATAATTACAAACTACATCCAATTACTTTCTGATCATTGCCTCGAAAGTAACCAAAGCTTGCACTTTCTTTTAAAAGTACAAGATGACTTTGAGTTTCGTACTGGAGGAGGTAAATCATTCCAGCACTTAGATGCAGCGAATTTGAAACTCCCGCGGTAAAGCGTTAATCTAGGAGGTGGTGCTATATGTAGAGAAGGATACCGTATTGCCCGTACATTGCGCTCATCCCTATCGTTCCAATTTAATTTTCTAGCCAAATAGGCTGGAGTACAGGTCTTCCGCAAATTATAAACGAATGTGTTTAATTTTAAAACTCTGTGGTTTTTCATACTTAAAATACTAAGTGTATTAAGATACAGAGTTATGTATGCGCGAGGAGGAACGTCATAACAGTATCTAACACATGAATTTTGTACTTTTTGGATTTTCTTTTCTACTTTTCTTAGTAAACAAGGCCCGTACACTATGTCTCCATAGTCAAGTTGAGAAAGTACTAAGTACTATCACGCACTAGCACTATAAAGTACTAAGTACTATCACGCACTAGCACTATAAAGTACTATCAACATAATATACAATAACTTGTAACAAATTTCTATATTTTTATTACACGAAGAAGAGCATCTCAACATAATACCCACCTCCTGTCAATCCTGTGGATTCTCAATGAATATCGATTCAAGTGCGATACAAGTGAGATCGTATGATCTAACGATTTTTTGTATCAATTTATTGATGAACTTTTCAAGCGAATCTATTGAATAGAAAGGTAAATCGAACTGTCCTGATAATAAAGCAACAAATATTTTGTAATATTATGTATAATTAAATTTGAACAAAACTCAAATCGCAACAAACATTTAGACATAAATAGTTTTTGCCCTCAATTTCGGGTTTTAACCCGATTTAAACCCTAACAAAGCGGCGTTAACAAAGCGCCGGCTTAAAACCCGGGCGCTTGCTCATCTCGGGCTACGACCTAACGCTACTGCAAAGCGAGCAGAGGGCGTGGGGTACGAGAGGGGAGGGCAGGGAGCAGAATACGTGCGGACAGCGATAAATAAAACGTGATGACAATAGGAGCTGCGACAATTTATCGTCACGTTTTTATCGGGACTTTTTTTATCGTCTGACGACTGTCGTTATGGCTGTTCCCACTGTGACGACAGTTTGTCATTGTAACGATAAAAAATCGTGAACGACAGTTAATCGTGTCGTGCTATATGTGAACAACTTCATTTAAATATACAAGCCACGACACTGTAAACTGCACGACAATCTGTCGTCACGACATAGTGGGAACGCGCCCTAAAGCAGTCTTCTTGGGAGTGACCTTATATAGTAATCAATGGTTTCCACATATATCTTCGCTGGCCTACAGATTAAGCTCCGCTGCATACGCAGTCCGCAGAATACGTGAGTTTACTGATGTTAGTACTGCTAGACTAGTTTACTTTAGTTACTTCCGTAGTATAATGTCCTACGGGATTCTCATGTGGGGTAATGCGGCAGATATTCAAACCATATTTGTATTGCAAAAACGAGGGATTCGTTCTGTATACTGTCTAGGCTCTCGGGTTTCTTTTAGAGAAAACTTTAAGGAGGCTGGTATCATGACTGTGGCATCACAGTGCATTTACTCAAATATTTTATATGCCTGTAAAAATATACATAATTTCAATAAGGAAGAAGATATCCATAATATTAACCTTAGAACTAAGTCCAAAGTCATGGTACCACGATTTCGCTTAACCAAGGTAAACTACTCTTTTATGGGGAACTGTATACGTTTTTACAATAATATTCCGGAGCATATGTTAAGATTATCATTTCCTAACTACATTAAAAATATTTTGATTGAAAAGTCGTATTACAAAATTGAAGACTACGTGTTAGATAAAGATGTATCGAAAGACGACACGGCTCCAGAATCCACACAAGTTTGATTCAAAGTGTATTCCATAGCATTTAAGTTTATTTCAAAAGAGCAATCCCTAGAGTTTCTTGCTCGTTCTTCTCAGGGAAGTCAGTAGTGAACGAGAAGTAGCTCAATGTAATGTGAATGTGATGTTTTCAAGTGTAAATTTATTTTACCTATGGTATAAATGATCTTTGACTTTGACTTTTACATATTTCTTCCCACAATCGGTAATAAAACGACAGCTACCTGGAAGACTCGTTAATGCACTGACACGTTAAAGAGTCAGTAGCAGTGTTGGGCAAAATTTATTTGTTCAGGCAATAAAAGATTGACAATTAATTAATTGTCAATTGCGATACGGCAATTAACAATTCATTAATTGTTAATTTCGAGAACAGCAATTAACGATTAAATAATTGTTAATTGTTGTTCTCGCAACTAACATTTAATCAATTGTTAATTGCGTATATCTACAATGAGCAATTAATCAAATTTCAATCTTTACAATGTTTTTGATTAACAATTAAAATTGACAATTATGATAAATTCATATTGGTGGGTGAACTCCCACCAATATGAATGAATACCCACTCACCCATTCACCCAATCCCCAACTCACCCACTTACTCACTCACTCACTCACTTACCCTCTCACTCAAAACTCACTCACACACCCATTCCCCACCAACTCACTCACCCACCAGCTCACCCACCCTCTCACCCACTCACCCACCCATATGCCCTATGAATTTATAATATTTGTCAGTTTTAATTGTTAATTGTTAATCAAAAACATAGTAAAAATTTAATTGTTAATTGTAGATATACGCGATTAACAATTAATTAATTGTTAATTACTGTTCTCGCAATTAACAATTAATCAATTGTTAATTGCTGTTTCGCAATTGACAATTAATTAATTGTCAATCTTTAATTGCCTGAACAATTAAATTTTGCCCAACACTGCTACTGACCATGCTCTTTAATGCTACCTTCAAGATACAATACTTTCCTAAGTTATGGAAAATCTCCCATATTTGTATGATAGCTAAACCAGGAAAGCCACACACAGAATCAAGTTCCTACAGACCTATAAGCCTCTTGCCGATACTCTCAAAGCTATTCGAGAAAATTTTTCTAAATCGACTTAAACCAATATTGAAAAATACAACATAATTCCAGATCACCAGTTTGGGTTCAAGGAAAAGCATGGCACTGTAGAGCAGGTTCATAGAGTCATACACACAATACTATACGTACAATTAGACAGTCGTTTGAGAAAAGGGAGTACTGTTTAGCTGTGTTTCTAGATATACAGCAGGCCTTTGATCGGGTATGGCATGATGGTCTTTATACAAACTAAAAGTTGATCTCCCAAACTCATTTTACATGATTTTAAAATCATATCTTCTAGAACGCAATTTTCAAGTAAAGTATGAAGAAAAACTTTCCCAATTACATGAGATGCTGGCATCTGTTCCTCAAGGTTCGGTGCTGAGCCCAGTGCTGTACTCTATATTCACAGCAGACTTACCTGAGAGCGTGGAAACGGCAACATAGGCTATGACACTCCTTGTCTGGCAAGCGACATTTCGTCGTTGCGCGTGAAAAAACCACTGAAGAGCACTTTGTAAACACCGCGTAACAGCGTTTTCACGATTTTACAGGAAGAATTAAAAACTGTATATCTTAGCCATTGAACTATATTTTACCGACTGAACTCTGTAGCTACTTCTTTGCGATTCACTTTGTAGAAAAATAACGTAAGTTTACCCACAACTTGTTTAGATTCCGGGTAAAGTCACTAACGCGGTTTTGTAGTAAAAAATTACAGAAAAGGTAAAGGAAGTATACTGTTAGTAGGTGCGCGGGATTGTAATGAAACATTCTAATAAAGGTTTGATTTTATTATGACTAAAGAGCAAAAGTGACAGAGAATAAGGAGGCGTTAGCCCTTCTCTGGGATAGTACAGGGTCATAATAATAATAAAATTACAAAAAGCTTCTAAAACAGACATCTTCTTAGACCAAAAAAGTATTATCAGATAAACAATAAATTGTTACTGTTCGTAGTCAAATTATATAGAAACCTTTTTATAAGTAAGTAAAAAAGAAATTTTGTAGTTTGAAAATATGTGTAATTAAGAATAACAGAAAAAAAACAGTCTCTTAAGTTGAAAATCACAGTAATCTTGTTAAACGTCTTGCACAAATATAATAAAAAGGTAGTATAATAGAGGGCTGTAGCTCAGATGTGGTGCGAGAGGTACTTTTAATAATATAAAACCGGGATCATCTTAAAGTTTGGTTTATTTTACTATTTTCATGTCTAGGGTTACAAATCAATCTTAATTAATATTAATGTCAAGCTCTTCCCTTATTTTCTTAGCGTTCCAAATACAAAACTATAATCATTACCTATGTTCAGCCAGCAATTCTACTCAAAGAGTACAGCCTAGTCTACATCCCTCTTCCTCACAGCTGAAGGGGTGAATATCCCTAGCTGATGGTCTACCTATGATAGGCAACTTACATCTGCGATCAGCCCTTACTACAGGCTAGCCACACACTGCTCGGAAGCTATCAACTTACCAACAAGTAACCACCGAGGAGGCTATGGCTTTGGTCTGCCAAAAACCTATCCAAAAAGACAGACCATGATCACATCCTAAACAAACAAATCAAAATATTTTCACTAGTTAGCTATCCTATCTAATTAGGGAACCTGACTAAACCCTAACACTTTATTTTAGCGACCCTAAACTGGCTGAACGACCCTATCAAACTTCTAAACATTGCTACAAAACTATTTCCCTAAACTCCCTAAACCTAAGCTATCTCCAACGTGCATGCTGCCACAACGACGACACAGGCTTGAACATCCATCGGACGATCACTGGGTTACATCACTATTGATCTCCCAGCTGCCTTAGTCCTCACTTTGCAGCTATCACGTTCCATCAGCTTCACTTACCATCTTTAAACAAACAAGAACCAACCCACATATAACGCTAACAACATATTCTAACTACATATCCTAAGATACATATGGGATGGGGATATATCCCATATGAAAGACGTCTAATTAATTAAATAAATATATTTTCCCAGAATGCAGACAGTCCTTGATCAACTGGAGGGATGAGCAGGAACTATTCGCACATACAGGATAATATATCTATCAAATTTAAAAAAATAAACAAGAACAAATAAGTTTTATCTGTTTGATGGTGTATCTTCTCCTCCCTTCCTTCCAAGTCTGCATGTACAGGAAAATATTAATTTTTCTCCAAATATTTCTCATAACGTCAATGTCGTTCCACATGAAAAATAAATATAAAAAATTAATTAACCTAGTAGAAACAAACACATTAAATTCCCTCATATAGAACTTTTCCATTTTACTAACATGCAGTAGATTCTGTCTACCCTAATTTTCGCGTATCATACCTCTTAGATATCAAAGCAACTCTGTTTTTCTTGTCGAACATTCGCTTTTGCTTTAATTGTAAATCATCTACATATTCTTTACGCGAACTCATCGAAGCTGCTCGTTTTACGTAGTCACTTCGCAAATTCGCCACATTACTTACGCGAACACGATTAAAAATGTCGCTTTCCGACTTACATTTTATATTTACTTTCGGCAAAGCATATTTATAATTATTTTTATTGAAATCACAAACTTGACGTAATTGACACGTCTTATCACTCACGTCAACATTACTTATCATCTCTGGCAAAACCGAGAAGCTATCTAAACTATTTGATACGGTTTTCAAAGGAGACTTTTCTTTCTTTGGTCCAATATCCATCATGGACTTAGAAGAAGAAATTTTATTGTCAATTTCCACTTTTGACAACTCGAAACCACATCTCTTCAAAATATCTCGTCCCAGAATTAAATATTTTTCAAGATTGTCTACAACCAGCAACTTCGAAGGATAATCCTTCCCATTAATCATCAACGACACCTTGGTGGACAACTGCACATTTATTGGCGTTGCACCCACTGTACGTAATGGAAAACTTGGACTATCATCGATACGTAAATGTAACTTTTCCGCAAAACAACGAGAAATAACTGAATTTGAAGCATTAGTATCCACCAACGCCTCGCAACATACATCATTAATAAAAACAGATATAAAAGGTGCCCTATCTACGCTAAAACTATCAATTGTAGACAAATTTTCTACATGTTCAGTTGCGCTTTTGTGACAATCACGCTGAGGAGATCCCGACGAAGATCCACTACTATGTGCTCGTGAATACCCTTGACTTGGCGTATCCTGCTGCACAACTGGTGTTTGTGGCACTAAATATTCCGACTGCTTAGACTCGGGTCTAATTATCGGTGCAGAGACATCCTGTGTTTGCCAACAGCAAGAATGCTCCATATGACAATTCACTGGCAATTCAATATCTCGTCTACTTCCATTATAATTGTGATTAAATATATCATCTACTTGGATAATTGTTTTCCTTAACTCCTCTTTCGATAAATACAAATTAGTAGCCAGCATCCATTTAAAATTGGGTAACAAAGACTTCAAAAAATGCTTAATAAACTGAACATCTTGAATGTTCGCTTTCATCGCTAACTCATTTAAACTATAAAAATAACTTATCAGCGATTCATTAGGCCCCTGTCGCCTATAATAAAATTCACGTGCGTAATCTATTTGTGAGGGAAATTCCTCTCGTAGCTTCTGTGCAATCACATCATACGTCATGTATGAAGAAAAATACGTTTTGTACCATTGTAGAGCTGGCCCCTCCAAATACAATGCAAACACGTATTTCTTCTGCACATCAGACCAATTATTTAATATACTAATGGTCTCAAATTGATTCAAAAACTCGTCAACGTCGTTGAATCCATTAAATTTTTGTGCCGACATAGCATACATATTTCCTCCTCGCACTTTTCACTGGCACCAAATATAAATTAATATTAAATAAGTAAAAAATATAAATTACGACCTTTGTTACGTTTTCGTTGTGGTTGTGTCGTAAAAACATATAAAAATATTTTCCAACGGAGTTCTCTTCATTGGAACTTTTCCATCATTCGCAACACAAGCTTTTGTGTTGTGTTGTGTTCTTCATCACCATCATATTGGGATCCGTGCCTCCACCATTTATAATAGAGGGCTGTAGCTCAGATGTGGTGCGAGAGGTACTTTTAATAATATAAAACCGGGATCATCTTAAACTTTGGTTTATTTTACCATTTTCATGTCTAGGGTTACAAATCAATCTTAATTAATATTAATGTCAAGCTCTTCCCTTATTTTCTTAGCGTTCCAAATACAAAACTATAATCATTACCTATGTTCAGCCAGCAATTCTACTCAAAGAGTACAGCCTAGTCTACAGTAGCGTCTTGCTCTGTAGCCACGCCACCCTACTTTTTTTTATTATTATGATATTACCCACTTTAATACACAGCGGACGTACATGACTTTGCGTCATACCCCTCACAGGCGTGCTTTATTTCAGGGGACCCGTCGAGCTGTACTGTAGTCGAAGTTTTGCGTTTGGGTATGGAATGTTACATACCATACTCTGATGTACCTAATGGACCCCAAGCTCATCCATGGTTTAACGCTGATTGTAGTTGTGCTGAAGCACATAAAGAGTCCGCGTACCCAGCTTGGGCAGATGCTCGACCACGCAAAGCTCCGAGTACTCAGAATTTGAAGAAAGCTTTTAATAAGGCCGCCAAGAAGTGCAAAAGTGTGTTACGTAGGGCTAACTTCGACCATATGCGCCGCATAGTAAATAAAGCTAGCGGGCCAGATGGAATTCCAGCAATAATCCTGCGTAACTGTGCGCCTGAGTTGTCTCCTGTTCTCACACGCCTGTACCGCCTCTCACTTGAGACTGATGTAGTTCTCAGGTCGTGGAAGCTTGAAAACGTGCAACCTGTGCCGAAAAAGGAAAGCCTTTCTGCAAGACTATGGAACGTGTACTCAGCAACCGTCTCTGTAATGTCAAGTATGAAGCTTCATTTGCATCATGTGTCTTTTAATTTGGTTGAGTATTACTTTTTTGACAGTACTTGTTTCGGACGGAGAGCGAGAGTAGACCCCCTGACACGCAAACCTTTTAAGTAGCTTCCCTCTTATAGGCTTCCCACGGACCTTTGCAATTGAATCTCGGATTTCTTGAGTGAACGTTCGATTCGAGTGGTCTTAGAAGGCTACTCTTCCGAACATATGGCGATAGATAGCGAGTTCCTCAGGGTTCCCTACTGTCCGCAACTCTCTCTCTGCTGCATAACAATGATATGTTAATTCCAGGTATCTTTGCGTATGCCGATGAGAGCACAGTTGTAGATAGATAGGTACTTGACCAATGCGAGGGTCAGTGGAGAAGAAATTCAGTCTTGTCGAGAGTCTAGGTTTAGTCGTTTGAATTTGACACTTAAGGCAGTCTCCGATTGGGGCGATGCCAATTTTGTTAAATTTAACGCTACCAAAACGCAGGCGTGTCAATTCTCCACCAAACGGAGTTCCTATGAGCTGACTCCGACTTTTCGTGATACAACCATACAGATACCCGACTGTGTCCATTTATTTTCCTTTTTATCATAAACTTTCAAATAATAAATTTTAACATTACTTCGTCTTGATGAATTTGATCTTTTAGTTCTCCTAGTCGTAGGTTTCGTGCAGGGATCGTGTTATAACTTCTTCATTAATTTGGTAAATACGCGGACTTGCGGCCAATTTCAGCAATGCCACTGTTTCGCGGTATTGTTTCGATGGCAAAAATGAGGTTTCTTAGAGGCTATTTCAAATTCTGTAAGATCTAGCTTAGGCGAGTTAGCGTTAAGGATCTGTTGGCGCGGTATTTCAATTTTGTACCTTTTGCTGTTACGTGGTATTTGCAAACTGCTCTTCCGCGGTTTTGCACGCATAACAACGATATGTCCCTTTGCAGCATCACAGAAGCTTCAAGTGCAACTGAATAAAATAGATCAGTGGTTACAGAAATGGCGAATAAAATCCAGCACCTCCAAATCTGTACACATAACTTTCACATTACGCAAAGGGAATGCACATCCGTGGCCATGGGCGGTGAACCTCTTCCTAGTAAAGACTGTCAAATATCTGGTCATGCATCTTGATAAACGGTTAACCTGGGCACACCACATAAAAACTAAAAGAAGTGCTGCTCACATTCAATATAAAAACCTGTACTGGCTGATAGGTCGACAATCTCCACTTTCACTACACAATAAGTTGATGGTGTACAAGTGCATCATCAAACCCATCTGGACTTTAGAATAGAGCTCTGGAGCTCATCCAGCAACTCAAATCTCGAGATATTGCAGAGATTTCAGAACATAGTACTGAGAACTATATCGTGTGCTCCATGGTTTACAAGGAATGCCGAGATCCATGAATATTTGAATATACCAACCATCAAAGAAGAAGTAAATAACTACAGCAAAAAATATAAAGCCCGACTCCTTTATCTACAAGAACGAATTGGCGAGAAACCTGTTGCATTCACAAAACCCAACGCGGTTGAAATGATGGCTCATTAAGATGAACCTAGATCAACGAATGTGAACACCATGTAAATGTAAAAACCATGACAGGGCATGATGCTCACAGGAGCAACTCCCTCCATCGCCGTTAAGAAAACCCATCTCATCATGGCTTTACAAGCCGACGGCAGATTAAAAAGGACAAAAAATAATTCACATGGTGATTGATCGAAGAAAGTAACTGATGGGGTGCTGATCCATGACGGAGGTCAATGACCCTATTAAATGTTACAAAGTTTTTGCCCTGAGTACCTCCCGGTAATTGCCTCCAAACAGCTGTTGTTTTTATGATTTAGGACTTAGGTAATTGTAACTCTTTGTAAGGTATTGTAACTCTTTGTAAGGTATTGTAACTCTTTGTCAATATTCTATAACCATTAAGTTACATTATGGTCTAAAATCGAGAGTGACTCTAACTGGTAAAAATAGCGCGCTATTTAATCAATTATAAGTGCCTTTATGGATAAAACCTTAGGTTCTTAAAATTCTCTATAACAGCTCATGCAGCGCTTATTAACCGACTTCAAAAAAGGAGGCGGTTCTCAATTCGTCTGTAATTGTTTTTTAACCGACTTCAAAAAAGGAGGAGGTTATCAATTCGACTGTATGTTCTTTTTTTTCTTTTGTATGTATGTTACGCGATAACTCCGGTATTTGTGAACCGATTTTCATGATTCTTTTTTTGTTGGAAAGGGGGTACTTCCATAGTGGTCCCATTTCATTTTGAAGAAAATCATCCACCTCGAAGGGTGGCTGTTCACGCATGAAGATTCATTTTTATAGCGCCTAACTCTAATTAAGAAGCAATTACTTTAATGGTTGATTTTGCTATTTCTCCAATTCAAGTCGTTTTTCTCTCAATGTACTTTGAGTAGTGAGAACCGATTTTTATTATCTCCAGTGTCAAGTCAATATTTCAATAAAGCTTAGCAAATAGACGTAATTCCACGTACTTTTAAGGTCGGTTTTTTTAGTACTTTGTACTGATATTATTTGTTTGTATGTTACGCGATAACTCCGCTATTTGTGAATCAATTTTGGTGATTCTTTTTTTGTTGGACAGAAGGTACCTCAGATATGGTCCCTATTTAAATTTCAAGAAAATATTCCATCTCTAGGGGTGGCAAACTAGGGGATGAATGACATTTGAGGCAGGCTTTTTTAACCGGAGGTTAGGTTATTCTTATCACCAAAATGTTAGTTATCAATCATATGTGGATAAGAATGGACTAATGTCCATGGGCCCTCTGAGTCCAATACAATAATGCGTTTAGGGTGTCGACGGGGCTGCCCTTGTACTGCAGCGCCTCGGACATGTTCGCAGCGGCGCAATCGACTGCTTCTATACAATCATGCGCAAACGAGCGTCAGCACTGGTGAGCACGGTACGGGGCAGCTCCAACTTCATCCTATCCGTGACAGCGGACAAGTTCGACTGTCCGTAGATAAACTATGTTTGTCCCTTGCATGTCATTACTAACATTTAGATCATAAGTACTTTTGTTACTAAGAGTCTGTAGATTTTTGTCAGTTCAATTTTTTATTTCAATTTTTAAATTCAATTTTAATTATGTAAGTTTTAAATATAATATGACAATAATATAATATGGATTGTTACTTACTTTTGTTACTAAGAGTTAGATTTTTGTCAGTTAAATGTTTTCTTTCAATTTTCAATTTTTAAATTCAATATTAATTATGTAAGTTTTAAATAAAATATGATAATAATATAATATGGATTGTATAATTATCTAAAATAAAATATTTTTTTATGTTTAAAATAATAAGTAGGTAATGAGTGGAAGCAATTCTGTTGATACATTTAGGTGTAATAATTCCATATTCTGTCCACCCAATAGTGAAAGGTGTGTGTAGCAGTTTCCAGCGTTTAATAATAATAATAATAATACTTTATTTCGGACCAACAAGTTATCCATAGTTTGTTAGTAAAGAACTTAGGAATAAGGTTAGGATGTTGCTATTCAAATGCTAAAATTACAATAAAATAAGATAATTTAAAAAAAATGAAAAAAGATGAAAAACAAAAAAAATGTGGCAGTCAATTTTATCAAACACCATCTTTAGCTGTTGGGGCACCCGCGCACACGTCGACAAAGCGAGGCAACCCGCTTCCTCAGAATGGCATGAAAGTCATCTGTGCGTGACTCAGCGAACATGCCTGAAGCGCTACAGTGTCGTGGTAACCCCAACAACATCCGAAACGCGTTGTTATATTGTACCCTCAACGTATTTACCTCCCGACTACAACGTGCAAACCTGCGAGCGAGCATATTTGCTCTGACTGCAAGGGCTCTCCGTACTCTCTCTATATCCACCAGATCGGACTGATCATCCGTCAACCAGTGACCCAGGTATTTAAATTTAAAAACTAGTAAGCTCACTGCCACAAAGGGAGACCGACGGTACAACGCCCACTTCTCCACCTCGCGGCTTAAACACCAGGAGCTCACTTTTCTTTGTATTATACCCGAGTCCTTGGGCAACAGCATAATTCTCACAAATCTTAAGTAGCTCGCGGAGGGCACATATTGATGGGCTCAGCAGCACCATGTCATCTGCATAGCTGATATTCTTAACTATAACGCCATCCAATGAGCAGCCAACATTAGTACTGGTGAGCTCACCAATCAATGCATTTACATACAGGTTGAAGAGCTCAGGTGACGTTAAACCCCCCTGCCTCACCCCGCATCCCAACCTGTATGGTTCCGACAGCGACCCAGCCCACTTAACATTGTTGATCTGGTTTTGATACCAAAACTCGAACAGCCCAACAATCTCAAACGGGAAATTTGTCTCACATCTCAGCTTATGCTACAACACGTCATACGAGATCATATCGAATATATTAATAATTGCCATACGAGGGTCATGCCAAAAGAAGTAACATTTTCAAAAATTATAAAACTTATTTTTTATTACAGATATCAATTTTTTCAACATATTCACCGTGAACACGTATACACTTTTCCATTCGTCTAAACCACTTGGAAAATATGGATGACCACTCTTCTTTAGACATTTTAGAAATCTTCAAGTTATAAGCAGCCAAGGCGTCTTCTTTGCTTTCAAACATCTTGCCTTTTAATATTTCTTTAATTTTTGGAAAGAGGTAAAAATCACAAGGTGCTAGATCAGGGGAATATGGCGGGTGACACAGGATAGATACATTTTTTGAATGAAAATAGTCCAGTGTTCTAGCAGAAGTGTGCGGAGCGGCGTTGTCGTGATGCCAGAGGAGGTGCCGAATTCCTGACTTCGGCCGCTTGTCACACCAAGCTGACAACACTTTTGGGGCACGAACTGTTATATACCATTCGGAGTTAAATGTCCTTTGATCCTCTAGCACTACAAGAGCAAGAGAATGTGTCCCGTGTTGCAGAAAAATGAGGCGATGGCTTGTTTCTGTGTACTTCGTGTACGACATTACGTTGGCGTCGGCTCCTCTTCAAAGCACCACACAATTGGGCTGTCGCTTTGTTTCAGGATCATACTTATATAACCATGTTTCGTCACCTGTCAGTATATCATAAACGTTTTTTTTCTCGCCAGGGTCGAATTTATCTATCATAAATTTGCACCAATCCACGCGACGTACTTTCTGCTCATCGTTAAGTTTGTGCGGAACCCATCTCGAACAACGGTTATGGAGAGAGAATTATCCGTGAATATAGTTTGCAATGCTGCTGATCCAATGCCCAGTTCTCGCTCAAGCTCTACATACTTATGTAGTTCGTCGGTTTTCACGAATTACTTTTTCGACAGCTTGAACGTTTTCTTGAGTAACCGTGGTTGGCGGCCGACCTGACTACGCCTCATCTTCAAAGCTTCCGCGTCCTCTTTTGAATTCAGCAAACCAACTGAAAACTGTAGCTCGTGAACAAGCAGTATTACCAAAAGTTGTGGGTAAAAGTTCAAAACATTATTGCGGATTTAAACCATTTTTGTAGTCGTAATAATAAATCATAACACGAAAATCACGTCGAGAGAGCTCCATTGTTGCGAACAAATTTCCCGCCAGATTGTTTTTTTTTATTTTTTTTATTATGGCTTTGGCAAAGCCATCAGCCTAAACATGAAGTTTAAATATGTTTCTGTAAATATGGCCGCCACAAAGAGGATAGGCAATTTGAGGCGGCGTGGTTGGATTGACTCGGGATTCCTTAAAACGGGCCGATACGGGTATTTTAGTTCGAGATTCGTATAATTTCGCGTTTTAATCTTCGATTATGGCACAATAGCACTATCCTATCCCACTTTAAACTAGATTTCACAAAATAATTGAAAGTCAAAATAAAAACGACACTTTTCCCTCCAAACGGTCCAGAGCGAATCCCCGCCAGATTCTCCGAAAAATAAAAAAATGGATAAAAAAGAATTCGATTTAAGACGTTCCATTTACAAATTTATTAGCAAATAAGCTGCCTTTACGACGGTGTATAACTTGCCAGTATCAAACAAGTGATTAAAGAGTATCTAAGTTCTTTTGACACGACCTTCGTATATTTGTTGGACAGTACAAGACGCATTGTGTGGCTCTGGTGCTGTGCCTGAATGTAGGTGTGGACCCCCCAGACGTTGTGAAGACACAGCCCTGTGCACGCCTCGAGTGTTGGATTGGTGAGTGTTCCTTTCATGGTAAATATGGTTTTTGTCATTAATGAGATAACAAGGAGTATTATAAATTTGACGCGTCATTACCGGCAGACCCCAACTCCTTGTCGCCGAGCAAGGCGCTGGAGTCGATCGGGCACGCTCTGCAAGCGCAGTACGAGCGCTGGCAGCCGCGCGCTCGCTACAAGCAGTCGCTTGACCCTACTAGCGACGAGGTACGTTTAAAAGCTCGCCACACCGCACCACGACGCGAGTCTGTGATGGCCTTTATATTTACCTTTATTATAGACTTTATTATAGAATTTTCATAGAAATTCTATGATTCTTTTATTGATTATAGAAATGCTATGTGTAATTTATTTATGTATGTCATATGGTGTTGCTCACCGTAAAGATGTTTAAACAAGTACGCCTATTGTCGCAATGCGTTTGCTATCACAATAGCAAAACGAATGCTTCGTTCCAGGTGAAGAAGCTGTGCTGCTCGCTGCGGCGCAATGCGAAGGACGAGCGCGTGCTGTTCCACTACAACGGGCACGGCGTGCCTAAGCCCACGGCGCAGGGTGAAATCTGGGTGTTCAACCGCGTGAGAATACTTCCATTCCAGGCTTTTTTTCTGCGCGCTACCGGCGCACGGTGTCCACGGCCGTTACCCACGATGCTTGTTTAAATTTGATATCGAAATGAAACAACCTCCGGCTGCCGCAACAGAGTTGAAATTTGTTCAATGTACTCTTCTACAGGCGTACACGCAATACATCCCCCTGTCGATGTACGACCTGCAGACGTGGATGGGCGCGCCCTCTCTGTATGTGTACGACTGCTCCAACGCTGGCGTGATCATCGACAATTTCAAACAGTTCGCGGAGCAGCACGAGCGGGACTACGAGGTATGAACAATAAATACAGTAGAAGTGGTTAGTTAGCGTCACACACGTGCCAACAGTAGGCCTAAAGAGACCTACTAGAACTCAGTATGCCATTTTCATTTTATACGGTATGGTTGTGTCAATTCTTTCGCGCAATTCTCTAAGAAAAATGCCTTACTGAGCTGTTTTGGAGTACAAAAATGATAGCCGAACTATGGCCGCACCAAAAATATTACCTGTGGTGGTAATTCTTATCATCGGTGCGTATTATTATTTTGATAAATTTACAATTTTCTGTTTATGGAATTGATTTTTTGTACTGTAACAAACGAAAGTAAACATTATCTCAGAGCAATGTAGTCGAGTTTTGTATTTCTATCTTTTGGAGAACTATGTAATGTAAGTTAACAAAATTTAGCGAAAAAATGCTTCATGAGTGTTTTCTTAATTTTAAACTTTATTAATCGAAATTAAGCATTACGCAACACGTGCGTTAAAGAAGATATCTGTTGTCGAGAAGGTACTACTTTCTATTCGTTTAGATGTCAGTCGTTCGTCGTAATCCAACTACTGTAGGGCTAGCACAACAGGGCGCGACTAGCGCGAGAGCGACATAAAGCGCGAGATACATCTATTCTCGCATAGAGGTCCTGTGGTATACGTCATTCTCGCGCAAGTCGCGCCCTGTCGTGCTACTGGCCGCAAGATGGCAGCAAGTTGAATAAAAGAACAATGGCAAAATCATAGTTAAAAGAATTTTCAAATTATAATAGCGGCCTATCTAAGTCTGGAAATAAAATTATATTTAAAAGAAACTCTTAATCACTAATTAGTCTGTAACCGGACTGATATCTACAACGATCAGTTTCTTGACGTTGAGCGACACTAGCCACTAAAAAAGGAATTTCAGTACCTACATATGGATATGGTCCACATTTAGTTCACGTAATATCAAATGTACTGATTCGACCGATTTGTAATAAGCTAATAAAATATTAACTAAGTAGTTGATTTTACATTACAAAAAATAAAGGCGATAATTTCTTCTTCAAAATACCACGCGAGAAAATGGTTAAGCTGACAAAAAGTTCCTAAAATCAGGGATAGATGGCATGTTTCACAAAAAAAATAATTTGTGTCCGAGTTGCCAGTGCAATAATCTGTGGAATGTTATTAATTAACTCAGTTTTTTATAACTTAACTTCATGTCTTTTGACCATACCAGTATACAAAATAATTTCCTCTGAACTTTCGTCACGTCACAATTCCACGGCACCGTTCAGCTTCTATTAACTCTGTTTAAGGCTTTTGTGGTGTAAGGGGCGCCACCTAACACCTACGGTAATAGGCTCTGGTGACCCGCTAACACGCAATGGCCCATCGTGGCGGGGAAATGGTCTAAACCCCCCATAATGAATGTCACAGAAAATTATCCCCAAGTGTCCGGCGGTGCCAGTAGCAACCGCGGCGCTGACGGACGTCGTGGAAGCTCTGGCACCAGGAGTTCTAATCTCCGCGTGGGATTCGACAGTCAAACGACACTGGCCCTGGCCACTTATAACACTGCACACTGCGGTCGGACGAGAGGATCGTCGAGTTGGAAGAGGAGGTGGACAAGTTACACAGGGACATCGTGGGGCTGTTGGAAGTCCGTAGAGAGGGGGAGGACACAATAGCCCTAAAATGCGGCAACTTGTTCTACTTCAGGGAAGGTGAACACCAGTCCCAGAGTGGTGTCGGGTTTGTCGTCCACAATTCCCTCATTGGCAACATTACATCCATCGGAAGTGCGTCGAGTAGGGTTGCATACCTTATACTCAGTAAGTTGACGCTATGTTTGAAGACATAAGTCGAGCCATACATACCTCCCAAACACACTTCAATTTCACGCGCCAAATTGGGCAGTCGAAGGGATGATGAGCCGAGGAAGGGGAAATTTGGTTATTGGCAGCGAAATTCCAGGGACCAAAGGCATGGAAAAGGAGGGACTCTTTATGATGAACTCCTTCTTCCAAAAGCCGCCTCAAATAAAATGAACTTGGTTAAGTCCCGATGGTGTTAGAAGAAATGAAATAGACTTCATATTGACGGACAAGAGATAGACGTTCAACAATGTCTCGGTGATCAATAGGGTGAAAACTGGAAGCGATCACAGGATGGTAACAAGCTTGTTGAATATCGACGACAAACGCTAGAGGTCACGACTGATGGAAGTCTATTCTGCGACTCAGCGGTGCCCATATAAATGATCCGGAAAAGTTTCGGCTCGAACTTCAGAATCGTTTCGACTGCTTACAGCACTGCATCTCTGTACACGAGATTAGCAACAGTTGGTGGAGACAGTTCACACTTTAGGGTCAAAATTCTTTACGACCCGCTGCAAGGACAGGCCGCAGAAACTCTCCGATCATACTCTCAAACTAATGGCAAATCGACACACTATGACGCTGCAGTCCTCAGAGGATGCTAAAGCCTACAGACAGCTCAATAGACACATGGAAGACCATGCGACACGACATACGGGTCTTTAATACCAACAATATTAAAGATTTTGTTGCTGGTTCAAAAGATCCTAGAGCCAAGCTCATCCGACACTATCTATACCGAGGATATCCCGGATATCAGTCTGTACGCGATTAGGATGGCTCTGAAACAGCTAAAATACAACAAGGCACCGGGTGAAGACTGAATTACATCGGAGCTTCTGAAAGCGGGTGGAATACCGGTACTAAAAGTCCTTCAGAGGCTCTTAAATTCAGTCTTATTCAAAGGTTATACGCCAGAAGCGTGGAATAGAAGCGTGGTGATACTCTTCTTCAAAAAGGTAGGTAATACCCAACTGAAGAGTCTCGCGCGCAGATTCGATGACTTCCAGCCCCCCGAACAAGCCCGTTTCCGAAAAGGCTTTCAGTACTATAGACCACATCCTCACTCTGCGGCAGGTTATACAGAAGACCGAGGAGTATAACCTGCCATTATGCTTCGCATTTGTGGACTCTGAGAAAGCCTTTGATTCAATCAAGATTTGGGTGGTGCTAGTCTACAACGATGCCACATTGACTATCGATATATCGAAGTGTTGAAGTGTTTGTATAGAAACGCCACTATGTCAGTTCGACTCCAGGACCAGTGCACAAGGCCTATTAAATTGCAAAAAGGGGTGCGACAGGTAAACGTTATTTCTTCGAAACTGTTCACCACTGCATTGGAAGATGCCTTCAAGTTACTGGACTGGAAAGGACTCTGCATCAACATCAATAGCGAGTACATCACTCACCTTCGATTTGCTGACGATATATACGATGACGATAGATGTTATGTAATTGGAATAAAATACAGTTAGTGTATTATTATATCAAAAGAAACTATAAAATCCTTCATCATCATCATATCAGCCGGAAGACGTTCACTTCTGAACAGAACATCCCCCAAAGATTGCCAGACTAGCCGGTCAGACACAACATGCATCCATCTAGTAGGGGGCCGTCCCGAACGCTTTCCGGTTCGTGGTCTCTATTCAAGAACCTGT
>NW_020653774.1:244223-271233 GCF_003589595.1 Hyposmocoma kahamanoa
AATATTGTTTATGTAAGTGGCCAATTCCGGAAATTTATAGTGCGCCCTATGTATAACGCCACCTAGCCGTCGAAATGGGTCCATCTGTCGACTCTATACCTATATTGCTAACACTAGACGACTTCGGAAATAACAAAAAAGAAGCTGGTGCGAGAGACTGTAGGTTTTCCGTACTCTCCGTAATTATAAGTGAGCGGTCGTGAATTTATAATTGCCTATACCTCGCAAAGATCGGTTTGCATTTCATTAAAGGTCAAAGTGGCTTTGCCCAGTATTCGTCTTAAAATTTCCTTTACAGTACGAACCATACGTTCCCAAAATCCTTCCCACCATGGCGCTGCGGGTGGACTAAATCGCCATTCAATTTTCTCTACTCCTTCGCAATTCTTTTCCAGTCGAGACATTCGAAGACATTATTAGCACTTTGAAAACTCGTTCCAATATCACTATAAATTGCTCGTTCTTCTCAGGGAGGTCAGCGTAGTGAACGAGCATTAGCTTAAATGTGACGTTTTCAAGTGTAAATTTATGTTACCTATGGAATAAATAATCTTTGACTTTGACTTTGACTTTGACTTCGACTTTGACTTTGAACTGTACCTCTCTTATCTACAAATTTTCTTAGTGCTAACATAAACGCTTCGGTAGATAATGATGAACACAGTTCTAAGTGTACGGCACAATACATTGCACAGGTAAACAGAGCTATACAACATTTTTCGCCCGAACGCAATAGCAAAGGACCTGCGAATCAACCCCGGTTACTTCAAAAGGACTACCAACTTACGCGATCTGCTGGTAAAGGGGGAACAGTAGCATTGCATGGTTCGGCACGGTTCAATGCTACAAATTATACAGTTATTTATAACACGTTTATAAGCGTTCTACATCCTAAAATCCAATAATGCTCTCGAAGCTTAGCTATCAATGTTTGAGAACATGCTTTAATTGGCATAATACAACAACACAAAAAACAGTTTTCATACAAATAATTATTTGACATATAATTACGACTAAAATTAAAGTAATCATACAAAGTAGATAGTCTGGTATGGTCAGTGTTGCAGCGTCATGCCAACACGGGACTTAACTCAGCATGTGCTGCAGTAACGTAACATACCACAGCCCTGGTTTTCAGTAAGTCCGTAGAGCTCAACGCCAGCAATAAACAGAAAATAAAAATATGTAAATACTGCTACATATTAAATTGACTATTATTATAAATTATAATTCATACGTAAATGAACATATATAAAAGCAAGGTAAGACAAATAATGATAATATCAAAATTCTTACATACTAAAACCCAAATATAATGCGACTATAGGGTTATACTTCGTCAGCGATTTTTTTACCTCGAAAATGCAGGAACAACACGGCCGCCAGCGGGCAAATCGGCCCGATGTGATGTTAATAGCTTTTTAATTTTAATTTTAAAAGAGTAGACCGATTTTGAAGTTAACTTTCTGGCAAGGTACTCCGGTTGACCTTGTTTTTTTTTTTTTTTTTGCGTGGGGAAATCCTCCAAGGATACCTCTCCGCCGCGGGGGCAGCGGGAGGTTATGCCGGACTCCTACCGGCTAAAACCCCACGGTGGCCTTCTCGGGTGCTCTAGTGGGAAGGATCCGGGATCGACTTTGCGCACCGGAACCCCCCCAGCACCTAGGAGGAGCTACGTCCTCCCCTCCTCTCCTCACGACGAAGCGGGCCACACCGCCCCGTCGTGCTCCTCGCGGCTGCCTAACTTACTGGTGAACGGAGCCCCCGCTCCGATCGCCCGCAGCCGCGAAGGTACGCCGCCGCCGAGCGGGATCGGCCCTCTCCCGATCACGCTCGGCGACCTCCTTCTGAAGCATCACCGCTTCACAGAAGGAGACCACTGCCTCATGGGACTCTTGATCCGCCAACATAGCCGCTACTATGCCTGGCGGAGAGAGATCTCGCCCGATCCGGGCAACCAGGATGTTCCGCTCGGAGGCCCATGCGGGGCACTCCTCCAGCGTGTGCTGGGCGGAATCCTGGTCCCTCCCAAAGTGGTGGCACTGCGTCGTCGACTCGCGTCCGATCCGATTCAGATACTCACCGAAGCATCCGTGCCCGGTGAGTATCTGTGTCAGTCGGAACGTGGTGACGCACTTTCGCTGGCTCAACCAGACTTCGAGGTTGGGCAGGATCGCGCCGAAGGCGCGCTGGCGCGAGATCCACGGCTGTTCTAGCCTCTCGCGCCACTTCTCGAACGCCCGTCGGCGCTCCTGCCACCGCAATTCCGGCGGCGCAGCTTCTTCCGCCTGGCGGAGGTGCGTGTAAATACGCGCGTCCATCTCCGCAGAATGTCCAGCGGGGGAAACCGCGCCAGGACAGTCGCCGCGTCAAAGGATACGGTGCGGTATCCTCGTGTGATCCTTATGGCCATGCGGCGCTGCACGCCATTGAGCATGGCTCTGCAACGCCGGACGCCCGTCAGTCGGTGTGACCAGACGGGTGCCCCATACAGGGCCACGGATCACACCACCCTACCGTATAAACGGCGAACTCCCTCCGAAGGGTCCCCCAGGTTGGGCAGCAACCGGTGCAATGCACCCGCCACCCTATCAATCCGGGGTACCAGGCGCCGGAAGTGCTCCTCGAAATCCCAGCGACCGTCCAAGATGAGGCCCAAGTATTTTAAGTACTGCCCCACCTGGACGTCGACGTCACCAACGCGAATCGAGAAGCTGGGCGGTTCCCTCCCTCGCGGGAGTTTGTGGAACCACAGCGCCTCAGTTTTCTGAGGCACTACTCGCAAACCCAGCTCCTTGATTTTTTCGACGACGCGAGAAACGCCGAGCTCAGCGAGCCGGATGGTCCTCTCGAAGTCCTCCCCTCCGGCGAGCACCAGGGTGTCATCGGCATAACACACCAGATGCACGCCCGGGGGGAGTGCGACCCTCAAGACAGCATCGTATGCTAGGTTCCAAAGGAGTGGTCCAAGGACAGACCCCTGCGGAACCCCACACACGACCTCTCTGCGATGGCTTGCGCCGTCCCGACCCGGGTACGTAATGTACCTGTCGCATAGGTAGGACCTGACAACTCGCTTCAGGTACGGAGGCACTCGATGATACCCGAGCGCTTCCTTAACGGTCCACCAGGGCAAGGAGTTGAAGGCGTTGACGATATCTAGGCTTACCGCCAACGTCACTCAGCCCTGGGACAGTACCTGCGTCGACAGTGTACGAACGTGAAGGATCGCGTCCACTGTCGACCGCGCCTGCCGGAAGCCGTACTGGTCTTCCGACAGGTCAGGCCCTACTCGCGACAGATGCCCGCTGAGCCGCTCGGCAAGTGTTCTTTCAAACAACTTGCCGGCCTCGTCCAGCAGGCATATGGGTCGGTATGCAGAGGGAGAGTCTGCGGGTTGACCTTCCTTCTGTATAAGGACCATCCTCGCCGACTTCCAGCCGGACGGGAACACACCGCTCCGGAGACAGCTGGTGAACAGCCGTCTCATGTGGTTCCCCAGTCCGGCGTGGAGAGCCAACACCCACGCCCTGCCCGGGACACCATCCGGGCCAGGCGCAGTGTTCCGAGCACCGAGACGCCTCACGGCTCGATCCAGCTCCTCGTCTGTTATGCCGAGATCGTCAGACCAAGTGTCCTCCTCCGTCACCGATACTTGTCCCGATGATCCCGGGGCAGGACTGCTCTCGACCCTAGGGAAGAGGGTGACCACAACCCTCTCCACGAACGCAGGGTCGAGGCTTGTCGTCAACGGAGGGACCCATGGTCGGAGCTTGCCCATAACCATTTTGTATGGCCGCCCCCATGGATCCCTCTGCAGTCCCTCGAGGAGCTCGCCCCAGGATCGAGCCCTGGCATCTTTTACTGCGAGGCTTAGCGCCCTCGCAGCGTCCCGGTACTCCGCATAGGCTCCCTCTCTCTCGTCGACGGTGGCTCGCCGCCTTCTACGGGCCCTTTTCCACTGGCGTCGGGCGCGCAGACAGACCTCAGTCAGCTGCGCTAACTCCTCCGACCACCAGTGCTGGGCCCGCTGCTCGGTGCGTGCAACTCGGGGCATCGAGACATCACAAATGGACGTCATCATGTCCCCGAGCCGCATCGCTTCCCTTTCCGGATCGAGCGAGATCTCAACGTCGGAACCTTCCGACCAAGACGCGGCGATGGCTGCAGCCGCGAGCAGATCTCTGTCGAGCCGCTTGAGGGACCATCGTCGCGGTGGGCCGCCGTGTTGGCGACGGGAACTGGCAGGACGGCGGAATACCACGTCGAATACGATGTGGTGGTGGTCAGATAGCGTGACCACCTCTTCTGCCACCCGCCAGCCAGACACCACGTGCGCCGCTGAAGGAGTCTCCCACGATAGATCGATGAGCGACTCGCCCTGCCACCGCACGCAGGTACTCCGGTTGACCTGTCTTAACCACACCGAATAAGAGGCAAGCCAAGTGTTGCTCTCGGCGGGGAGACATTTCAAGGCTACCCGTAATATATGGCGTGACATGGGCACGCTTAGGTATGTCAAAACAGAATCTTGCGCACGTTCCACTCGGACACCGTTTACAATAATTTTGGGATCATCCACTGATATTTTCGCAACTTGATGTTTCGAATCGAGAATCATGAATTCAGTTTTAGTCGCATTCAACAGCAAACTATGTCTTCCAGACCACTCAGCTAGCCGCCTCATGTCCTCATTTATCTTGGACACAGCAGAACAGACATCATTGGGTTTAAAAGAGAGGTATAACTGCGTGTCATCTGCATACACATGATTGGAGCAGTACTTAATTGTTTCTATCAAGTCTGCTGCGTACAAGACAAAGAGGATCGGACCCAACACAGATCCCTGCGGTACTCCACGTACAACACTTGTGGGTTTAGAAATGCCACTTGTACCATCACAGTTTATTTATTATTTATTTATTTATTCACTCTCACATAAGTAAGATTGTACATTATAATTATATGTTAAACAAGACTTAATAATGACTAAAGTTAGCTACCTTAAGCGAGAGTCTGGAGTTCGTACTAGGTAACTAGACCTGTGTTACAAATCTCACAGTAGGGTATAATTGGGGATCCAGCGAACTGCGTGATGTAGGATCCCTAATTATCCCATCGCATTTCTGTAGGACAATTGCAATGATTGAAAGAAACCGTTCTGATCCCATCTCGCTTCGCTTGAACTGCGTCATGTAAGTTATATAGGGTGGCCGCAGTGGAGATGAAGTAAAGACGACAAAATATGATGAATAACTATATTAAATTTCCACAAAGGTATTTCTTAAACTAAATAATTTTGAGAACGTCCGAAGTTAGGTACGTTATGTCTATAATTGCTTATACAAAAAACATCATAACCACAGGAATTTTGTCTACGTCTGATGTTAGGAACGTTGGGCCGAAAAGTGTCTCATAATTATAATTAAAATGACGAGTTTGGCATCGGTCACGTTGCAATGCACGGGGCGCGCGTTCCGGGGTGCGCAAATGCAAGTGCATTGATCTGACGTTTTCGGTATGTGTGTTATGTGCAAATCTGGATACATAACATCTTCCTGCGGAAGATGAGCGACTATTAGCCAATGTCTAATGCAAATGTGCTCTGCGTTTTTCTATATCGATGTCAGCTTGTGTAAATGACTCGCATTTCGACGCGGAGTTACGATTTTCTAATTTGTGAGCCATTCTGCGGCGTATGAATTAATAGGTAGCGACCAGTGCAAACGTACTCAATAGTGCAATCGTTTACATAGGAATCTTCGTATGATAATCGAAGCGTTGTCAGTTTCTACTGTAATTGGATCGTGTATTGTCAATTGCTTTTGAATATTTTGTAAATTCGAAGTTCGATGGTGGTCAAATTAAAGTTCACTAGGTTGTGTTTCTCGGTGAGTTTTGGTCATGGAATGTTAATTAGTTGAATGGGTGAACGTATCGTGCTTCAATATTTATTATGGTGAACTCTGGAGCCTTTACTTTGCAGTTAATAGGATGTATGCGAGAAAGATTCTTTCAAGTAGTTGGTGTTTCTCTTGGCTACATAGGAGCTGAACATTGGTTGGTCTTGGAAAAGATATAGTGTAGTTTTGGCTATCCAGTTCTGTCAAGGCTTCCTTTGAAAGAGTAACTAGGCGTGGTTGTACATGTTGGATGCCATAAAAGGGTAAGTAGGCAGGATAATTTCGTTATTGTTATTAGGAATAGGATTTAGTTTGTATAAGTCAAAAGAGTTTATGTAAATAATTGGAAATTGGAGAACAATGACTATTCTTTTGTTAACAAAGTAAGTACCTAAACGAATAATATCATAACAATTTCTAATGTCTAAATTAATTATTTCTCCAAACTGATAATACGTTTTCAAAGTAACAATGAGACTTTGTAACTGTTTAACTGAGAGTACAGAATGATGCATGGACTTAGTACGGCTGAAAGCTAGAATATTTTCAAGTCTAAATAGTTCACTAGCTAGATCTTGCACTTTTTCACCTAAAACAATGAAAAATTGAGCAAGTTGAGCATATCTGGTACTTCGCTCGTTAACTGAATCCGTCAAGTTAATGACGTTTGAAAGAGCTTTTTGTAACTTTTCTTGATTATTTTTTAGATTTATGAAAACTCTGGTGTTCTGTGTGTTCATTTCATTAAACAACGTTATATGTTTGGTAAAGGCATCAGAAATGCTTTTTTCATTTTTATTCAAAATTTTAAGGCTTGTTCAAATCGAAGGGAATCGTTATGATCAAGGTTACCTGTAATTTCTTTAATTATAGCACCTAAAGGGTTCAGTAAGCCTCTCTTAACGCGGCTAGGTAAAAATGTGTCTACTTGGGCAATCACCTAATCTATTTTGTAGTTCGGTTTTATAATATTTTGAACCTCCACTTTTATTTGGTGTAACATTTGCTACGTCGTCGTAGTGGTAACTGATGGTGAAATTGCTTCCGTGTTATCGTCATCTTCCTCATCTGGTATTTCCTCCTCCTTCCTCATTTTTCCTCATTGATTTGGCCGCACCTCTGCAGGTGTTGCATTGCCAGTCAACAGAGTCGGTTGAAGATAGTGAGGTTAGTTGTTCGATAGATAATGACACACACGTTGGTTGGAACCACTTAACACACTTTCCACATTGCAATCCAGGCGACTTTTTGTTTATAACTTTTGAACATTTAGCACACTTAGCAATTTTTTTTTAACTTTTTTTTTAACTGCCTCCGTGGCCGAACGGTTACCATGCCGGACTGCCACGCAGAGGTCCCAGGTTCGATTCCCGGGCCGGGCGAAATATTTGTATGACCTACATTTATTTCTCTCGTGAGTTTGGGTGTAATTTGTGGTTGTGTATTTGTGTGTCCATGGCACCCGCGACACAGGGTTTCCCTAGTGCGGGGCTATGTTGAGTGTGTGCGTTATTATTGAGTGTGTGCGTTATTTTTTTAAGAAAAATGGAGGGTAAATATCTCAGCCGAATTAATGAACACGCACGGTTTAGAGCAACGTCCGGCTTATCGCACTGCGCGCAAGCGAATAAGGGAGATGTTATGAAATTTTCAACACCAAAAAATGTAGCTATATCTAGGAAGATCAACACGAGAGACACAGAACGCTTCTCGCGGCTTGCTGAAGCAAGGGAAACGTCGAGTCTGCGGCTCCAATCAAGACTCGGCCCATTAAACTATAACTCGCACCCGCCGTCGCGCACTTTTCGCGATTTATGTAACTTTGGCAGCAAACTCTACTTATAAAAAATATAACGAAGGTGTATTAAAAAGAATATTCTTTTATTCCGTCCACCACGCCGTTTCCCTCCTACGAGCGAACGCCCACCAGCGTGAAGAGGCGGTAGGCGCGCAGGCGCGGGGGCGCGCGCCGCCGCAACTCGTCGAGGCCGTCGGGGCCGTCGAGGCCGTCGGGGCCGCCGAGCCCGCCGAGGCCGCGGAGTCGGCGGAGGCCGCGGAGGCCGCCGAGACCGCCAAGACCGCCGAGGCCCACGAGGCCGCCTAGGCCGCCGAGGCCCGCCCGGCGCCGGTTCTCGCTCAGCACGCGGGCCCGCGCCGCGTTCGGCGCCTCGGGAGCATGCGCGAGCATGGCGTAGCGCGACAGTTCCGGTTCCAATCTGAACGAGAAGGAAGAGAAAATGTTCACTCGGTTTATGATTTAACACGACATGAGACTTATTAATAGAGTAAGTCGACTAATAGAACAAAAAAAAACTGTATGTAACGAAAATAGCACAATAGAGTGGTATGTGATGTGATGTGTTAGTGAGGAATTGTCTCAATGTCGTCGCGTTGGAAGTACTTCAAGTACTACGGGACGGTGATTTTCATTGGACCCGGTAAAAGCGTACACTCGGCAAGGAATACAGCAGACGTATTTACTGAATAGGTACCGCGTCATGCGCAATAAATTACAATATGATTGATTTGAAATTAACTTCACAAAATTACACATTTGATAACATTGTAAATATAAAGCTAGATAGATATATTTTCATTCGGATAATTGAAAGGCTTGAATAACAATTAGGTAAAATTAACAACTAGGTAATACTTATACGAGTAATAAATGGACCTGGCGCATCAACAGTTATGATAGATATTTTTGGAGGTTTAACGAATGCTGATAACTTCACTCCGAAGTAACTAATCCGCGATATGTTCGAACAAGGAAGTAAGTCAAATATAGGTAGTAACCTGAGTACGTGTAGGCCGTTATCTTTGATCTTATTATAGAAATCGTCGTCTTCGCCGCCCCAGCCCTCGAAACGGTTGGAGAAGCCGTTGAGCTGATCGTAGTGGTCGGTGCGCACGGCGAGCACTCCGCCGACCAGGGTGTCGTAAGTGAGCACGAAGCGGAACTTGTCGAGCCTGGCGCTCATGTGCCGTGGTTGGCTGAGGCAGGCGTATAGGTTGGCGGCGTCAAGCGGCAGCAAATCCACGTCGTGCAACACCAAGCACGGGAACCCGTCGGCCATGGCCTGCAGTGCGCCCATGTTATGCAACAAAGCCCTGTTGAACGGCTTCTCGTCCTCTTGCTCGACTATGTATATTCTATAAACGACAAGTTACATGCGAAGATGGTTATAGGTATCGAAGTTATATTTTAAGCGATATTTACTTACTACATTTCAGGGGCTTTTTCGAGGCGAGAGTGAACAGGCATTAGTTAGGTGAGCATGCTTCATCGTCACTTTCCATCAGGTGAGATGGAAGTCAACGCGCACTTATAACAAAAAATTAATTTCGATAAACGGCGACTAAAGTAACTAGGTGAGTATTGGCATAATTGTGCTTTATTGCTGTAGATTAACTGAGGAGTATAGTACTGAGAAGTAGGTGTTCAAGGCTCTGCAGCTTCGCCTTCACCAGTCTTGAGTCACCTATAAATCTCTTGGCACGGTTGTTAATTGAATCCAAGGTGGCCAGTTGGTATACAGCAGAGCCATCCCAAAGGTGACAGCAGTACTCTATGCGCGTCCGGACCTGTGCTTGGTACAGCTGGAGCAACTGTCCCTGTGTAAAGTAAAGCCTCACTTTGGAAAGGATGCCAAGCTTCCTTGCTGCATTTTTGGCCATGGATTCAATGTATCTGCCGAAGTTCAAATTGGACGACAGGTCCATTCCAAGTAGCTGGAGACGGTCGGCTATCGGTATGGATACATCACCAAAAGGTGGAGTCAGCTCAAAGGGACTCCGTTTTGTGGAGAATAGACTGGAATAGACACGTTTGAGTTTTGGTAGCGTAAATTTTACAAGATTGGCATCGCCACAATCGGAGACTGTCTTGAATCAAATCCAAACTGCTAAAAATAGACTCTCGAAAAGACTGGATTTCCTCTCCACTGACCCTTGCATCGGTAAATTACCTATCTACAGCTGTGCTGTAATCAGCATACGCAAAAGTGCCTGGAATTAAAATATCATTGATATTCAGCAGAAAGAGAGTTGCAGACAGTACGGAACCCTGAGGAAATTCTAAGACTACTTGAATCGAACGTTCGCTCAAGAAATCTGAGACCCAATTGCAACGGTTAGTGGGAAGCCCATAAGAGGGAAGCTTACTTAAAAGGCTTGCGTGCCAGACCCTGTCAAAGGCTTTAGAAATGTCTAAAGACATAGCAAGTGCTTCGCCTTGCTTTTCTATACGTATTTGCTTGCTTTTCGATACTTGCTTTTCTATTTTCTAACGTTTTATTCAATTAAAATTATTTGTGTAAACAAAAAAAACTATTTTTAAAAAAAGTGTCCTGAGACCCACCTCGTAATAGTGATGTCAGAAGTGGGATCTTCAGGCAAAATTTTGACTATTTAATGTGTGCACAAATATAATAATAAACTCGCTGTGTCCAACCGTCCGCCTAACTCAAAGTGGTTACACGTCGCGTCAAAATCGAAAGAACTCATCCTCGTTCAGACTCGCTAAACAAACTTAGTGCGCGACTCCTGTGTTCATCTGTTCAAGTGTGTGATGCGCAATAAATATAATTTCGCTGATCTGCCGCTGTGTCCTGTATCTCGCTGTATCCCGTTCTACTCATACTGTGCTCCTGAGATATCTCGCTGTATCCCGGACAACATCCGTCCACTACTTACGAAGACTCCATGCTGCCCAACGCGCCGCTGCTACGTCCCGTTCCTGATAATATGAAGCTGCTGGTGCTCCTGTAAGTCAAAATATTTTATCACTTTGTTGTTGCCATTCAGTATACTATCCGTACTTACTTACCTTAATCACCAAACGTTTCCTGACGTTAGGGCTTAGAAACATATGCACTGTCTCTTTTTCTTTCTTCTCTCTCCTCCTCTCTCGAGACCTGAAACAAACCTCTATACAAAATGCCTGATACAAAAGAAACGACGGAATTCCCAATTAGCGTATTATGCAGTTTTATTAACGATTACAGAGGAGAGCGTGATGCTCTCCCCGCGTTTTTTATAAACTGTCACAATGCCGTAAAGCTGGCCACAACAATACAAAAAAGCCTTTTACTGAAATACATTATATATCCCGTTTAGAAGGCAAAGAACAAATAGTCTGTTCAAATAGAGTTTTTGATGACTTCAAAGACTTTGGTGAAACTAAACACTATAATCACTTATTGTTACAACTCCAATCATGTAAACAACAATCAAGTGAGTCCGTAGCCCAGTACTCCTTGAGAGTTGAAAAGTGTTTGACCTCCAGTCTGAGATTCATAACTCCAATTCCTTCAAAAAGAACCTTCCGGGTAGATTAGCCACGGCGGAAGATCTGGCTCTATACACCTTTTCTTTAGTGTTAAAACCGACCCTTAGCACTTTTGTCCGGTCTCAGTGCCCCAAAACCCTTAACGGGGCTGTAAATATCGCTATGGAAGAAGAAAAGATACAAAACTTATAGTCGAAGAGTAATGCAGCTTTTACTTCTAAATCTTGTAAATTTTGTAACAAAAGCGGACACACAGAATCCGAATGTTATCACAAAAATAAGCCGACTAAACCTGTTATCTTTCCATCTACCTCACGAGGCCCGGCTGCCCAACCTATCGTATGCCGATATTGTAAAAATATTGGCCACGACATTTTCCAATGTCGAAACCGACAACAATTTCAACAATAACGGCAACACCAGATCGTCAACATATACAACCAACAAAAGTACCTGAACTACGCTCCGGTTACACATTGTAACGAGACTGATGATGATTCCCACGAAGACGACAGCGAGAACGCAAAAAACTAAGTAAGCGTTTCCCGTATATGTGCCGACGGAAACATGATGCGCAAGGCACAGTTACTAAGTCCTTTTTTGCAAAGTCAAACGATTCTAAGTCACTTACTTACTCGCAGTGCTAAAAAACTGTCAAAATCGAAATGTCACTGGTTCCACTGTATCCACTATTCCTACTAGCTCCACCGCATCCAATACTAAATCCTCTGTATCTTGTGCCAAATCCACTGTATCTAATACTAAATTCACTGTCTCTGCCAGCCCCACTGATCTAATGCCAATCCCGCCGTCTCTACTAGCCGCATAGAATATTTGCCCAAACTTAATGCTAACAAGACGCAACGCACTCCGCTGGCTCTTCTAACTTAAGCCAAAAATTCACTGCTTTCAACAAAAAACCTATAAATTCCAAGTCCGATGATAATGACGTTCTAAATCATAACAACACTACCAACCACCCCAGGCAAAACCGAGTTAAACGATTATTTTCTAGTTGAGTCCTAAACATATTCTACCATTTTCGAAGTCTCCCAAAGCTCTAAATCCCCTCTCCCGCAAATTGAGGTCGAAGTGTCTCACGCTGACAACCCAATTCGTCTGTTAATTGACACTGGAAGCGTTATCCGCATCATTAAAAAATCTAGCCTTGCTAAATGCAAGCCTTGCTAGCTCGAAAAACACATTGTAAAATTCAAAGGGATTAATGACGTAGATTCGTATGCTGAGACGCAAGGAAAGTCCGTTCTAGTCTTAAAAACAATGAATGATACTTCAATTCCCTTCTATTTCCACGTAGTAGAAGACGTAAATTTAGACTATGACGGAATACTCGGATCAGACTTTCTTTCAGCTCATAAAGCCTCAACTCAATATTCCTGACTACGCGCTACGCTTAATGATAACCCTAACGAATACTTCGAACTAAAACCCCCTAAATTAAATTTTGTCATCCCCCTAGATGCGAAATGCTCATTGAATGTGCTGTTACTAATCCCGAGATAAAAGAAGGCATCATTTTAAAAACTAAATTAGAAAATTATCCAAAATTGTTTTTTTCCAAATGTCTAGTCCAAGTAAAATCAAACAATAATATCAATGTGTCAGTTTTAAATAGTTCCGACAACGAAGTAACGCTGACTGACGTTAAGTTCATCATAGAGCCAGTCTCGTTCATTTTAGAAAAGGAAGTAGATCCCTCTGAGTCAACTGAACTCTACAAATATGTTAATACTAATTTCGACCACACTCGTGGCCAATTAAACCGTGAAACTAGAGTACAAAATGCCATTAGATGCGAATATTTAAATGATGAGGAAGTATCACTACTCCGAAATCTCTGTAATCAGTTCCAAGACATCTTTTTCCTAGAAGGAGACCACCTCACAAGTACTAAAACTTTATGTCACGAAATCCGAACGACTTCTGAAAACCCTATCCACGTGAAAAGTTACCGCTACCCCGAGCGTCACAAAGAAGTAGTGGACCACCAAATAAAAAATATCCTCGACCAAAAAATAATTCGTCCTTCTAAGTCCCCGTGGTCGGTACCTATATTCCATAGTTCCAAAAAAGGTAGACGCCTCAGGCAAACCTAAGTGGCGTTTAGTTATAGACTATCGCCGCCTTAACGACAACACTATAGGTGACGCCTACCCTATTCCAATAATCACAGACATGCTAGACCAATTAGGCCACAGTAAATACTTCTTTACCCTTGACCTAGCGTCTTCCTTTCACCAAATCGAAATGAAAACTGAAACCGACGCTGAAAAAACAGCCTTTCATGTTCCTTCGGGGCACTATGAGTTCAATTGAATGCCTTTTAGTTTAAAAAACTCATCTTCAACCTTTTAAAGGTTAATAAATGTTGTCGTATCCGGTCTCCAGGGTCTTCATTGTTTTACTTACATGGACGATGTAGTCGCTTTCAGTCACGACCTTCATTCACATATCGATATTTTCAAAACTCCGAGAACATAATCTCAAACTCCCACCGGACAAGTGCGAGTTTCTCCACAGAGAAGTTCAGTACCTAGGACATGTCATTTCCGATAAGGGCGTGAAACCGGACCCTAAAAAGATAGAATGCGTAACCAGATTGCCTACACCTAATTGCCCAAAAGATATAAAATAATTTCTAGGCCTTGTAGGGTGTTACAGGCGTTTCATCCCCAATTTTTGTCATTTATCTAAACCACTTACTATCCTTCTAAAAAAGATACAAAATTTCACTGGGGCAACCCCCAACAACAAGCCTTCGAAACATTGAAAAACCTAATTACTACCGCACCGATCTTACAATATCCTAACTTCACAAAAGCCTTTTATTCTAATCACTGACGCCTCAAATTACGCTGTATCTGCCATTATCTCTCAGGGCGAAATAGGTAAAGATCTGCCAATCGCCTTTGCTTCCCACACTCTAAATAAGGTCGAGGGAAATTACTCCACGACCGAAAAAGAATGTTTAGCCATACTGTTGTTGCGGCACAAAGTATTTAGACCATATCTTTACGGCCATAAACTCACTATCGTCACAGACCACAAACCTCTTTAGTGGTTATTTAACTGCAAAGATCCCAGTTCTCGACTCATTCGCTGGAGGTTAAAACTCGAAGATTACGATTACCTACACTACACTACAATACAAAAAAGGAAAAATGAATTGCAACGCCGACTTATTGTCTCGAAACCCAATCCAGACGATCGATGAAAGTACCGACCAGCCGACTACGTCAGACACCTACGACAAATATTTACAAACAAGTCGACAAACCAATGTAGTATATGACACTGTTATCAAAGAGCACTACGAATCCCTCCTTAGATCTAAATGTAAACTAATAGTATACCCGTCAGCCATTGATTTAGATGATTCTGTACCTTACTGATCCGAGATAATACAACTGTCAAATAGCAGCCCTGATATTTGCACCATCGAAAGAGAGCTGAACACGTTTTACTCCACTAGTAATGATAAACAAATTTTCACTCACTTTTTCCTTAGAGTCCATCATTACGACGAAATGTCATATAAAAACAAATTCAACATGCTTCGGGATTACAAAGACCAATGGTTAAAATTTTGGTACCAAGACGAAAAGGAATTCGCCATTTCCGATTTTAAAGACCCATTTAATAAGCTATCATACACAAAAATGTATAATATGATCGCGTACACATTTCATAACACCGGTATCAAAGTCAACATATATCGCAACAGTATCCTATTTCCTACTCCGAACGAAGTACAAAAGATCCTAAGGGACAATCATGACTCACGATCAGCCGGTCATCCGGGAACTAATCGCATGCTAAATAGACTTAAATCTATGTACTGATGGAAAAACATGCATCAAGACATAGAAAACTATGTGAAGAATTGCAAGTCCTGTCAGGTTAACAAACCTTTACGCCAAACAAACCGATCCCCAATGATAATTACATCTACAGCTGTTAGACCAAACGAAAAACTATTTTTGGACCTTGTCGGCCCTCTTCCTGAAACAAATATAAATAAGTATAAATTCATTCTCACCTTACAGGACGATCTCACAAGATATTCCCAAGCATACCCTATGCAATCACGCTCCGCAGAAGAAACCGCTCAACTTCTCGTTCACTTTATTTCTCATACAGGAATCCCAAAAGTCATTGTCACTGACCAGGGAACTGACTTTTGTTCTGATGTCTTCAAACAGCTGGAAAGACTCTTTGGAATAAAAAATAACTTCGCTTCCCCACACCATCCTCAGACTTGTGGCGCCCTTCAAAGGAGCCATTCCACCCTTAAGGAGTAGTTAAGGTCTTACGTGGAAGAGAATAACTTCACCTGGGACTTGTATGTCAATACCGCTATGTTCGCCTATAACTCTAATGTTCACAGTACCACAGGTTACTCACCTTTCGAACTTCCGTTATTCGAATATAAACCCCATATCCCTCACAGCGTCGATAACCTGGAAAATAATACTTACACCGACTATATCCGGGCCCTAAATCATCGTCTATACTATAGCAGACAGAAAGCTCTACAAAACATAAATAGATCTAAACGAAAGTCAAAACAATACTACGATTCCCACACTAAACCCATTAGCTATAGAGTAGGTGATATGGTTTATGTACGATATCATCACAAATAAACAAAAATAAAGCGTTGTCCCCAATATGGAAAGGCCCTTTTAAAGTATTAAAACTAAACGGAAACCACACTCTTACCCTGTTAATAAATCGGAATCATATACGTCACCACTACGATGAAGTTAAACCTGCACATTAGACCTATCTCTTGTCTTTGTTACAGGAACTTGATATGCTTAGCGCCTGGCTCCTTTGTAACATCAATTAAAGGCAGTTCCGGATTGTATTTCGATAAACTCTGAGATCTTAAGTTTACGAATGACAAATGGAATATCGTTACTTTTCTTGACACAGGTCATATCCAAGACAAACTCGAAATATTATTTATTAAACTTGAAACCTTCTGCAACAGTCATAGTCCTTTCAAAATACAGCAAGACTGTATCAACGCGTTCGTTTCGTTACGAAGCCAACATTCAACTAATCTCAAGAAGTTTTCATCTATTTCGTACCTACCTAATTTTTAACTCGAAAACGAGTCTGGTGAAACGCGGCCTAATAGACGCAGGTGGCAACTTGTTAAAAACGTTCTTCGGAACCTTAGATTCCGATGACGATATGAAATTTACAAGTGCTATCAATCAGGTACAGTCAGGCGAAAAGACACTCGGAAAGCTTATGAAAGATAACATTCATATTCTTAAGTCCACTATTACGAATTTCAATTCTACCATTAGTAAGCTTAATTATAATGAAAAACTCTTCAATAATAATTTAAAAATACTTAATTAAAGTCTGGGCTACCTAATGAATAGCAACGATAAGATAGAAATTAAAGCCAAACTGAACTTATTACTTAATTAAATCGACAGCATCGTAATGTCTCTCTCCTTCGATATCGATGATATCAATAACATAATTTAATTTAACAAAGTTAACATATTGCATCCGACTGTACTCAGCCCGTAGCAAGTTTTGTCGGAACTAGAGCAAAACAAACACTTCTTACCTAAACACTGCGAATTGCCCATAACTCTAACTACAAATAATGTTCACGATTTAATTGAGATATCTGATATTCTTTCCTTTTATTATATCACTAAATTAGTTGTAGTTCTCAAAATCCCGTTACTTATTCCACAGATATATGATTTATGTCATACTATTTATATACCAGCCGCCTATGATGTCTCGCAACCTGATACCTTTGTACTTATCGCTCCTAGTAACCAGTACTTGGCAATAACGAATGACAGGATGTTTGACTCATTAATAGAAAGTGTGGAAAAATGCAAAGTTGTGTCAAATCAGAGTTACGTGTGTGAATTAACAAACGTACAGTACAGTAACAGAACGACTATATACAGGCTAACTGTTGTTTCAAAGTTGGTTTACTTACTTGTAATGAATGTTTTGCTTACGCAAAAAATTGTGCATGTAAGGCAAGAAGATGTTGCGCTGCTCCTCGCGACTGCGATGCGCGACAATGACCGCCACGCTCACGAGCGGGTTGCACTGCGCTGGGGCGAAACTACCGTTCACTAACCCGTCTAGGGGCAGGTCGTTATAGTTTTGAAACGTAGACACCTCCCAGCTGTTGATGCTCTTCCGGCTCGCCAACACGCGGCTGTAGTCACACTGTGGCTTTGACTTGGACAGCTCTAGTTGAGGATTCACCTTCTTATATAAGTCGTCTAGCACAAAGGCACGTGGGATATGTGGATAGTTGTAAGATCCGCAAAAGAAGAAGTGCAGAAACGTCAGGAGCAGGATTGAGCCGCCGAGACATGCGGAGAACCGCAGGCGCAGCGCGCGCGACACCAGAGCCGCTGCTTTTGCCCTCGCTGCCATAGAACGACCACCAATGTCTGGTTTTAGACGTACGTGTACCTATAACACTAGCATTATTCAAGACACGATTGTCAATGTAAAAATAATTGTATATTATTACCGTTGTATTGCGCGTATCGACATATCTGTACTATATAGGTACTTATCTAATTATCACCAACGCAACGTACAAAATGTTTCGGAATATTAGATTTTCAACAACAAAGCACTACACACGCTATAGAACAAACCATGTACAAACTCATATATGTACTGCATTATGTGCAATGATATAAATAGTTATTATTCCATGATATGAATTGACTAAATTATACAAAATGTAAATAAAAATAAAAATAAAAAAACTTGAATATGAAATTTCTCATGTAAGTGAATTTTGTTATAATTCTTATGAGAAATAAAATATTTCTTAAATCGAAAAAAAAAAAAATATTTCACTTCACTTTTTGAAGGTTGACAAGCTCTAAGGAGTAGACATACTCAATACTCAATATATTTATTGCATATTCAACCATAAATCAAAGAAATCCTGAAAAATAGACGCGATAAATAATTTTTATTTGACTCCGTTAGCTCATACGTTTCTTTTTTTAATACTTGCTACAATCTATATTCAATACCAACAATTATAAAAAAGTATTATTCTTGCCATGTGAGGAATTTCATGAACATATAACCACAGTACACGGTAGCATTAAAATGATAATAGCAGTTGCTGTAGGTATAGTGTCGGTAATTTTTTTTAATTCTAATGTAAGTGTGCATTTGACCTCCATCTCACCTTATGGAAAGTGACGATGAGGTCGACGATGGAGCATGCACACCTAAATAATACCTATTCACTCTCGCCTTGAAAAGGTCCAAGTTATAACGTTCGGGGAACAAGTCTACAGGCAGGGAATTCCACTCCATAGCCGTTCGCCATATAAATGTGGAAGCGTAACGCTTCGTGCGAATCTTTGGAATATCCACAACATAGGGGTGGAATCCAAGTCTACGCCTAGTACCCCGATGATGGAAAGGGTAAGGCGGAATTAAATCGTGTAATTTAATCACACACTCGCTGTGATATATCCTGTAAAATATCGATAAGCAGGAAACTTTACGGCGGCGTTCAAGGCTCTCCAGCTTCTTCGCCTCTACTAATTCCAAGTCACCTATAAGCCTCTTGCCACGCTTGTCAATTGAATCCAAGGTGGTCAGTTGGTATGTAGCAGAGCCATCCCAAAAGTGGCAGCAGTACTCCATACGCGACCGGATTGCTTGATACAGCTGAAGCAACTGTCCCGGTGTGAAGTGACGCTTCACCCTGGAAAGGATGCCAAGCTTACTGCCTGTACTTTTGGCCATGGATTCAATGTAGCTGCCGAATTTCAGATTGGACGACAGGTCCGAGACGGGTCGCTATCGGTTTTACTCCGTTTAGTTGTCACGCCGAAGGTACAGCATCAAGACAATATTCCGTCCTCTCACACAGCTGCGACAATTGCTACGCTCTCCAAAGTACAGAGACCCTCTGGAGGTCCCCGGTGTATATGTGGTTCCCTGTGACTGCGGCAAGTGAGACGGAACGTGGCTACTAGGCTAGCTGAGCATATCCGATCCATGAAGAACCAATATGTCAATGGATCTGCGGTGGCAGACCACTTTCTGAGCTCCGGTGCTGGTCACTACATTCGGTTTGATAAAGCTAAGGTTTTAGCGCGGGAGAAGTATTTTATGCCCCGCAAAATCCGAGAGGGTATTGAAATAAGTAGGCGACCAAATTTTAATAGAGACGGAGGCTGGAGCTTGCCACCGACCTGGAAGCCGTGTCTTCATGGCGCTCGGTATGCAGCTGCAGATGTTAGTGGTAACGACATGGTGAGCTCTGTGTGCTGGACTGTTCCCGACAACAATCCTACGGACAGCAGTAGCGAAGAAGAGTTCCAGGACGCGCTGACGCAACGTATCAGCCTCCCGATTTTCCCACTGCGGACTGCGTCATCGGCGCGCGCGCAGTGCTAGACGTGACGCGGTCGCAAACGTTGCACTCAAGAAGACCCTGAAGAAGACCATCGATTATGGTCGAAACTAGTCGGACCGCTTCCGACTAAAATACTATGCGAGTAAGTCCCGTTACTTTTATATTATAATGTGTGATAACCGTGTTAGTTTTCATAATAAAATAACAAATTATCATAAATAGTTTGTTGTAATTGTGCGTATGTCATCGTATCCTGTACTGTTCGTATTTTTTAAATTGCGTATTATATATACGTCTTGAGGGACTGTAGGTTTCATAAAAAATGACTTACAAGTAGAATAATTACGTGTATTTTTACTTTTTACACTGCAATGTGATTGAACTTCTTCTATAAAGTAATTATTAAATTTTTGAGCTATTATTTTACAATTTGTTACTAATTTTTAGAGCTGATATAGTGTTATGTGGTATTTTTGGCTTACTATTATTTATTTTCCACATAGCTTTGCATCTATTTGTAGCTTTGGAAATATAATAATTATTTTGAGACTTTTTATCAGTTGGATTATCCTTTTTAGTTTTGTAGAAAAGATTTTATAAGCAGTTTTGTTCTCCTTGCTCTTTGTTTTTCTGTATTTCCACAACATCTCCCTTTTCTTTTTACAGCACAATCTTATTCCACGTGACAGCCATCTTGGTTTTTCTTTAGCACAATTTCTGACTTTTATTACAGGAAAACGTAATGGGTAAAAAAAGTTGAAAATGTAAATAGAAAGCATTAAACGCGTCATTCCAATTACAAGCTGTTCTTGAATCGTCAACAGATATTCTCTAAATTTTACCATATTTTCTAGTGAATAATCTCGTTTAAATGTGTACCAATACTTTAGTTTAATGAAATTTTCTACAGGGCATCTAGCAAATTGTGATGTGTGTCATTGTGACAATGCAAGCTCGATTACTTTCACCTCACACCCATCAATATTATGTCTAACATTGTCAATACACGTACCACTACTTGGGTAGGTTCATTTAATGCTAATTTCAAATGAAAACCCTTTATCGTGTTTTTAAATTCTATTGATAATTTGGAGTTCTCTAGGGAGTTTATATTAAAATCGCCACATATAATGATCTTTTTCCTTGTTTGGTAGCATACTTCGGTCAGTATATCATGCAGATTGTTATATCTGTATCTGTAAAATATTTCAAAACATTATGATTCATTTTTGGGAACTCTATATATACACATAACTATAAAATTATGATCTGTTAGTTCATCATCTGTCAATCCATAACCAAAAATGCAGCCAAGAAGTTGGCATCCTTTCCCAGGTGAGGCGATACTTCACACCGGGACAGTTGCTTCAGCTGTACCAAGAACAAGTCCGGTCGTGTATGGAGTGCTGCTGCCACTTATGGGATGGCTCTGCTAAATACCAACTGGCCACCTTGGATTCAATAGACAGGCGTGCTAAGAGGCTTATAGGTGACTCGGAACTGAGCTGAAGCAGAGGCGAAACTGCAGAGCCTTGAACACCGCCGAAGAGTTGCCAGCTTATCGGTATTCTACAGGATATACCAAGGAGAGTGTGCGATGGAATTGCATAATTTGATTCCGCCTTCCCCTTTCCATCATCGGGAGACTATAGACGTGGGCGGGGGTTCCACCCCTATGTTGTGGATATTCCCCGGACTCACACGGGAGTGGAATCTTGGACCTTTTCAAGGCGAGAGTGAATAGGCATTATTTAGGCGTGCATGCTACATCCTCGACCTCATCGTCACTTTCCATCAGGTGTGATGGAGGTCAAATGCGCACTTATTTTTATTTAAAAAAACCGCTGTGTAAACTTACTACCGTTTATGTTTTTCATTTCATTGTTTTAGGGAAGTGAATAGACAGGAGGAAGGCAGTTGAACGAGACACTGCGTCGTGTTCAACCAAGCAGCAAAGCTCACACTGCCACAAGAGGGTACAATCGGTTTGGAGACCGTGGAGACGCCTCAACCCCCAGGGGAGATGGCCGCCTGGTTCTCCCCTCCTGTCGCCAACCGGCATTGAGCATTCCGGGATGCGGTCAGGGAAGCAGTATTGTAATGTAATGCTCCAAAATCGAGTCTTGGATTGTTACATTACAGGCGAATGCTCGCGGTGAGGAAGAAGCGCCCTTAAATCCTAATTTTAAAATTTTTATTTTATATATTAGTAAATGATCACTTTTATAAGTTTTACCTACGTCTAATTGTAATCCCTCCTAACGTAATTATCTAACTACCTTCGTGGGCGATCGGTTACCATGCTGGACTGCCACGCAAGAAGTCTCGCGTTCGATTCCCGGGCCGGGAGAAATATTTGTATGAACTACATTTATTTCGCTCGTGAGTTTGGGTGTAATTTATGGTTGTCTGTGTGTGTCCATAGCACCCGCGATATAGGTTTCCCTAGTGCGGGGCTGTGGTGTGTGCGCGTAGTTATGTTATTATTATTATTAATTTTGTTTCAAATTGTAATTGTGTAACTTTTGACGACAATGAGACTTATTTTGTTAATATTTAAATTATTTATTTTAATTACAATTTTATAATTAATAGGTATAAGTATTTAATTTTTATTGTCAATTAAATTTATAAATTAACGTATTTGATTTAAATTCGTATACAAATTATAAAATTAATGTACAAATTACAGAATGTGTGTTATGTATTAATTAGTCCCAAAATAAATAATTTGATTTGATAACCAACGACAACTGGTCCTGGCGACTTATAACTGACGAGAGGGTTGCAGAACTCGAGGAAGAACTGAGCAGGTTACAGTGGGAGTTTGATCTCAAACTAAGCCTAGATTTGTAAATTGTAAAGAATTAAAAAGGAAGCTCCGTTCAAAAGGCTCCGCTTAGATTTAAAGGACCGCTTTCTTCAATAAGTAATAATAAATACGAAAAATAATAATTTTCTTCCCATAAAATAATACGACTTACCTACAACACAGCTCCATGGTTCTCTGTGCGTTTCAGTATGTACAACACAATATACTTATCTGTGAGCGTAAATACCTTGCAGCATAATAACAAAAAGATACGTAAGTACAGTATTTGAGGACAGTATTTGTGCAAAAATTAATTTATGTTTTCAAATAGATGTGTTAAGTTAAAATTGGTTTTTGCTTCGCATGTCGACGCTATTATTTCAAAAGGCTCCAAAGCTCTCGGGTTTGCGATGCGTACCTAACTCCAGAGATTTCAGACAGGCTAAGACACTAAACATTTTAAATTGCTCATTTGTCCGTAGCCTCACCTACATATCGCGAATTGAAAATGTGCAAAGAAGATTTATTATTTCTTTTTTGTTTTCGAACTAGGCAGCGGTACGAGTCAAAAAACTTCGAAACTACGAAAAATTGCTTCTGGTGCCGTGGACTTGTGTGCAAGATTTCTCTTAGAGCCCCTACAAAATCGCTTAGGTTTGATTCACTTTTGTTTGTACCCCTGGCCTCTTCGAGTTTTCGACGGAATGTTCGTCTCTTGCGTCAGAGTAATAGCGTTAATGCATTGTCCAAGCAGGTTGATATTGACCTTTTAAACACCAGTGAATTGAATTGCATCGGTGAAACGTCTTATCAGTACTTAGTTTTTTGACGAGTAGGTAATTACTAAATGTTGCGAAAATGTCATTACCTATATGCGTAGTTCAGTTACTAGTTATAACTGAATGCTCATTAACTAGAATGTGCGTCTATCGGTGAGGACCTAGAATTGGCTCTCCATTATTATTTCAGTTTTTACTCTCTGTGAAATAGTATTTGATACCAAACAACGTACCTACATAGAGTGGGCAGACTACATTTTGTTTTAAGAGGGACGTCAGATCATACCGGTAATCTTACAGTGGCCTATCATTCTATTAAAAAAAACAAAATAAATCAACTAGTGTCACGTTAGGTAAGTACGTTTTATTATGCATTGTTGTTAAAGGTAGAGTAGGTAAATGAAGAATTCAATTTATAGAACAATAGCCTACAAGGAAAATAAAACACGTGTACTCGATTTATATACGTTTATTCCTTGATTCATGTAATATTGTCCCATACATAATATATTCAATAAAAAAAAGTACGAAGTAAAGTTTTCAAAACTCTTTAAAATCATTGGGTCTTACAATGATTTTTTTAGAAGTAATTTGTGCAGCTCTATTCAGAGAGTCAGCTTTTTGCTATTTTTCAAAACAATAACTGTTTTAGATTTCACTGAAGCCCAGTGTTCGAAAATCCAAATTTTCTGTCAGATTGGACATTTCAAGTGAAGTTTAGCAAGTGATGCGTTTTTATAGTCCAAACACGAAAACACTCGTGTACCAATTTCAATGGTTTTGGAGAATACTTCCTTCAAAGTTCTCCGTTTTTTCATTTATATTGAAAATTTATAGGAATTGTCTCTAAAATTTTTGCTTTCATCAAAATTTCAAGCGTTCTGAATTTAAAAAATTTAGACACACATCACGCCGCAGACATCTCATGGAATTAACAGCTGATTTTTTTGAGATGGGTGACCTATATTTCAAAATTATTTTTGGAATAAGTATTATACAAAAATGCTAAGTCCAAACTCATGGTACTACGATTTCGTTTAACCAAGGTAAACGACTCTTTTATGGGGAACTGGATACGTTTTTACAATAATATTCCGGAGCATATAATATTAAGATTATCATTTCCTAAGTTTAAAAACTACATGCGCAGGATTCGGTGGTTTTCCAGGGTCTATTCAATGAAGACGTTTATTTGAAACTCGTATAACGGTTTATGTTCGAACTTTGAAAATAATTATAAAAAAAATGAATGTACTTATGTATTGTCTGACGGACGATCGTATAGCGAGTGAATAAGTATTCAAATTCGAGCAGGGTTGTTGGCGTAATGTTCTGTTGGGAGCACCAGCTCTCAAGTCTTCGCTCGTCGACTGCGGGCTCTGACAGGAGCGGGCAGATCTTCGAAAAGGCACGTCGAATAGTCCCCGTTGCTGTGCGGATATCCGCGACACGGGATACGCCGTCTTGAACTGGAAATACACGTGTAACACGGCCTAACCGCCAATTGAGTGGAGGCAGGTTATCCTCTTTAATTAGGACGAGGCTGTCTAATGTAATGTCGATTTTCTTCGTCTTCCATTTCGTTCTAATCTGTAGTTCTGCAATGTATTCTTTAGCCTAACGTTGCCAAAAGTGCTGGCGCAGTAATTCGATCCTGGCGTAGCGTGACAGGCGGGAAGGCTGCTCGTCCGTCAGGTCGTCACTTGCAGGGCTCGTCAACGGTCGGCCAATTAGGAAATGTGCAGGTGTAAGTGGAGAGAAGTCATTGAGATCTGTGGACATAGGTGACATGGGACGGGAATTTAGGACGGCTTCGATTTGTGTTAAAACCGTGCTAAACTCCTCGTACGTTACCCTCGCATTGCCTACTTACTACTCGTCTAAGGTGGTATTTACACGATTTTATTCCAGCATCCCAAAACCCGGCAAAATGAGGTGAATATGGCGGAATGCTGAATTTGATGCTCTCATTAGCAGCAGAATCGATTATTTCCTGCGATTTATTTTTACCATGGAAAGCTCTTTTTCTTCTCCCACAAAGTTTTTACCATTATCGGAAAAGATTACGTGAGGTTTACTCCTTCTACTAATAAAACGTTTTAATGTCAAAAGATAATCATCAGTGGAAAGACTCGTAACCACTTCTAAGTGGGCTGCGCGTGTGATCATACATATGAAGAAACAAACATGATTTAACAAGTTGAGCTCCTCTGCCCCTTCGATTTAAGATGAACATTGGCCCGCAGTGATCAACAGCTGTTCGAATAAAAGGAAAACCATGTTCCAACCGTTCAACTACATGATTACCCATAATAGGATTAAGAGTTTTACCTTTTAGTCGAGTGCATGTAACACATTGTCGCACAGTTTTCCTTGCAAGTTCCGCGCTGCGTTCTAGCGGCCACCAACATTCACGCGTAGTAGGTAAGAGGAGTTGCGGACCTGCATGAAGTAGCCGCTTGTGTTCATAATTAAATAACAACACCGTGAACTTGTTTTTACTGCACAACTTCGGATGTTTTTTATTATAGTCGAAACTAGTTGAGTTGCACGGTCTACCACCGACTCTAATTTATGTTCGTCTAAAAACACGTTAAGACCGGAAATTCGATTATATAGCTTATGTTTTGACTGAATAGGCACATTTTTAAGTAAGTAAGTAATCGTATACGTCCGGGAACTCAGGTAAATTATCGAACTCCTTATTCAAACCGAAATTATCACAGATAAAGTTCGATTTAGGGTCGTGTAAAAATGATGGTCCGGTCCACCATACATTACAATCAATTAATTTATCAAGACCTAGACCTCTTGACAACAAGTCCGCCCGGTTCTTTTCACTACTTACGTGTAACCAAGTTGCGTTACGTGCGAGTTCGTTTATGTCGGTTACTCGATTCTGAACGAACGGTTTTAATAAATGAGGTGACATACATGTCCAACCCATGACTATTGTCGAATCAGTCCAGAAGTAAACGTTTGTGAACACTAACCTTAAAGATTCGGTTATTTTCTTATAAAGTCGAGCACCCACGAGCGAAGTTCAAGGCGAGGAATAGTAAGCGAATTCAAGGGTGCAACTTTGCTTTTGCCACACAATAATTTTACGGATACTGCTGAACCTTCCCCGTATGTTCGTACATATGCGCACGCGCCGTAGGCATGCATCGGAAAATATATGAAGTTCCGTATGATCGCTCCTAACATGGCGCGGAATTCGTAAATCGTTTAAGCAGTTCAGAGCATTTATGAAATTGCGCCATATCAGTGCGATGTCTCTCGACACAGGAGTGTCTCAATCGATTTTACTTAACCACAGTTTTTGAAGGAATATTTTTGAAATAATAACCGCCGGTGAGAGTAAGCCTAGAGGATCGTAAAATGTGAAATAATGGACAACATAATTCGTTTATTTAATCGGGGCGCGTTTGACAACTTTTGTATTTTTGTAGTGAAATACAATTCATCGCTCGCGTCATCCCATCCCAAACCGAGTGTTTTGTTCTGTGTGTGCTCGCCGATGAAATGCCCTTTGGACTCATCATGCGTGACGTCACGATTGAAAGTCCATTTACGTAAAGGGAAACATCCTGACTGTAGAACCTTATACGTTTTATGATAAATGTCAAGTAAGGTTTGAAAATTGTCATCTCCTGTAATTAAGTGTGAATCCTATTTCCTTAGAAAGCTATAAAATCCTTAGAAACGCGGTATCTCCGAGATCTGCCGAGGTAAACGTTTACCTTTTCTTTATTCGATAGATGATACATTAATGTTGCATTTTTTGAAATTTTGTTAATTTTA
>NW_020653774.1:271633-282182 GCF_003589595.1 Hyposmocoma kahamanoa
CACAACTAGTTGATATTGGACTATGCAGACTGATATCAACTAGTTGTTAATTAAAAATCTTAAGAGAATGGGTTTAGTTAATCATTAATGATCACCAATTCCAAAATAATGCTATTCTATCTGCCACCATTACTGTCAAAGGTTCATTATGCCAACTTAACTATTTATTACAGCTGAGGCCGGATCGCAGGGATTTTGTCTGAGTTTTCGATCTTTAGATTAGTAAGTAAAACAAACTAGTGGAGTAATTACACATAAAAATAATTCAAAATCAATTCCATAAAAAGTTAAATCCTTAAGATTGTTCATAACCCATACCTCATTTCATTATAGAAACAGGTTGTATACTTGACTTAGTATAATTGTAGTGCCTGACCAAACCTTAGGCGTATAACAGTATTGTCTATTTACTAATGGCATATATTTAAATGATCATTTTAAATTTGCACAAGCAGCAAGCAAAAAAATGTAAATGGTCATCTTTTTTGATGATTGATCCTTTTTCTCCGAGACACAAAATAAATTAAATCCAAAGACTGAACTATAACAGCATAGTACTTACTTGTAATGTATGTTTTGTTTCCTTAAGAAATTGTGCATGTATGGCAGAAATATGTCAAGTTGTTTTTGGCGATTGCGGTAAGTGACGATGATCGCCACGCTTAGCAGAGGGTTGCATTGTGCCGGCGCGAAGCTACCGTTCGCCAGGCCGCTCGCTGAGAAGTCATCGTATTTGCGCGGAACCTCCCAGCTGTTAAGAGTCTCTTTGCTCTCCAATGTGGAACTGTAGTCGCAGTCTGGTTTTGTCTTCGACAATGTTAGTTTCGGATTTATCTGCTTGTATAGTTCATTTGTTATGTATTGCCGTGGGATGTGCGTGTAGTTGTACGAACCGCACAAAAAGAAACCGGAGAACGTGACGAGCACGAGCGTAAAGCCGAGACACGCGGCTGCCGGTAGCTGCAGCACGTGCGAAACCAGCGGAACCCTCATCGGTCTACTAAACGCATACTATACTATAAAGCGGTCAATCTCTCTATTGTGTACCTGCTTCCAATGCAATTCTCGCTTGATTAAATAAAAAACAAAAACTAAAATGAGATTTTAAAGTTCGTAACTTCGTAAACATTTTTGTAAGTAACGGGATAATGGCACAGTATATTATCTTTCTGGTTTGAGAATAGCAGTACTCCGTAAAATTTTGCCCGATTAGAATGCGCAAAGATTATTACTTCTATCCACAAATTAATATTATTTTATAGAAAGTTTTATTCTACCCCCGTCTCTTTTTCTTTTAAATGTTATGGCCTCATCGAAGTAATCGATGATTTCGCCAATGTCAAGTTGTAGAACACACGCGTTTTTACTTAAAAATTGATCGGTGAATATCGACAAAATTCACCGAGGAAAATGTACGATTTTACAGTGGGTGAGAAATAGACAGAAATTTAGAATGACACTTGACAGCTTCTTTGACGTCATGTTTTTTTTAGTTTTTTTTTTTGCTTTTCGCGGTGTGGCTTGGAGCCAATATTATATAATTTATTTAACTTTATTTAAAAAACAAGAAAACCTTTGTGTATGATGCGGATTTAGGAGACTAAGCGAATCGGAAAAACTTAATTAAAATAAATGTTTACAACAGAAAAAAATTAAATAATAATAATAATTAATAATGGACCTATAATAATACAAAGATTGAACACTCAGAATAAAATTCCTACGATCCGGCCGGATTCGAACCGACGACAGACGTCGAGTTAATTATTAATAATTATAATTAATAACTAGTGGAGTAATTTCATAAAAAAAATAAATGTATACCAATTCAATAAATATTTAAATACAGTGAATAGCGACACCTCTAGCCGAGGCTGGTAGCTGTAAAGATATCTAACTGGGTGACGAAATACTTTCGTAGATTTCACATAGATGGCGCTACGGCTAAAAAGTCGTTGAAAAACCAAATATAACACGACAACAAGCGCATAGAAATATTCTTAAGGTCCGCTGGTTCGTTCCGTGACTTAGCGTCTGGCGCGGTAATGCTAGAAAACGTCGGTTGGAATCCGGCCGAATCGAAGGATTTTTTCTGAGTGTTCGATCTTTGTATTAATAATTATAATAAACTAGTGGAGTAATTTCACATAAAAAATAATTGACCATCAATTCAACAAAAAATTAAATAATGGACCTATCTTAATTTGTAATATAATGAAATAACTTGTACAATAAAATTATTAATTCACTATAAATTCACTAACAAATTCAATAATATTCAGGTTTATTTTCACAACTTAACACGTTCAAGGTATGTCCACAAGAAAAGTTTGGATGGAAATGGGACATATCGAAAATATAGAGTCTATCAACTCATTCCCTCGAAAAATTGTTTGATAGTAATTTTAGAAATCTTACGTGTTAAGGGCTACTTTGTGTGATTTTACTTGTACAGAAACAAAACTGAAAATAAATAAATAAATAACGAACACACTCGACATAGCCCCGTACTAGGGAAACCCTGTGTCGCGGGTGCCATGGACACACACATAGACAACCACAAATTACACCCAAACTCGCTAGAGAAATAATTGTAGGCCATACAAATATTTCTACCGGCCCGGGAATCGAACCTGGGACCTCTGCGTGGCAGTCCAGCATGGCAACCATTCCCATGCCACGGAGGCAGTTTGAATGAATAAATAGTCGCGCCTATCGCTATTTATGAGGCAGATAAAATATATTAAACTGTCTAAATTTATAAATTTGTATGTAGTAATAAAATAAAAACGTGTTAGAATTTTTTGAGTGTCAATAGTAGGCGCCCGCGATTTTGCACAGCCTATTCCGACTGGTTCCGGTTACCATGACATTGTTAGCTGATTTAAATGTGTTATAGTTCAGTAGATAATTGAATATCTATTGTTGATTTCCCTGACCGTGTCCAGTCACTGGTTCACGAAGTTCGAAAAAACATTCGGTGATTGCAAAATTCTTGTGCTCGTTATTGTTTTCGAATTTCTCTTCGCACACATAAGACGCCCTATACAAATTCGGCATTCTGAAAATGGTGGCCCATCAGAAACTATATTTGGCCTGCCTAATGTTTGATATAGTTAAAACCAGGAAATACCACATCAAATTAATTGGATACAACGTGTAAAGAGGAGTAAGTTCCGATTAGTTTGTAAAAATGTTATTTACATCCCAAAACACTGAACAACTGCTTTTCGCGGCGGTTTCAGGTATCGCGCCAGTAAGTGCTGGAATGATAATTATTCCTCCTCCGTTGCGTGACATCAATAATAAAAAACGATTTAAGCGTGAATACAAAAAACAACTTTTGTCTGAGCAGATATGTCTCGCTACATAGATATTTCCTTAATCGATGGATTTGATACTTGGGAATCTGAATTTCCGTACCCATATTATGTATATTGACATTTGGTAGCTATAATTATAATTTAGTATTATGTTTGTAAACTTACGTTATTATTACTACCTTACGCTTACCTACATTACTTATACTATTTACATTATTTGCTTTACATTTTACACTTTTACTTGGTAATGTGAAAAGTAAAGCAAATTAAGCAGGGAAGTATGTATTTGTGCTGAATAAACGTGTTATCTATTTAACTATCTAAGTATGAGATATATTTCTAAGCTAGCTAAATTTTATGGAGTATAGTGTAATTAACTCGAAAACTGATTTATCAATAATCAATTTAAATGATCAAACTCGTTTAAGGTCAATGATCACTAATTAATGGTAAAATATACAGCTGTACATATACCATTAATTAACATATTTATTGTTTTGTTGTGTATTAAATAATCTCGGTACACAGTACTAAAAAAACCGACCTCAAAAGTTATTCATCCCCTAGTTCACCCTTAGGGTGGAATATTTTCTTCAAATTTAAATGGGTTCACATATGAGATACCCTCGTTCTAACAAAAAAAAAGAATTATCAAAATCAGTTACCAAATGCCCGAGTTATCGCGTAACATACATACAAAAAAACCTACAGACGAATTGAGAACTTCCTCCTTTTTTTAAAGTCGGTTAAAAAGGCATATTTTGTAGGACGCTGCTATAAATTTACGTCGACCCTTTTCTTATTAATTTGATTTTTTTTTCTGTGGAACACTACAAAGCTTGACAAAGACTATAGGAGAACATAAAACAGTTTGAAGCTTAGACTATGGAAACTTTTTATTTTTTTCTTTCATTTTTTTCCATCCTCTAAGGTTTGAAGAGTTTGAACTCAATGTTCGCGTTTATGCCACTGCAAAAAGGTGAACTTATTTTATTGGAATTAAGAACATTTTTGGAAGAAAGGATGAAGGAAGTGGAATTAGATTAAAAAAATAGTTTCTCAAAATAGGATAGGTACCTATATGGTCCACTCAAATGTATATCGGGGAAGAAAGTGCTTCGTATTCTAATACATTAAGATTGTAAACATTATAAAGTAAAGTAGGGAGTAGGTTATTTACCTACCAGAGTAAGGTGCTCAAATGATATTACACTATAAAAGAGTTGTACATAATCTCTGTACTATTTTCCTCGTACACAAAGTTATATACTATAATAAATATAGTTCAATATTTTAAGGGCCCCATCATAATGGAAAGAAATTACAACCGAACAAAGTGTGAACGTGTGAATAGTATTCTTATTTATGCATATCTATACCCGTTAACAAGACATTATTATTTATCTGTAGATACTTAACCTAGTACTGGCGACCATTGTTGTTATTTATTTTTATTTTTGGTAATGACCTCACATGGTTTGCCTGGAAAAAATTGTGTTTATTAATAAGTTACATGTTACACTTTACGATAGTGTCAATAAACAGTATTTGCACTTATAAAAATTAGAATTTGTTTTAGTATCTTCGAGTTCTAGAATAAGACATTCATTATTACTAATCTCAATGCGAAATAACGCAACGGTTATAAACTTGTAAAGTGATGCATACGCTTGCATCCGCTTCATCATGTTATCAACCGTGGTGGTTACCAACATCCTTTTTGATTTAGTTTGTTTATCAAATCTAGGACATGGCAGTACTAAACTGTGTAACAATTTCTTGCTACGTGTATATTTATATAGGGTGTGAATAAAATAAATATCTAGAACAAAAAATATTCAAGCACCTAAACATTAAATGTCAGTATATATTAGTTATTACATTTATGTAGGTCACTTATATTACAAGCACGAGCCCTGTACCCCACCTATGGTGGGGTTGGCCTGCGGTGTATGGTCAGGTTCAGATTACGGGGAGTGCTCATGCTCTTCGGTGGTGGTGTGGGTTCGATTCCCGATTTGGGTTAATTCAAGAAACGAACATTTCTAAGTTGGTTTTGGTCTGAGTATTCTGGGTATTGCCATCAGAGTTATCGTTATTCTGTTATTCATAATATAGGAAATTCCGCAGAAGTTTGGCATTTTTTTCCTCTTAATTATTTGAATTTGGCGTAGCTTCCAAAGTAAAGGAATCTAACACAAAGACAGTCGAGATACAACAACGCTATTATAGGTATCTTATTTCCGCTACATCGGGGGAAGTATGCCTTACATTTTTAGTATTTTATATTTGTGAAATCTTGTATTCGTAATACGCCTCCGTATATTACCTCCGTATGATGGCGTGCGGACGCTTCGGGCTTCGTCCTCCGCGGACCTTTGCCTACGGCCGCGGCACTCATGACTTTATTTAAAAAAATTAAAATAGCTCTTCAATGGCGGCCATATTTAAAGATTGTAAAATATATTTTGCCCACTAATTATTATCAGATAATCCTAGAAATCTTTTCGTACCAATTTTCTGTCAAGTCTGCGCAAAGCATGTTTTTTCGACAACCATACATTATACATAAAAAAAGAAAGCTTGTACTGCGGCTATATCGAAAAAAGCAGGCAAAATTTTTACCCCAAATTATGATTGAACCCATGCCATTTTCAATCGAATTAGAAGAAATTTTTATCTACCGCCAAAATCGTTTGTATGGCAGCCATATAGAAAAATGCCGGAAAATAAATTTTGACCGCAAATTATTATTAAACACTCATTGAGACACTGATATGCCGATTTTCAGTCGAATTTTAATTTAATTTAATAACGAGCAAATTTTTATCTGCCGCTAAAAATTTTGTATGGCAGTCATAAAAAGGCGAAAAATAAATTTTGACTGCATATTATTATAGAAACCCCACATGCGGATTTTTAGTTGAATTACAGCAAATTTTTATAAACGCTTGTATGGCGGCCATATTGAAAAATGGCGAAAAACTAATGTCGATCATAAATTATTATCAAGCCAATTGTCTTTTTTGCACATGCCAATTTTCACATCTATGGCGGTCATATTTCAAAATGGAGAACAACAAATTTTGACCACAAATTATTTTATTATTTTCCGGCACTTCTAGAGACCTCCATATGCCAATTTTCAGCTGAATCAGCAGCTTGATTTTGGTTGCCTCTCCCGATTGGAAACTGCGTCTCTTCCGAGTCGAGGCGCATAATTGCGATTCACAACTGGCCGATTGGAAACTCGTGCCATTTCAAATCGGAACAATAGTTGATTTAACTCACAAATTAGAAAGATATACCTAGTAGGAATCAGGTTCGGAAATCCATCTGATTTCGAGACTCGAATGGGCTACCCGATCGGATCGATTCCGATTTGAATTAAAATCAGCCTGCAGAGCAAGTCTCTTTAGGCAGCCATTTTTAACGAAAAAAAGCTTACATGACAGCCATATATAAAAGTGGCGAAAATAAACTATTGACCCCAAATTACACCTTTTTATGACACCTAAATACCCCCGCATGACAATTTTTAGACAGATCGAAGCAAGTTTTTCTTCGACCGCCATTTCCAGTTCGCAAACTTGAATTTTTTTTAACACAGGCAGTTGATCACTGTTACTCTCTATGACATTCCTTCGAGCACGTCCTATCTATCTGTAATAGTTTCCGTGATAGAAGACCTTGAAATTTGTATGGCGGCCGTCTTGTTTTTTTTTTACATACGGCGGAAACTGGCCAGGGTGTACTTCATAAAAGTGCACAAATACCCCCTCTATACATTATAGTTTTTACAGGTCGTTGATCACTCTTTCATATTTTCCACATTCAGGTCATCTCATAATTGTATCTTTGCTTTGGGACCTATTCGCGTACAACGGTATAAATATCTTTTTCCACTATATCGGGAATTATGCGTTCTAATTCTATCAGTGAGTAAGAACTTGTTGCTTTGTATATATATATATATATATAATGTACAAATTGTGGTCTTATACGTGGGCGCACTATAAGTTTCCGGAATGAATAAGAAAAAATACTATAAATGGTCAGACATGAATTTATTGTTTCTCAAAATATTCTCCGTTAACGTCAATGCGCTTTTTCATGCTAATGAACCAATTTTGAAAAAAACATTTATGCCACTCCTCCGTGACAATCTCTGAAAGATATTTTTCATACTCTTCGACAGCCTCTTCAGGTGATGAAAATCATAACTGGTTCTTAATTTTTGGAAATAAATAAAAGTCACAAGGTGCCAGGTCGGGACCGGGTCGGGGTTCAAAAATTCATTTGTCTATCTGGTCGTGTGAGAACTGGCATTATCGTGGCGCAAGATGATACGGCGTTTACGGAGTTGGTCAATAACCTCCAGCAATTAAATAGTTGAGTAACAATCACTATTCACGGTACAACGATTCTCCAAAGCAACAGTAGCCACGTGTCTAGTTTTATTAAAAAAAAACAATCATCCGCTTAGAGGCACTTTGCACGCGCGCCACTTTGGTTGGTTTCGGCTCATCCCGAAAGACCCATACGCTCGATTGATGCTTTGTTTTGGGATCTTAACTATAAATCCATGCTCTGTCACCTGTTACTACGTCTCACATCAAATTTGACTACCCTTCGTTGAATCTGGTAAGCATGGCATTGCACTAAGTGACCGGATCCCTTTTTTGAGCCTCAGTCAAATTGTGTGGGATCCACCGAGAGCACAACTTCACTTCACTTCACACCCAAATGTTTGTGTAGTATTGATTCTATTTGACTCATGCCTATGCCTAAATATGCCCCAATCTCATGGTATGTCACATGCCTGTCTGTTTTGATCACAGCACAGCATCGACGTTTTTGTTGTTCACAGCAGTGAATGGGCGACCATCACAAAATATCGTCACTGAGATTCACGCGACTGCGTTTGAATTCTGCAAACCAACTATAAATACTCGTCTTGCATGGTGCCTCATCGCCAAAAGCAGTTTGGAGCCAAGCGAAACTCCGCTGAGCTGTTAAATTACACTTAAAGTCGTAGAAAATCATACCACGAAAATTTTCACGAGTTAAATCCATGGTGATGTAGACTACCAATTTCTAAAATGAGGCCACAATGTAAAAAAAAACAAGTGACAGTTAGATGAAACAAAGTGTATTCTACAGCCAAAGAGTTCCATTTTCAAATATTGTAATTACTTTTTAAATATTGTTTATGTAAGTGGTCAGTTCAGGAAACTTATAGTGCGCACTATGTACACCAGTCGAGTACGATTTGTTGTTTTGGTTGTTAACCCTTGTATGGTATGGTTAGTTTAGTAAGTACAGGGAGGAAGTTGACTTTGGTTTGGATTTCAAAGGGAAGTTTTTTTTATAACATAATGTGACATAACGAACAAGCCGTGCGCCTGATGCTAAGCTACACGCCTGTGCATGACAGTTACTGCGTGGCACTCTCAGAGCTTTAAATTGCAAAGATCTGAGGGGCACTACTATTGCACCCGTCACCCTGAGATATAAGTTGACGATTCCCATGTGCCTGTAATTTCACCAAATTTTTCTTTTCATTTTTCTTTTTGATGTATATTTAGTAAGTTATCATTTACCAATAACTTTGCGTTACAATATTATCTTATGTTCATAAGTGTTAAAATGAAGATAACATGACCAGCCTCTTCATATTGTTAGCACTGTATAAGTGACGAGTATCATGTGTCCCAATTATTTTATTGATAATATATTGTTTTAATAAAATGTGTAATTTTGTGTCTGTTAGAGCGTTACGCGCGGAAGTGGTGGCTCGTGCTTCGTGCATATTGGCGCGCATCGGTGCCATGAAGCAGCTAAAGTCCCGGTCGCCGAACTTGTATGAGTTGTGTACACGTGCTAATGTGACAGCAGACAATCAGCTGAGTACTGACGGTTTTTCCGCAAACGTAAATATCAACTAAATCAATCGACTACTTGCTTGTAAAGCAGTCAACCAAAACAAATAGAAGTGTAAGATACACAATTAACTATGTCCAAATAGAATAATAATTAATTAAATTAATGTTCAATTTATATACAAGGCTCCGATATGGGTAAAAACAACAGCGACCTCACATGCAACCCTCTCAACTCGGTCCGGGAAATTCAAGACTTCTTGCTCAACCCACCGGCGTGGAGGTCCCTGTGCATTGAATTACAGCCGCACAGCGAGTACCAAATAAGGAATTCCGAACTGATCGGCATTGGAGATATATCGAATGTTGACCTGGAGAAGACGTCGGCGTTCTGCCACTTCGATCCGGACTATGAAGACAACAATGTCAAGTTATCGCGCTTCAAAGAAGACTCGTTGCCCAAGACGCTCGTTTGTCACGACATGGCCAATGGGTACCACGACGATAGGTATGTTCGTGCAGTTTAAGTCACCAATTAAGTGACCCTTTACAAAGAAAATATTAATAATAATAATAATAACGCACACACTCAACATAGCACCGCACTACGGAAAATCCTGTGTCGCCGGTGCCATGGACATACATATAGACAACCACAAATTACACACAAACTCACAAGAGAAATAAATGTAAGCCATACAAATATTTCTCCTGGCTTGGGAATCGAAACTGGGACCTCTGTCTCTGTGCGGTAGTCCGGCATGGTAACCGTTCGGCCACAGAGGCAGTTAAATATGGCTGTGCTTTAGAATAGCTGAGTTTGAGTAAGACCTTGATATTATTTTTGAGGTACACCTAGTGAGAAGGAAGCTCCACATTTTCAGTTTTAGGAAACTGACGTGTCCGACATAGTCTACATTTAAAAAAATTTAACTATTGTGTACTTATTAATCTTCTTATTGAATTGATATTCAAATATTTTTTGTGAAATACTCCACTACTTTGTTATAATTATTAATACTATGATGTGCTATGAGTTATGGATAGAAAAAACTTTAATTTTCAAACTAAAGGCTTTAAACAATAATTTTCAAAAATTATGAAAAAAATTTGACACAGTATAGAATAGAATAGAATAAGCTTTATTGCACGCACAAGAAAACAGTGACAATGCAAAAATTATTTAATAAAAGCACACATATGCAGGTTTTTGTACTGCATTTCATCATTCCAAAGTCATCATATTTATAATTAATTAAACCTTAAGGTTTGTAAATTTTTATTGAGTTGATATTGAATTAATTAAATTTTTATTGAATTTATATTCAATTATTTTTTGTGAAA
>NW_020653774.1:282192-288062 GCF_003589595.1 Hyposmocoma kahamanoa
GAAAAAATTCCTTCGATCCGGTCGGATTCGAACCGACGTCTTCTTGCTTCTTGATCTTTGTATTGATATTGAATTATTTTTTATGTGAAATTACTCCACTAGTTCATTGTAATTATTTATTAATAATTACAACAAATTCGGCAGTTTGAATCCGACCGGATTGAAGGAATTTTTTCTAAGTGGTCGATTTTTGTATTAATAACTATAACAAAATTTAAGATTATAATTTTCATGAGTAGACATGACGTCTTAGGACATATTTAAAATGGTTGTATTTATAAAAAAAAAAATTACATTATAAACAAAAATTACTATTTTTATTCCCTTGAATGTCATGGTGTTTTTACTACTATGATATTCACAATTTTTTTTTACACAACACAATTTTACAATTTTTGTGAGATTATCCCACTCGTCAGTTAAATAACTTGTTCCTAGAACGCAATAACTTGAGTGTTTTCAAGGCAAGAGTGAATAGGCACTATTTAAGTGTGCATGTTACACCATCTACCTTATTGTCACTGTCTGTCAGGTGAGATGGAGGTCCAATGCACACTTAATTACTTATAAATATGTATATACATTTATATTGAGACAAAGATTGAACAAACGCAAATAAAAATTCCTTCAATCTCATCAGACTCAAACCTCTCATCTGTTGCCTCATTGTGGCAGAAAAGCCGTTGAAACCCAATGCAATTATCTGCAACAGGGACACCGGTGACTGTGGGACCTGTAAAGGGCCCGAAATGTTGGTTTATTTGAAAAAACAAATATACGCGATTTATATCTGAAAAAATAGTTTCTTTTTTTAATTTCCTATGTGAAACAATCGCGAAAACCTTCTTAGGCACTAGATATAAAGTATTTAGGCTTCATAGGTTTTTTTTATAAAAATCGCAGAATTTTTCTGGAGAGATATGGATTTCCCTTCTCACTTCAACCTCTCCCCCGCGCACACAAACCTATCTCTTCACTAATTAATGTAACTATAATAGCATGAAATTTTTAGCATTTTTAAAGACAACGTATTTTCGGTTTAGCACTTCATGTCTCGAGTTCGTGTCAAAACAGGTAGACACGACGATTAGTGGAACAAACGTTGTTCCATCCGCATTTAATGATGAGAGAGACGTAATTGCAAACGGTAAAAATTCTCCAGTCCATACTAATCCTCTAATCACACTTAGTGATGGCCAAATCTTTGTAAAGAAATCTCCGCAATTTTCGAGAAGTGTTAGCAATCATTATGAGCAAAGTAAGTTTATGTTTTCTATTTACTACGTTTACAACTACAAATTCTATTGTAGGTATTGTATGATTGAATAGATGTTTCCTTGTATGACGCTGTATGTATACTCAGTTTCATTGTATGACAAATCATACAATGAAACGGAGCGGCGAAATTGTGCAGTGGCCGCATTGTACATAAAAAATGAGAAACGGCAATTATTCTATCGCTATGTAGATAACTTTTTGGCAATGGTAGAGTCTGTTCATGTTATTTCATACTTTGAGTTTATCTATTTCCCGTCACGGTAAGCCTATAGGAACCAAGCGCAAAACCACTTTAATCGTTTCCCCAAGATTATTTACGGTCACACAGTTTTCCCCAATCATTGACGATTTCCCCAAACAGTGTCGTTATTACATTGTTCTTAAATGTGTTAAGAACATATCAAGGAACTAAAACTAACGCAGACGAAGACACATACGGAATGAAAGGTGTGCACGAAAGGATGTGCTCGCAATGGCGTACCGTTCATGTCCTGGGTGCGTCTGGCGCACCGTGCTAGTAATGGGGGGAGCGGCAATAACTTCTGGGACACTAACGTAATGTTGAAAATTGACTTGGGTAAAAAATGGTCGTGTTCTATTTATATCTAAATCTGGATCACGTTGCATGTAGGTAGGTACATTACGGCTAACGTTCTGCCCTATTTTTTTTTTACCCGCAGGTAAATTGCAGAAACCGACCGTCTTTCCTGGTGCGCCTGCTCTGTTTCCAATCTTTCTAGCATGGTAGACTTACAGAGTAGAGTTTTAAGATGGTACTAACGTGATGTGATATGATGGTCCCAATGTCTTGGGAGACCCATTGGATTGCTACTGCCACTGTACAACTAAGCCGTGAACCTGTACGTGCCACGTGGTAGTACAAGCTGTACTAGTACAAGCAGAAAGTACAAAATATGTGGTAGGGATGAAATAACATGTATGTAGTATTGGTTGATTGGTTCAAAACAGAACCACCGGCCAACGCAATGTACCCTTGCGAACGTTTAATTACTACTTCAAAAATTATATTAAAATACAAAAATTGTGTTGCGTTCGCAACAACTGGTTAACCTAATCTGCTACATTTAGAGGTGGTATCAAATTTGAACAGGACCACTATTGAGGTTTTAAAAAAAAAAGTTTTTAACAAAAAAGAATCATCGAAATCGATCCACTAATGTCCGAGTACTTACTCATTTATTTGATCTGTGGTAATCACATATCGTACACAAAAAATATGCGGACTAATTGAGAACCTCCACCTTTTTTTAAATTGGTTAATAAAATGAAATTTACATTAGGTATATTTAAGTGTAGGTACTTATTAGGTATAGTAACAAATTGAGGACTAAAATTTTATTTAACAAAAGCGCAGGTCCGATGCTGCGGCCGCGGTGGCCGGCGTGGATTTCAGGATGAGCTGGTTTTCGCGCGGCCAACTCTACATGGCCCTGTCGCGTGCGCGTGTAGAAACACGGAAAATCTATGCATTAACCTCCGATGGCTGTACACCCGATATTGTATACGGGAAGTATTACTGTGATGAATAGATACCTATGTACGTAATAACTAACCAACAGAGTTTCCTTTTTATATACCTAATATTATGATCCGTAAGTGATACATGCTTGCGTGTATACAATCGCGGGCACAGCTAATTTGTAATAATGTTTGGGCAAATGTGGGCCTTTGGGCAATAGACAAACAAAATTACATGTCAGTACGTCAATATTATTTTAAAGACGGCTCGGAATAATTCGTGTACAGAGTCAAGAGCGCGCCAAGGTTGACACTTACGGTTTAAATCCAACTCTATCCCGCTTATGATAAGAATGGTCCAAAGTGTAAAGCAACAAGCTGTGATATACTCTTGACTGTATAAGCAAGCAGCTACTGTCGCGTCTCATTTTGTCAACCTTGGATGACATATGAGCGTGTCTAGATATTGAACGAAACGTCCGAGTTTGTAAGGACGACTGTTGTGTTTGTGCAGTGCGGTGGACGGGACGGGCAACCACACCGCGTACTCGTTCTACCACTGGGCGGGCATCGATATCTTCTGCTACTTCAGCCACCACCTGGTGACAGTGCCGCCGCTAGGATGGATCAATGTGGCGCACGCACACGGCGTCAAAGTTATCGGTAACAACTGTACACACTGCCAGGTCAAACCAACGCGCGTAGTTTAACTCTGTGGTACAGATATACTCGTACCCATGTGCCTATTATTTGCGTAGGTACGGTCATCACCGAGTGGGGGGAGGGCACCATTTTCTGGGAGGATGTCTTGTCCTCGGAACTCAACCTGCAGAACTTCATCAGCGTGCTGGTTACCATTGCCAAAACCCTCAAATTCGATGGGTGGCTTCTTAATATAGAAAACAAGGTAAAAGTACAGATACCACAGATTTTTTGTCTCGCCTAAGCTAAAATACTTATATTTATAGTCGAGTAAGGACGGTAAATTTAGTCACTGCTCCCTAGGCAAAGATCACTGGGTAAAGATAGCCTAAGTGTGTTAGGTCTCGAGGCGTCTCTGACGCCGCTTAGACTAGTGCGTGACGCGAAAAAATGTGGCACCTTTTTCGTAGTGAATTCGCTATCGTCTAGCGTGTCGGTGACGTAGTGTGATGTGAGGCGTTCCACGGAAAATTATGTTCAGTAACAACAAGGAGACGAAATTTCATGTGTGCAGGTGTCGAAGCCGCAGAAACTGGTCGAGTTCGTGCGAGGGTTGCACCAGATGCTCCACCAGGAGCTGCCACACGGTACCCTCTTATGGTACGACAGCGTCACAGCCACCGGCCAGCTCAACTGGCAGAATCAACTCAATGAGAAAAACAAGTTAATATCGTAATCATACCCCCTCAATGTCATGCTCATTTTTTACTCGCACATATCGCCATCAAAGCACGTGGATCACTCAGGTTTGAAAGCTTCGTCCCATTCGTCTCACAAGAGCTTCTTCACTATAGTTGAACTGTTATTGATCATTGCAGAGTGTATTTCGAGGCGTGTGACGGGTTCTTTACAAATTACTCGTGGATAGTGTCGGATCTAGACGAAAGCGTGGCTGCAGCAGGCGAGCGCCGACACGACCTCTTCATCGGCATGGACGTGTGGGGGCGCAACTTCTACGGCGGTGGTATGTTCAACCTGCAGGAGGTACGTGACTCTTGCCGCAGCCCACTCCTGTCGTCAGCAGACTTATAGTCGCTAAGGAATAGGATATGCTGTACTTCATCGCAGTCCGAATACAGTCGAACCCTTTTGAAGACGCTGTTGCGCGTCAATCGGATGTTCTCCTCATCCGATGCGTAGGCTGCTTACGGGTACGAGAAGGTATAGGCTGTCCCTGCTCATAATCGAGCATCTTTCCTTTCGTTGAAAATTCGGCCCAACTTTGTTAAATATTCACCTGCGCTACCCTTAGTACCTTCTATGATTACAAAAAGAGACCGCAACGAAAGAAAGAAAAGATCTCTCTATAATTTTGTAGTGCCAACCGTTAATGGTGAGGACCGACTGATGAATGGACAAGCATTAAAATGACATCAGGACCACGCAATATAACTTTAATGAACGATTCAATAGGAGCCTTAACTGTCGTCATCTACCTGATGCTCGATGTGGAGGCAAAATTAACCACTGGCAATTGATCGGGGGTGGGAGGAAACGTGTAAAAGAGACTTGGGCGGCGGAACGAAAGGACGGTCTCGGTGCAGGCGGTGAGGCTGGCGCACGAGCGCGGCTGCTCGGTGGCCATCTTCGCGCCCGCCTGGACGCGCGAGGCGCTGTCCGACGACGCGCAGGACGCGGCCGCCATCGAGATGGGCGAGCGGCTCTGCACGCTGCAGCGGTTCCTGCTGCGCGACCGCGCGCTCTGGGACAGCGTCTGGCCCTTCCTCAACACCAGGCTGCCCTCGCGGCTGCCCTTCCGGACCTCCTTCTGCGTCGGCCAGGGCAAGAAGCGACGCCTTTACGGGGAGGTACGCCGGCGGCCGGGTCGCGACGGAGCGGAGTCGCGCCCGCCATCGCGCTCACCGTCCCCGCCGTCCGGCAGGTGCTGTGCCCCGTGCCGTGGTACAACCTGCGCCACCAGCAGTACCAGCCCAACTCCGCGCACGGGCCGCACGGCTACCTGCTGGCCACGCAGATGAAGCTGGAGCGCGCGTCGCGGGAGGCGATGGCCGACAAGACGGGCATCATCAAGTACCGCGAGCGGCTGTACAACTTGTCGGCCGATGCGGGCGCCGCGGCCGGCGCGGACACCGCCGAAGCCACGGCCAGCGCGGACGTCGCCGAAGCCATGGATAGCGCGGACGTCGCCGAAGCCGCGGCCAGCGCGGACGTCACCGACGCCGCGGCCAGCGCGGACGTCGCCGACGGCGCGGCCAGCGCGGACGTCGCCGACGGCGCGGCCAGCGCGGACGTCGCCGACGGCGCGGCCAGCGCGGACGTCGCCGAAGCCGCGGTCAGCGCGGACGTCACCGAAGCCGCGGTCAGCGCGGACGTCGCCGAAGTGGCGGTCAGCGCGGACGTCGTCGAAGCCGCGGTCAGCGCGGACGTCGCCGAAGCGGCGGTCAGCGCGG
>NW_020653774.1:288072-289751 GCF_003589595.1 Hyposmocoma kahamanoa
AACGCGGACGTCGCCGAAGCGGCGGTCAGCGCGGACGTCGCCGAAGCTACGGTCAGTGCGGACGTCGTCGACGCCGCCGCCGACGTCGAGGCGCCGGCCGGCGGCGAGCAGGCGTCGCCGCGCGACAGCGCCGACGCCGACGCCGCCGGCTCCTGCGCGGGCGCGCGCCGCAGCGGGCTCGTGTACGAGCCCTCCATCCGCCTGCGCCTCAGCGAGGGCTTGGCCAAGAAGCGGCTCAAGCTGGCCTTCGTGCCCGACGAGCTGCCCTGCGCCGAGACCTACTTCGAGGACAGCTTCACCGGCGGCAGCTGCGTCAAGCTGAACCCCTCCGACGACGCCTCCGAGCGGCACCGTTTCGTGCGGCTGTTCCAGTGCGACTTCGAGTGCGACGACACGCTGGTGGCGTGCGTGGCCACCAAGCGGCTGGCGGAGGCGCCGGGCCAGTACCTGACCGTGCACCTGCACTACTCGGCCGCGGACGGCCCCGGCGGCGCCGACGTGACCGCCGTGCTGGTGTGCCGGTCGCTGAAACGCGCGACGACCGCCACGCCGAGCCACGTCACCGTCTACCCGGAGAACCGGCAGAGCTCCTTCCGGGAGCTGCAGGCCCACCTGCTGCTGGCCGAGCCCGGCTTCTACGTGCCCGTGGAGAACGCCTTCGGCTGGGACGTGTGGTGAGTGCGGGGCGGGCGCGGGCGGGGGCGGGGGCGCTCGGGGGTGCGGCGTGACGAGTGCGTGTGCGCAGGTACTTCCGCGTGCCGCTGGACGGGCGCGTGCGCGTGTCGTCCGTCAACTGCCTCACCGGCTACTTCGCCGGTCCGCTGCTGCTCGGCCACTTCGCGCTCTGCTGCAAGGTCAGTGGGGTGGGGACATTTTTGCCTCGCGAAGGTGAAACGCCGTTTGTGCACGCGACCCTGCGTGCGAGACGCGTCTCGTGTCGTATTGAGCCGTTTGCGATCGTCGAAAACGAATATTCGATCGGATTTGTATTAATTAAATTTCTACTACTAACTGCCTTCGGTTGAACGGTTACCGCGCAGGTCTGTTAGGCGGAGATCCCGGGTCGGGAGAGATACTTGTGTGATCTGCGTGTGTTTCTCCCGTGAATTGGAGTGTAATTTGTGGTTGTCTATGTGTGTTCGTGGCACCCGCGATACGGAGTTTCCCTAGTGCGGGGCTATGAGTGTGTGCATTGCATATATTAATTTATGTAGTTACGCCCCGTTTTATGATCTGTAAAGTTTAATTGAAATGCTGTAAAATAAAAAAGATGGAAACGAAATAGTGTAAGTCAAAAAGTCTAAAAACAATGAAAATAACGCCAGCTGTTTACATATTAATTAAAGTCGCAATTAAGGTCGTAGCCGTAGGACTTGAAAAACCGAAATAGTTTCTAACAAATTTAATTAAGTAAAAAAAGAAATGACAACATTAATTACGTATTGAACTAGTTGATCTGATGGATGCTAGATATGAAGTGGCGATAAATTGCGTTCCCGCGGTCCGCTCCGATGGTGACCACACGGCAGCAGCGTACCTACGCGGTCCGCGGCGTCGGCGGCGTTTCCCTCATATTGCTTCATTTAGATAGCCCAAACACAAGACGACGTCAGCTATCCTTAATAGCCAAAGTACGAGGCAGCGTCAGTGATCCTCAATAACCAAAGTACAGGGCGGCG
>NW_020653774.1:389751-406640 GCF_003589595.1 Hyposmocoma kahamanoa
AGCTCATCGTCGTGGCCACGGTTCTCCTCGAGCCGAAGTCCCGGGGTAAAGTGCGGCTGCGCTCCACCGACCCTCTCGTCAACCCTCTCATCTACTCCGGCACATTCGAAAATCCCGAGGACCTCGAGAGGTTCCCGGCGGCCATCCGGCGGGTGCGGGCCTTGGCCAACACGACGCACTTCCGCAGCAAGCGCGCGCAGCGGCTGGCGGAGGCGGCGCGGCACGCGGCGGGCACGGCGGCTTGGGCGCGGTGCTGGACGCGCGGCTGCGCGGCAGCGCCATGCCCGCCGTCGTGCGCGCCAGCACCAACGCGCCCGTCGCCATGATCGCCCGGCAGGCCGCCGCCTTATCCGACGGGATTATTCGAGGTGACTTTCGGGCTGGTGTCGTTGTTGGGCACGCCGTATTCTTAAGCTATATGTTATTGTTAATATTTTTTGTATGATTATGAATATAACAGTACCCGTGTAACGGAATTTGATTCGCGTCGGGCGACCGACAGTCATCCGGAATATGGTGAACCGTTTGGGCTCTATAGCTGACGTTATCCGGTGCCAGTACGCACCGCACCACTTACGAGCGTAGAAGAATACCACGTAGGTAATTATTAATGACTAAGAATGAATTATATTTTCAAATACTGGTACCACAATCGAGTCAATGTTGTACGATGAGGTGAAAAACAATTTGAGCCATACCTGTTGGAATGCGGTGTGAGGCGGGGGAGGCCAACCTCGCCCAAGCTATTCAACTTATACAAAAACGCACTTCTAGGAGAGCTGAGCGGTGGTCGTGTCGACTGCTATATTAACGACATATGTATCAACAATATTAGCTACGCCAAGACGGCATGGTACTGCTGAGCGCTTCAGTTTGTAATCTAACGAAACTGATAAATATTGAACAATACATTATTATCATTATTATTTACTTTATTCCTCCCAGCTTGTTAGCCGGTTTGAACCACATTTATTATTATTATTAAGTACGTACGTCTTTGTCACGTAAACGCAATCGTTGCTGTTACGAGGAGACACTTTCTCGCCTTCGCGGGAGCCGTGTCCTTGCCGTCCATCGCCGCCCTACGTCTCCGACATCGGCGCTTCCGCACGTACCTTGTATACGTAATATCAATGATATTATACTTCTGCGTAATATTGCCTCATTACAACATCATGATGATGACCATGATGTATTAATGAAAGGGAACCACACACCTCCTTATGTGACACGTTATTAAACGGTGTCAGAGTTTAAGAGACATGTTTGCTATTAAAAACTCGACGTGCAAAAGTGGTCAAATACAAGTAACATTAAAAACGGAATGCGTATCAAATAATTATAACTTTTTATTACAAAAACCCACCTGAAGAGTTTGTGGAATTACATTGGTTCACGGAAAGTGGGTGAAATCCAATGAACCGGATTCATCCCTGCCACCCTTGAAAATACACTCGAATTGACAACTCCTCCTTTTTAAAGTCGGTAAAAAATTCCTACGGATACTTTGAAATTAAATTATGATTGTGGTGTATATTTGTTTTTTCAAACAAACCGACGCTTTGGGCCCTTTACAGGTCTCATGGTAACGGTTGACTAAACGGTTGACGGTCGGAAAAATAGTTTCATTTCCTATGTGTAACAATCGCGAAAACCTAAGAACTCGATATATGATTGTTGTTTCAAATATAAATAAAGTAGACGATATTTTAGAATATGATATTGCGCTGATAGCTTAGTCACTTTGGCCGTTGACTTGGAATACATTTATTTGCACGGCCTTTAAAATTATTTAATAAACAACGCACACTCATAACTCATAGACACTAGGAGGAAACCCTGTATGGAGGGTGCTATGGAAACACGTATAACCAACAAATTGCACTCAATCTGACGAGAGAAATAAATGCAAACCATACAATATTTCACCCGGCCCGAGAATCGAACACAGACCTTTACGTGGCAGATCAGCATAGTAACGGTTCGACCACGGAGGCAGTTACATACGTTTAATACTTAATTATGAATTTTAACCATTCTGTCACATTGTGTTGTTTTCGGTATTACATCGTAAAGGTAGGTAAAGGACTAAATACTCTGTCAGGATATCTTTGTTATGTTTCATTAGATGATGTTACGAACAGTTGTTCGTGTTAAAAAAACACATATGTTCAATGAATATAAAAAGAGGGCAATGGCAATAAGATTTTTGAACTCCGTTTACAAGATTCAGACTTTGGGATACCAGCAATCGCTCTAACGTCCTTTTTTATGCTCTTATTTTATGCTGTTTAGGTTATAATTAATTGTATGTATGTGTGTTATGGCAACATCTACATCGTAAGTAGTAATCCGTCGTAGAGTATTCAGTTTAGAGATTCCAAACAAAAACAAACCTGACATCAAACACGTAACCTTTGTAATACGGAATACATAGAGAGGTAACTACTTATCTTGAGTGCTGTTTAGTTTTTGAGTGGTTTCATCCCCGTTCGTCAAACCGCATTTGTTTATAAACGTGCGTGGCGCCAGTATTCTGAACAGTATCGATTTAATGTTACTCGCACAAAAGAATACCAGTTTTTTAAGGTTTTCCTTGACTTTTTATTATTTTCTATTTTTTTATTTTACACTTTTTTGGTAACATCTACCGTGACCATGTGGCCGAGAGAGAACTTAGTGAGTATCACATGGGATGCGCAAACGTTGTATCATTTCCTCGGCCAGATTATACAACTTTCACCTGCGCGCGCGCACCACAACAGCTCGGGCGCAGTCCCGAGTGCGCGCACGCGGAGAGCACACGTCCGCGACCGACGGCAGTGAGTGACAGTGATGAGTTGCGATGGTCGACGAAGAGCGCTCCTCCTCGGAGAACGTCGGCATGGCGGGCGAGCTGGGTCGCGCGCCCACCGCCACCGTGTCCAGCCTCAAGTCGGAAGACTCCACCGAACATCTCATCTGCAAGTCGCCCCCGAAAGTGAAAAAGATCAAATCGATTAAGGAACAGAGTGTGACTTCGAAAAGTGTGGAAGCGGGCAGTGAGACGCCGACGCGCAAGAGGCTGGTGGTGGTGTTGGGGCTGGCGCATGTGGTGCTGGGTGCGCTGCTGGTGGGCGCAGGCGCGCTGGGTGTGGCGCGGGGCGCGGCGCTGGCGAGGGTTGGCGCTGGGCTCTGGGCCGGCTGTGTTGCCGTCGTAGCCGGCGTTGTAGGGGTGTTGGCCGGCATCAACGACTGCTACGGCCTCAGTAGCGGAGCCAACGGGTAAGTCGTCGATTCTCGTCGTGTACTCACTTGCCTTCGCCGCCGAGACGGATCAGCTTTACAGCACCTGCCTACTTACACTAGTGATTTATAATCGAACGACGGGTCCGTTTTGTGCCTAAATTCGAAAATGGTTCAACTATAGCACCCTAGTACTTACTTAGGTACTTATATTACAAATACATTTTATTTGCGATAATTAAACACGTTTGTCGAGCGCCATTCATCCAGTTAGCCGTCGTGTTACTATTACATCAACACTGCACATAAAAGTGGTTTGACGCTGCCGCTGGTGACAAGATGAATATTGGTGACTCGATGTATGTTGGCGGCGCCATCGGTGACATCGGCGGCAGCAGCGGGGCGGCGGACGCGCTGGTTGAGTAACATTATTTAATTTATCAGCGCCACGGCAGTTGCATAACGCCCGGATGACTATAAATCCATGCAAATCAAACAATTGATTAACGCCTGATCAGCGCGTCGCCGCCACCGCAGCCGCTACCCCTGAGATTTTATCTCCTATTAATTTCTTCGATCTCCACGTTTTTTGGTGACTAACTAATAGTTTAGTTATGTAACGACAAGTTTAATAAAATTTAGGTTCCTATACTTATTTTGCTTTTTCGAGCTCCAGTAAAATTGTTTTAATTTTTTATTTATTTATTTATTGATTCAAGAAACAAACAGTCGATATAAAACTATTATTACATTAACGAAGATATATAAAGTAGACCTAGAGTTTTCTTCATTTATAATGCACTTGAAATCTTAAAGACTATCAATATGTATGTAGAACAAATTACAGAAGGGCGTTTTACTTTTAAATTTTTACAGCAAATTACAGAAAATATCCACATCCACGAATCTGCTTGTATATAAATGTCTGACGTGATCGCCTAATAAAGCTATTGCCAACGAAACATTTTTGCGACTCTTAACTGAGAAAAGTGTATTCCTACGACAAGATCTTTCAATTTGGCGGGGTACTCTAAAATCTATAAGATTCAGTAGAGGTGTGGAATCAAATTTATTATTGACTATTTTATATAAAATGACAGTATCTATCCTCTGTAATCACGACGACTCTTGAGCAATTCGATTTTATGACTATCTGTAGAGTCCTCATAATCAATATAATCATGACCAGTCTTTCTGTCAAGTGCACTCTTTCAATTCTGTCTATGTGGGAGTTATATAAGGGATGTAAACAGTACAGGCGAACTCTAATCCACTACGAACAAAGCTATTAAATAAAATTTTATATGCGAAATGACTTTTGAAGTACTGTCCCATACGTAGGATGAACCCGAGCTGTTTAAAGGACTTGGCAAGTAATCTTAGTGTCATCTGCATACATTAGCAGATCAGAAAAGGTAGTAATATAGTGATGTCATTGATGTACCTAAGGGGTGAACAACAACGGACCACGATGTGAGCCGTGATCAACCGGAGGTGATACATTTGTAAACAGATATAAAACCCCTATGCACCACTGCCTGGCTCCTATTTTCGATATAAGACTTAATCTAGCGTAAAAAATATTATTAATATATTAGAAATCTAACATTACCTACACATAAATAAAGTGATATCAGTAGATTTTTGTAGTCTGTACAGCAATGGATAGATGCAGTTTATGACGAAGGTACAGCGAGCCGAGCAGGAAGTAGTGTGAGTACATCACAATTAATGCCTGCGCCGGACCTCAACAAACACATGCACACTGACATTGCGCAGAGAACTGCAAAACGCAGTGATTAACATGCTTTTTTTACTGGTATCAAGTTCTTCATGTGCTGCTAAATGAATTTGTTCGAGTGTACAGTACGTTCACACTAGGGTGACATGGTGTCAAAGCAAGTCGCGCCCGGTGTGTACGCAACAAGAATAACAAAAATAAATAGTTTATAATAGACATTGAATACAGTAAATTATCATAACAATATATAATACACGATGTGTTACAGTGTTTGCGTTTGCATTGCAGTAACAATACTTACTCAAGTGCGGTCGGGTGGCCGACACGCACTTCGCCTCGTCGCTGTAGCTATCGATCCGAGATACCTCCCGCTCGGTAGTTACGTAAGCGCGGAGTTTCTTTAACAGCGTAACTGTACCTTCGAATATAGCACGTCCAGGTCTCATTATCAGCCTAACCTGATAGAATTCAATAGAAGTGTTTGTAAAGTTGTCGAAGCCATTTTCAGTATAACTCTGTTGAATGATTTGTTTCTGAAAATTGTAGCGCATCACCCACTCAATGGATGCGACAGTTCTTTTAGCACATTTTACATCTTCCGAGACTCGATCGTGGACGAAGTCCGCGACCGTCCGAATAGACTGCGCGAACGCTGGATCACTCCAGGGCACTTGTGTCCACTCAAAGCACGCACACCAATGAGGAAGCACATCTGCTTCGACGCAAGAACGAGTGGCCGGTATCGGCTGCACCAAGCTCATGCCTCTCGGTAACTCGGACTCAGCCACTTTGTAATGATTGATTAGTCGCTTGAGACCCACTGCGTCTAACACCGTTGAGTGGATGTCAAACGGTGTGGTGAGGACGTTCGCGTTAGTTCTCAAAAACTTCTCAGCATCAGGTCGAGCTTTTTTTAATGTATCTGGCAAAACTATGGACATAAACGGGAGTCGTTCTCCAACAGCGTCCTGATGGGTCATTGTCAGTTCCGGAAACATGGACCCACGGTCAGACATGACAATAAGTAAAGTATTCACTAAAAATCCACCTGCTTGCAATGAGTTCAACATATATGATATTTCATTGTCCACGGCTACCAAATCATGATATTCACTAAAAATATTAGATATTATTGTAAAGCTGAAGCGTTTATCTCGTATATAACTAAACTGATGCGTTAAGTTTATCATTTGAGAGTGTATGGGCGCGGCTGCGACGCAGTCGTGTGTGGTTTGTCGACACTTTTCCGACATTTCGCGCTGTTCCAGGAAAAGAGGTCTTAAGTAATGATCTGTCGGCTGGCGTCGGAAATGTAACTGTAAAGTACTTAACAAAGGCAAATCTTCGAAGTACGCGGTGCGATAGCCGTCGGAATGCAACTGGCCGAATAGAAAATACTTTGGATCCAGTTCGTCTTTTTCCAGCGCATTATTCAATTCGAGTTCAGTTTTTCCTGTTAGAATAGGGAACAACGCCGCCTGCGGGCCTTCATCTATAATATTATACCCTTTAAGCACAACTGCGCCGAGCTTCTGCGTCAGGACTTTATATGTGTGTGGCAAACGTTGCAAGGCGTCCTTGTGTGACAAGGAACGTAGGCAAAGTATGAGCACATTGGGCGAATCTTCGCGACTGCGAGGTACCGCTACTGAGACTTTACGAAACCCGGCCTTCAAGCCATTCCACCGAGGTGTAAACAGTTGAAACGGACGAAAGGTCTTTTGGACGCAAGATATTTTAACATGATCCGACCTTTCTAAGGTATACCTTTCTCTACCGTCCAGTTTAATGGGAAACGTTGTGTAATGTTCATAATCGTTGATGAAGATGACGTCGCTATAGTAACACTCGACCGCTTTGAACTCGTTCAATATGTCTTGCAGAACGAAGCACTTGTCCGCTGAGCACGTGACCCAATCTCTTTCCGCGCTCGTTGTCCTGGATATGTTGCCGTTCGTTAACACAATATTTTCAAGAAACGTGTGTACCTTGGGCATGGTGCATCCTGACCCTTTTTCTCCTTTCATCCTCAACATTGCCGTCAGGCGGAGCAGAGTCTTCATTCTACGCATGTCAGATTCTAACTTTATATCCACGCACACGTCCTTTAAAGGCATTAACAGGTACAAAGTTCCAAATATTAGCAAATACGCTATTACAAGAATAACTTGCATCCGTCGGCGCGATGTTCTCATTCTTACGTACGCTTTTTGTTGGCTCGTAAATATAACAGTCCTGTTTTAAAACATATTGTTTTTTATATTTCCAAGTATACTTCTATTACATCAATTCACTACATTATAGTACGTCTATAGACTCGAAATACCTTAACTTAGAAATGCTGATCATAAGAAATACGGCGGCATAAAATAAAAAGAAAACAATTATAATACCTTATATTTGCCCGCATATAATGACACGCAGTCAAGGAACAAGAAAATTTGTCAGGAAAGACGCAATATTAAGAAATTCTTGGAAAAACTGCATAGATACGCGCGTTTGTTATCAAACTGATCATTGATCATATTTTTTTTTAAATTCCGAGCGAGTAAACTGACTTGACGTAACACATTGTAGTGTTTTTGTTTTTTGTCATTTAAGATGGAAAAGAAAACCATAGTCTAAGGTTTCTGTCCTCTACGTTTTTTGTGACAATATCAAAGAGGTTAAAAAAGGTTGTATATGGATGATGAATAAAAGTTCCTTTCGTATTTTATCTATATATATCATATATATAAAAAGTTTTGGTTTGATGGATTTATTCCTAACTTTCCATCCTCTAAGATTTAATCCGATGCCGTGAAATCAATGTAAAAACTGCTCTAAAATGGCATCAAAACAAAGGACCATGAAGGACAGTCAATTAAAAAAAATTAAAAAAGGCATTACAAAAGAATTTTGGTACCTTGTAAGCTTAGACTTTTAACCTGGAAAATTTTGTAAGTGGTTGAAATGTCAACGTTAAAGCTAATAAACAGCTCCCATACATCAAAAGTTATGTAAACTTTTGGTTATAGTGACCCTCCCTATCAATCTCTTGGTTGGCACTATAACATGTGTGCGCACAGGAACCTTATAAGTTCAGGTTCTGTCCCCAGATCAGCCAGAATACGGGGTTGTCATAGACCTTTGTCACTTGACTTCATCCGGTTCTCTAGAGGCTAGTGCCTCGGGTGAGCCGCCCCGGGTGCACGTAGGTATAGCACCCTCCCTATTTTCCAGATAGGTACCGAAGCTGTAAAAACGGTCACTTCCCGTCGCGCTCCGTACGACTAACGGTTGCCTCCTCTAAGCCGTCGACTCTAAGTGCACTACCAAATTTCCTCATTGGTGGCGGAGCTGTAAGACGCACTCATTTCCCGACGCCGAAAAACGGTTTGTCTTCAGTTCCCAATAACCTAAGCGGCTGGAGGGACTGGAGAATATCTAGCTTATCCTCTACTAGCTCTCCGGGCTAGTGCCGGAGATGCCGTAGATGTTCGGACGTAGCTTCCCACTTAAAGGGCTACTCACGTGCCCCGCGCGTCTCCTCACTTCCCTCAACTAGATGCGCTAGCTGCGCACGAGGCAGACAAACATGTCCGTCTCTGCAGCTCACCACAAACCCCAGCGAGTACATATCCTCTACTAATCTCCGGGCTAGTGTCGGAGATACGAACCGAAGTGTCCTGCAACAGTGACCAAATTACAACAAAGGGCAACTCAGGTGCCCCACGCGACTCCTCTAACTTGTAGTAAATTGTTTAAGTACACGTATTATTTTGTGTTATGCCTATCTTTCTTACGTATGCTTAGCGGTGGAAGGGGAGAGCCTGGTGCTCTATAACACAGGTCAATCCTGTATTATATATACATTATGTACAGCCGTTTTTCTTCGGTTTTATCCACTGCACTTTCATCTTGCCAAAAGCAACTTTTTAAAAGGCTTCACTCTTTGGGCTAGTAGAGCCGAGCATATATTTTTTAAATTATATCTATAAAAATTATACAATACGTATGGTCATGTTTTAAATATTTTATTCAACTACACGCAAGACGCTGAAAACATCCACATCTCAATTATTTGTGGAAGAAGACATGCAACAAAATAAGTTAAGGCACACAAACATATTGTACGTATATGCACTTCAACTTCAACAAACTAAACTAGGTGTGGTCTAACATGTTGTTTTTTAATGAAATCAAATGAGTGTGCACGCATGGATCGAGTAAGTCAGACAATAATTTAAATGCGGTGATATATTTTTGGGACAATTTTAATGATTTTCAAGACAGCTCATTCCGGATTCTGTTTAATTTTTACTCGGTTCCGAATGAGGCGACCCGCCACCATGATGACATGCCTACCGCACTGCTAGCAAAGACCTGAGAATTATCATGTTGAATTTAGAAATCGAAGGTCAATAAAATAATCGGCGAAATGGAAATCGCCGGTTAATCGATGCTACGAACTCAGATTAATTTGGTCCAATTCCGGTTTCGAGGAATGTGGCTCTATGTCAAAGGTCAGCGTGTGTTTCGGACTGCTAGAATTAAGAGAAGTTTTGTTTCTTCTGAGTTAAGTCCGGAACATTCTATCTTTTTGTCTTTGATTTACCATCCGTTTGGCACGAAGCGCTTTTCTTCGTCCCTCCTGATGCGTGCTGTGTTTTCTGCTATAATTCAAAGCTATCGTAGCTTAAGATCAGACAAGGTTGTGACCAAGATTTCGTCAATTACAAAGAAACCGAAAAATGTAGAATTATGAATTGGTACGCGTGACGTCGTGATGGCTTTAACACGGGACATGTCATTTGTTTATCTATTTATTATGTGTTTACAAAACTATGCACCAACAGCTTCCCAAAACGTCTGTAGGTTTCTTTTAATAAAAAAAGAGAATTTAAATTACAGCAACATGTTAACTCTTACAGAAATGAATTTAAGTAAAAAAAAAGCATTTACTTCCTTGTAAAACTTTATTTTACTATTATCAAATAATTATTGTATATCTCGGCGATCAAATAAGAACATTGGCCAATGATGCCCTATGAGCAAGGGAGTGTTGTAAAACAGAAAACGCTTTATTCTGTTTTAATTAAGTTAAGTTCTCCTTCTCTCATAGTGTTTTTTCATAATTTCAAATTCTAAAGATCTCTTGCGAGAACTTCTTTACCTACATATCTTTAAAGTATGCGAAGCCCAATTTGATGTTTTTCAAATGTAAGACCGGTAGTTTAAAGGAGTCTCTCAATATGATGCATTTCGCTCTGCATCGGGTGTCGTGCGCGTGCGCCGGAACCGCACGCTCCGCTGCGTTGGCGCTCGCTCGTGCAGTGCGCGGCCAGGCGGGCTAAATGCATAATGGTCGCCGTCGCGAATAAATACCAGTGTGAGATTGATAGAATTGACTCCGTCCACATGCTTCGTTCATCAAAATTCCGCATATAATTATGTATATAATTTATTGTTTTTATTCTTGTCGTGTTCTCGATTCCGCAGGTGCTAAGTCACTGTTGAAAGTCAAGAGCTTCCGAATTGTCATTTATTTGCTGATATTATACGACATTTTTATGATATTATTTTTATGCACGGTAAATACCGGCGGCGCAGGCGCAGCGTAACGCGATGACAACAGTGAGACGCGAGGCGACGGCGACGGCGGCGCGGGCGCGGCGGCCACGCGGCGTGCCTTGGCAGTGAAATGCTCACGCCATTGAGCGCGCAAATCACTCCGCAGTCGTCATGCTTCCTTCCCATTGTTCGCGTTGTCTCTTCCTGAGTAACGTTAAACACGCAAACCACACGAATAATTGTGAATAGCGCGTGCTGAAATTGAACATGGACGGCGGTGTCTCGTTAATGCTGTTGTATGGTTAAAACTGCAGTTCGAAGACAGAAACTTACCGTTTTACACTCGGAAAGTAAGATTTTTACCTGCAAATATGTCTGCAGTGAATAAATTTCTATATTCGACATATCATACACAATATCTAGTTAAGCAAGTTCTATGGCCCTCTCGTCTCCGGCGGGCAATGTTTCTTTATTTAGCTGAATTAATCAAATTGACCATACGTTTCGTAAAAATACGACGCGTGTACGTATAATAACAATCACACCAATGTGAATATCGATAATTGAAAGAACGTGCTACATTGTTATCTCTGTATATCGTATTTGCAGCACGTCCAAGTGCATCTGTGCGCACGCGCAACCGCATCGAATATGATATTTGCGCCTGCTGCGTCACTTATCTATCGATAGATAATCTGATGAAAAATACCTGTCCTCGTCAATCCAGGCCATTTCCACCTAAGGCGCACTAGAGAGAATTGAAATTTTGCCATACAAATTTCAATCTTCGCCTCGACTCGTCTCGCCTCGTCGGTGGAAAAGCACCTTTACTTTCGGCGGCGCTGACGACACGACGACGCGGGCGCCACGAGGGTATTAATATTATTATTTGGGAACAGTTTATTGGAATGATGTGAACGCCAGCGAAACGTGCCAATGCGTGCTTCCTCTTAATACTTCTTTAAAATGTTTTCTTTATTCCCGTTCTTATATTTTAATGAATAGAAGTATAATCTCTTATGTGAGAGTATAATCCTTTAGAAACAGATTAGAATGGCAGCAATAAAACCCTAATCACGTATGTGTTTCTTCTCTGACAAAGCCGTAATGTACTGTCACAATTTGGTATTCGGTACCGAGGCATATAACAGCGGGAAATACCCAAAACTGAGCACTACCAATTTTATAAAAAAATGAGTTTTGCTTTGCCATGTTTGGTAGTAGTTTTTTTTTTGTCATATTTTTCGCGTTCTTTATCCTTCTGCCGACTCAAAGTTTCGTTATCCGCCAAAAAGTTAATATAAAAATAAAAAATATATTTTATGGACCAATAGATATTACTTTTTTTCCAGCCTTTTAAACTTTGTAGTTTAACTTTTATGCCCTTTCTTCCCCGAACTACCGTATGACGACATACTCGACATACAGTGTTGCGAACACAGAGCACTGGGAAAGAGTATTTTTTGTGTGTACCTTACTCCACTCAGTTCATTGACTGTATTTCCCACGGAACCGGAGTTCATGAGATCGTTTTGATTTGGATTGAATTGCCTTAAAAAACTGTTGTCAATTACACACTCTGAAATTTGGAGCGACAAATTAACCGCTTTTATTTATTTAAATGAGTACACACAACGCGAGCCCCACTCCACCAATGTATAAGGACCAGATGTTCAACTTTTGTATTTGGTGAATCACATATTTCACTTGAGGTTCATGTACTTTTAGTCAACGGGCCCATGGGTAATCTTGGGACACCGGCGGCTTTTAACAAGACCTCGGTCGCTCAAAGAGCGCTGTCAAAGATGCCGCGACACTTGCCGCACAGTCTTATAAGAAAGCGGTGACTATTTAAGCAAATTAACTAGCGTTATAACAATTATGTGTACCGCCTTATACTTTGGACAATAAAGTTTAGTGATATTTTAACTAATGTCATTTTGTAGGAGTTGATAAAATAAAAAACGTTCTTACTCCTATTATTCATCTCTTATTACGATTTGCAATATTTAACCTATTCCTTTAAATTTAGACATTTGCGCATAATGTATGTACATTTACGTTAATGTACTAGAGATAGGCTAAAGGTTGGTTCACGAATGCTGACTTCTATAACATTGTTATTTTGAATTTAGTACCTAATGCTGGGCGGGTTACATTTTTTATGTCAATTTATAATCGTCACCAACTTAACTTTTCCATATTTATAAAAATGCTTCAACCACCCTTGACGTCATATAGGTTTAAATTTTATTGAGATATCTAATTTTGCATAAACCATTGTTATTTTATTACTAGTCGCTGTAAACAACCGAAATAAATGATTAACTTATTTACAAATCTTTTGACAAATAACAGTTCTCTAAACTTCGCAAAATAAAGGAGATATGATAAAAGAAAACCAAAAATGTTTAATGCTCACTACATATCTGGAACCTGTCATTCTGTGTGTTAACACAAATATGCATAGCATCATCCAAAAAGGATGTCAACGACCGATGGCAAATAAAAATAACTATTGCTTCTCTTTCAAACTACATACCTAAGTATAAAATTCAATCGCATAAAATAGATAATATTGACTGCAAACCACAGTATTAAAATTCGTAAAACTGTGTTGCAAACGCTGTGATATACTCGATTACGCTTGTATAAATAAGTAAGGCTGTGTTTGAATTAGTAGTTTTGTGACAATCTTGGTAGGTTATAATTGTAGGCATAAAATGTATAAAAAAACTCAATTCAAAGTAAATGCGAGACAGCAAGAGTCGTGTTCTTGCCCAAATCTTGCAAGGTCGGCCTTGGTCTTGTTCTTGCTACAATTAGGTGGTCTTGGTCTTGCATTTTGCAAAACAAGACTGCAAGACCAAGACTGATTTTGGGCAACACTAGTACAGAGATTAAAAAATACTGTGGTTTTTATTCCCTTTTCTGTGGCCCAGACGTATAGACGATTACATTCATTACATTGCACGTACATTCGGCTTCTTTTGCATCCCATACAAAAAGCACCGTTTAGTCCAGGTATATTTCGACTGTGTTGGTCTGGCCCCGAAGCACCGGCACATGAATTCTGCCTCCGAACTCGCTTACTGTGAGCAAAGCCTCGAATGTTGTTGTACATCAAAGTCTTAAATAGGAGAAGAACTGAGCCAAAATATCTGGCAACGATTTTAAACACTTCTGTTTTCAAGAGGCTTATATCCACTAGTGGAATATCACGATAACGATGTTGCGGTATTGTTGCAGCGGCCCACTGCTGACGACGTTCCTGGCGCTGTCGCTACTGAGCCTGGCTTGCGGCAACGGTGCGGCCGTGCTCGCAGCCACTGGCTTGCAGCGCGACACGATGCGCGCGCGCGCACCCACCGCCCTGCCCTCCTTCCAGGTATTTATAATTTATTCAATTACTCTATGACTAGTACCTACTGGGCTTTAGTTTCAATGAAATTTTACGTAAATACAAAAAAATAAGCGGAACGAAATTAGTCCGAAACGTTTCGAGTAAGACTTGCATGCACTGCAGCCGTTCCGCTCGAACTGGGAATTCTAGTAGCTTTTTGAGAGCAACACGCTCTTGGCTGTTTTCTTAAGCTCGCGAAACAATTTTAACAGCAAAACGAGCAATACTTAGTCGACCTGCGTGCCCGACATTGTAATATACTTACCTACCTCAGTATTAAGTATATTAATTGCACGGATCCGATGAATTCCTTCTGGTTGACGCTCTACTTCCGCAGGCGAATCGCGAACGAATCGCTACCACCGCAGCGCAGAGTGCGCTAGGGCAAATGGAGCTTGCGCTAGCGCACTCTGGACTCTTTGGTTTTATAACAATGCAGCAGCTCAAGGACACCGAAGCAACGTCGGCCACAACCTCGCATAACGTCAGATGAGATGGTGACCGAGCACGTGTCTATTTTACACTAAACAACAAAACGCCGCTATAATATCCGATGAAAGAGCGTTCTCAAAGTTAAATATGATATAGTGGGTGACACCATTTTTGCTTTATGATCCACTGCACCAGCCATCAAAATGTTTTGTTGATTATTATATGTACCTATGTGACGGAAACGAGTAAGAGGTTCCTACTTTTATAAGCAGGCATCGAAATTAGAAATATTAGAAAAACTGTTAACACGTGGACCTGGTGGCTGGCAAGTGAGCGATAAGCCGTAATACCTACCTGTCTATTGATAAGCAACAACGATAGACGTGAAATAAGACCAACAAACAACATTTACCAAATAAAAATCAGTATATATTTTTTAATAAATTACCATGAATCAGATGGGACTGTCGTATTTAATTCGAAGATTTGACAGCCTCTAACTTGAATCCAATGCAAGGTAACAAATAGCAGTTGTGCACTGATCACAGTTTCCGTGGAACGAGTCGGCGGTAGTTGTTGCAACGCGGTCGCAACGGTGAAGCACTTTGCAAGTCGCGTGGGAGTTTCAGACACAGCGAAGTTTTGCTCATTGGGGGCACGCGCGTGTTTCTCCCCTTATTGGCTTCTCGGACTTGAGCCTCTTTATCTCCTCTCCAATCCTCCTGGCCCTTCGTGCAGCAACATTTCCAGCAGGGCGGGCACAGGGACACGCACAGCAACAAAGTCGTTATCACTATGCACACCACCACGTTGCCCATTGTTGTTCAATATTCATCCCTAACACTTGATTTCCTAATATGTAATAAAGTTAATAATAATTTCGTCGAAATTCATTGCTTCCAATTATGTTCACTTTCCTCTACAAAACTATAACGGGACTGTCGTTCTTTGTTATTATTTCTTTTTCATATTGACCCTTGAGCGTTTGTGTGTTACTTATTTGTTTATTTCATATTGATGTGGGAGCTCGAGTGACGAGCAACAACAGTGTCCCCATATCCTTCACTTTGGTTTCGCTTCGTTCCTGCAGCATCTAGCTATTGCGCCGACGCACAAAGCGGCAAACAATTGGATTAAGAGAAACGGAAGCTGCAATACCGACAGCAAAATGCAACACATTTGCAGATCACTTCTCGGGGAAGGTATTTACTTCGAAGCGTCAGGCGTTGCACTCTCGGCTACACTTTTCAATATTGCAGCTTCTCTCCGCTCTAATAAACCTAAAATACAAAAAAAACATAAGTACTCCCGAGGAAATTAAATGCAAACATTTAATAAATACGAGGCAGTTGAGACGTTAGATGTACACTCATACAAATACCTACATACAAAATGAAATACCAAACTACATAATCCATTATTAATGAAATGTCTAATTCGGTATAACTACATAATATATTACGTGGATTTCACTTTTCAAAATGCGATCTCATCGTTTAAGAGATTCTATAAAAGTATATTAAGTTTACATATTGTCTTTAATATATCTGTGACTAAAGAAGATCGGGATCTCCTACCACAGGAATTTTTCTTATAACATCAAGTGACGGGACGAACAAGCCGTACACCTGATGGTAAGCTACAGTACAGTCAATAACAGTTGCCAGTGTCACTCAGAGCTTTAAATTGCAAAGATCTGAACGGCACTGCCACTGCGCCTGTCACCCTGAGACATACGTTGACAAAACCGGGAAGCAGTAATGCTCACATTACTGTTTGGGGCACAAATAGGTCCGGTGGCAGTACTTCTCTGGACTAACTCTTTCGCAAGGAGTAGCTGCTAAAAAGATTACTAAACTTAAAAGGTACCAAAATATGAAAATTGTGAAAAAACTAACTATTATTATTACAGCTAATTGAGCTCATGTAGGACTTTTTAAATTCTTGCACAGAACGTTTTGACGTAACTCTAAAGCCCAAGGGGAGGTTTCAATAAATGGAATTGAAAATAGTCCGGCGCGATGTGACGACCATTGGCTGACCGAACACATGATCTACTCACAAGCCTATTTCATCTTTTATAAATTGTATGCATGAGACTCTAACGATGAGCACAATGTTTCTATTATAACGCGTTGTTTTTCGGACTTCAACCTTTGGTGAGGCTTACGAAACATCGCACGAGCATGTATCGAATGTCGTTGTATTTTTGATCTGGGTAGAGGTCCTGGAGAGTGCTGTGAATTCTGAGAGTTTTTCGCGGTGGTCATGTGTTGTTTACTTTCACTTGACAAGACGTCCAACTGACACAACACTACAGAATAAGTTCAGAATAGATCGGTAGTCTAAGAGATTGATACGTATTCTACGAAAGAACCACAGGCCACAATCACTTCTCGTTATATGATCTCCTTCCCCGTCCTTCCACAAATCCACAAATTTTAAATAAACTTTAAAAAATGTTAATTCCCCTTTTATCACTGATCTTTACAATACAATACAATACAATACAATACAATACAATACAATACAATA
>NW_020653774.1:406650-427631 GCF_003589595.1 Hyposmocoma kahamanoa
AATACAATACAATACAATACAATACAATACAATACAATACAATACAAATATTCTTTATTGCACACGGACAAATACATAATAACAATACAACAAAAAGTAAAAATTATAGGTTACAGGAAAAACAGTAAGATAAAATTATTTGGGGGCGCAACAGAATACACATATTGCACATATACAAATGAAGAAGACAATGGTAATAATAAAAATACTAAATAAATAACTAAAGAATAATATTAATAATAAAATAATAATAATAAATTATATACCTACACACTTGTATGTAGGTATGTACATGGTATATACATAGATACAGAAAAAAAGGGGAGATACGTAATGACGCTATGTAAGATCGGGTGCCGATGTCGCCACTTTTAGCTTGTGTGCAATTCAAACATTACGCTCTATTATCTACTACCATAACTTAAAGATTTTGATTGGGTAGGGCTTGAAACGTGAAAACTACGTAACACAATTTTAAAATTTAACAAAATTAAACTTACAACCATTTGAATAAGAGTTATATTTCAATATTTCAGTATTTTTTTCATCCTGGTTCAGCCATTCACAATAGGTGGCGTTTTAGTAAGAGTGCTACTAGTATATAATAGCTAACTATTACACGTAAGATGGCGCTGAAACTCATTTTTCGTTACACTAAGAATGAGTCTTCAACTTCTGTTGAATGTAACAGTTAAGTATGTAAAAATAGTAGCACATTTCACGGCGCGTTTTGCGCCTGTAGTGGTGTCGGTTGCTCTCGGCTGCTGCGGCGGGGTGCTAGTAGAACCGCGCAGGACGCGATCACTTGCGCGCTTGGCGGCCTTCGTCGCCCGCGCACTTTGGTGGTTGGTTCAGGCGCAATGTGGTGCAGGCGCACGCAGGGTGAGTTCTCTAGTAACCGCGCGACTTGCGGTTAACTCCCACTAACTTCGCGGTCCGTTCCGCAACCGCAACGGTTTCGTGCCCGCAACCGCAACGGTTTCGTGCCCGCAACCGCGGCGGCTACTTGCCCGCACAAACTTGCAGGGTCGTGAGTATTGAAATAAAATCGCTGTCTAGCAGAACTGGCGGGCGCGGATGGAAACCGCTCCGTGAGTTGTTAACCTTATTAACCTTAAACTGACGCTACTCAACGAGAGATGTGGCCATGTGGAATTTAATATTAAAAAAAATATTCAATTTTTCTTACTATACTTACACTGGTACTGGTGTATTACTAAATTAATATATTAAAATAAATTATTTTCTTAATGGCGGCCACTAGGCTTGGGCCAGTTTTCTCTTCGATATTTTAGGGAATTTAATTACAAAAATCGTATAAGAAATTCAAACGTTTCAGTAAAAATGTGTTGTCGATAAACATCAGTCGTCGTAAATGAACATCACTATATTTGAGTCTAGAAATTTCTATGGAGACAAAAAGAAAACATTGAATTATAATAGAAATAGTAACTAAAAATGCAAATAGCCGGTGGAATGTTTTCTCACTGGTTTTAAAATTTTTGTTTTCTCTCCAATTTTTACAAGGTGTATCACTACAACTGGGCATTTTCACGTTTTACGAGAGATCTTGTGTGTACAACGATCACCATGTCACTGTGGCGATGTTTGAAGGCGTGTCACCTCGATATTATCATTTTGATCATAATATATATATTATGATATTATCGAGGCGACACGTACCACGCCCCCATACCAAATCTCCCCTTTTTCTATATCTATGTTATATACTAATGTATATACCTACATATAATTACCTACATACAAGATAATGAGCTTTGAGTAAAGTTTTGAAAGAATCAACAGACTAAGTGCGTCTGATCAATTAAGGCGGGAATTCCACAGTTTGATGCTAACCTAACCTTGAAGGAGTTAGAATAAAAGTTAGAAGAGTGGACAGGACAGTTTAAAGAAAGAGTAAGAGAAGAGCGTTAGATGCGACTGAGTGTAGTGCTATGACACACGAAACAATCTTTGAGGTAGGGAGGAGAGCTTGGGATTAAAGAGAATAGAAGGGATAAAATGCGAAAGTCCCTACGACTACGAATGGGTAACCATCCAAGTTTGGATCGAAAGTCTGAAACATGGTCAAATTAACGCAACCCAAAAATGAATCTAATGCATAGGTTCTGCAACCGCTCCAGCTTATTGAGTAGACCCTCAGACAAGTTTGGATAACATAGTCTAGAATAGGCAGAAGGAGCGACTGTGCCAGACTAATTTTAGTCGGAATGGGTAAAAAATTCCCCAGACGTCGAAGGGACATGTAAGCACCAAACATCCTCCTACTAACCTGTGACCTGAGGTTTCCAAGTTAAGGTCTTATCAAAAGTAACCCCAAGGTTCCTAACGGTGTCCCGTATCGGGAATTGAATACCATCGAATAAGATGGAAGGCAATGACCCATGATCGATGCGCGATATGAACCGAGGGCTGCCAATAATTATACTCTGGTTTTTGATAGGATTCACTCTGAGACCAAACGCATGACTTCAAGCGAGAATCCCCTCAAGATCTCTGTTAGTATTACTAATGCCATTGGGCAAGTCATTTAGCGTAAATAAATTTCAAGATCATTTGCATAGAGATGGTATGAAGAGGTGAGCGAAGAGGTGATGGTATTGATGAGGTTGCGACAAAAGGTTGCGACGGGCAAGGAAAAGAGTGAGTTGGTGATGGACTAACTTTTCAACGACTTTGGAGAGAAAAGGAAGAATTGATATCGGGCGATATTCGGAAAAGGAAGAAGGGCTTTATTTTTTTATGGAAGAGGAATAATTTGGGCATTTTTCCACGCCCTAGGAAAAATACCAATTGAGACAGAGGTTGGTTATGACTGGAGTAAGGATATCAATGAGAGGGATGATCATGTTACGACTTATGCTGTCAAATCCAATGGCATTCGACGAGATGGCAAGGATGTTCTTCTTAACTTCAAAATCAGTTACTTGACTAATGTGAAACGGGGGAATATTAGCTTTGATCTTCGGATCTTTGTGATTATATAACCAGCAATAGCATACGATTACTTATAATTCGGAAGCATCTTATTTGGCACACCAAGAACAAAGTACCCTCACAATACTCGTTGACATGTAGAAGAACCTGCAGAAACCTATAAAAGTAAACTTGATGCTGGTGAAATATCAAAAGAGCACCGTCAATAAGTAAAAAGACGAAGATACAAATTTTCGCGTTCTCAAATCCTCTACTCCAACATTAGACGGCTTATGCATTGAGGTCAATCCGAATCCCAGAAAAAGTGTTCGGACATCGTGATGTCGTAAATACGTGAAAAGAAAAGTCAGTTTTATGCTACTAAAAATATTGTTTATTTGTCTGGCCCGCGACCCAATTTTTTACTGAAACTGTATTTTTGCTTAAAAAGGTTTTTTCAAAATATTTTCAGTGTACAGAAATTGTCCAGCTATTGTATTTCGTTTGATACTCGAGATATTCAAGGTAATGGTTTTATTTTTATTTCTAGACTAATACAAATATCTTGGGATATTTGTGATTATATGCATATTAATGATTAGTATGTTCGAAAATAATTTTTTTGGAGCGTTTCGAGGTTCGACTGAACGATTTAGTAAAAAGTCAAAGTCAGAAGTTAAAAATGAATTCACGCTTTGACCGGAAGCCAAGGGGCAATCCTAGGTTTTTCCTGTGATAGTACGTAATGCACAGCTGTTTGTGTGCCGAGCGGACGACCATCGTTCGTGTTTTATGATAAGTATTAAAACTTGCTTGATGGAGAGCCTTGACCCCACCGAATAGACAGTTCAGAATCTGCCGCCTCTTGCCTCTGCGATTATTTGTACTTACCGGCAATTATTACAAATTTTAAGTGGCCAGTAAAACACAAGGGAAACTTTAAAAAATATATAGTTTATACCTACGCTGATTGAATGAACTCTATAATATTCGGTAGATCTAAGATAAAAAGCATAGCTAAGGGCTAAAATACCATTAAAGAATTTAAAACTATTATTATACTGATGAAAGGTGTTGTGTTGCATGTATTATAGGGATAATGATTAAAAAAATTGACTATGTACGTGTCTTTAGTAGCAGTACAGCTCCTCGTGAAAGAGTTCGTCCAGGGAAGTACGGCCACCTTACCAATTCCTGCCTCCAAGCAGTGACGCTCGCATCACTATGAGCGGCACTGCAGAACAGTTGCAGCACCGCTCATGGGGTGCAATGTACAGGCGTGACGTTTACCACCAGGCGCATGACTTGTTCGTTCCGTCACTTAGTACTATAAAAAAAGTCATTGCATATCACATAACAATTTGGTCCCGAGTACGAGGACCCTGGTTGCGTGAGTCTTGCTCGCGGTTAACGGGCTCTACTTTAACTTTTATATCTACGTAAAGATGTTCTCAATATTATTTATGAAGAGTTAGTACTTTCGGAAGTGTAGAACCCGGAGTGGAGGATCGATGTAACCTCACATCACGAGATTGTCTCTTCGTTGTGCTGGTCTTATTGGTTCCGGCCTTGGCCGACGAGTGGAGCGCACCAACAATGGCATCCGGCGATTGCTTTACATTTTGGTGGCTTCCAATGTCCTTAATTAAACACCGCACGCAACATGAAATGTCCAAGAGTTTACAATGGAAGTAGTCAATCAAATTCATTAGTAAAAGACTAGAGGAAAGATGGTGAATCGTTGCATGCAGCATGTAGGGTGCCTGTCGAGTCAAATCACACGTTGATAATTGGGAATGGGCACAATTTTGAGACAATTTTCGTCAAATAAGATTACTTATTTGACGAAAATTGTCTCAATGACAGAAATATACAAAATATAATTATTGTGGAATACTGAACCAGCATCGGTTATCTTTATCTTCACCAGCGAGTGAACTACTGTACGCAGTAGCAGCTGGGTATGGCGGGTATAGGCCTAGTTTGCGCTTTCCACCACGGTCTTGCGCTATCTCTATGGCCCGGCTTTAACGATATTGTTTGTTCATTTCCATCATCATCCAGAGAAGTACTGCCACCTGACCTATTGTTCGTCCCGTTACTTGAAAATATGAACAAAAAAAAAAAAAAAAACTGCTTCTTGACCACCATTCAGTAGCCGTTTCACTCCATCTGTGGTCGTGCCTTGCGATATACAATGCGCAGCTCCATTTTAGCTTTGCAACGATCTTCATCTCTATCGTTTTCGGACTGCAGAATACGGACCTCGGTTTATAAGTTTAGTACCGAGCATGGCACACTCTCTGCTATCTGTACAACTCTCATTCTGTATTCAGCCTAAATATAACCACACGTGTTTTTAAAACAGTGAACACGAGAAGATTTAATTAGAGCAACAGAAATACAATGGTTTTTAGAATTTTTTCGGTCTCCACAGGGTTATTTGTAAGATACGTACAATTTCGCAGAATTATATTCGCTCTCCATATAAATAAAAACCTGTCTTCTGGACCTTTAATAATTCATCCGATTTTACTTTGACACAAAATTAAAATATATTTAAACGGTATTAGACGCTCTAAACGGTAATAACTATGTGCAAGACAGGGGTGGGTGGGAGTCGACGCGGAGGACGCTTGTACGTTTGAACTTACCTTACTACCAAATACAGATATAAAATGCGTCAGATAGCATAAAAAAACTAAATAGTTTATTTTTGTTAAATTTATTATGTTTTGTAAGAACAGTAAGTCATGGAACAAAAGTTGTTGTTTATGTTGTCAGTAATAGAGTCCCGCGAGGTTGCTAGTATTTAAAAAAATAACTTTGTATATTTGTGTGCACGCAAATTCTACAGCATGTAATTGAATAGTAATTTCAGGAAATTTCAGTATAACGTTTCCGTTGCTATGAGTACAACAAACAGACATGTACGCTGACAAAGTTATAAGCAAAACCTGATGAACATAATATAATGTAAATTGCAAGTGAATCTGTTTACCCGCTCAAATTTACTGAACATGTGTCAGTTGTCGCGAACACTAAGAGTTGGGACGCTACAAAATAACGTCAAAGTTACATAAAAGCTGGTCGCTGTTGTGTTCTAAACGCCGCTATCAATAATTTTCTATCCACCTGTTGTGATATTTCTCGTCGCGTGTGCAAGCTGAACATTGCTGGCAGCAAACGAGCGTGGACGAGTGGAGACGTAATTGAAAACAAAATGCGAGTACCGTTGTGAGAAGCAAATGCGGAGCGCTCATTAGCTATTAGCGTTATGATCGTCGCCGTCGGCCGGAGGACCGCGGACGGTAGACGGTTATGCCTCATACGCCGCGGACGGAATGGACGGTGGGCGATCGAGGTGACCGCTGTGCACGGAGATAGTTGACCGCAAAACAGTACACTGACCCACCAAATTTAAATGAAGGTTGATAATTGTGTTGTTTTGTTTTGCTGTGTAGATATTATCGGAGACGTGATGTGACAAATTAAGAAGTCACATTGACTTTATTTTTGGTTTGCATATCTATTGCTCAAATGTTGTGTCTACTTGGGCATCCACATCCGCCTGAGTCTCTGTCGACCTACCTACCTCCTTACCTCGTGTAAGAAATTTACTAAAGGCTTTTGGTGTTGTCCACAGGATGAAATGGAAGCGTGGTCGCCAGTGCTAACGAACATCGGGCTGCTAATAATTGCGTGCGCACAGTGTATCGCGAGTGTGGCGTCGATTTGCGCATGCGCGCGGCGCGCCTGCGCGTGCCTGCGCCCGCGCCAGCCTTTTGACCACAACACCTTCGACGCGCGACCGCTGCAGTCCTTCGCAGTGCACGTCGACGAGAAGCCGCACCACGACCCGGACGGGCTCAAGAGCAACGAGCTTTGTAAACATTTGGAAGGAAAGCTTCAGGGCGATGGCGCTAAGAAAAAGAAAGTCAGTGTCTTTCTAGTTTGTCTCGACCAAAATAATTAGAAGGTTTTCAAGAAGCTCTTTGTTGCCTATGCTACTAATGTTCCCTCCTCAATTTCTCCTCGTTTGTTTAGGAGGAGCCACCAGAATACGGCAGCGCCAACAGCAAAGAGAAGTTGGTGACGCGGTGGCTCGGCCACGCGGGCGCGGCCGGCGTGAGGGCGTTGGGAGCACCTCCCGCAGCGCTGGCGCCGATGGTTGTGCCCGTGGGAACTGGAGGGCTTGGAAGGAGAGGCAATGGAGTGCGAAAGGCGAGAAAGCTGCCGCCGCCGGTAATGCTTCTGCCGGCGCATCCCGCGAGCACGGTGAGTGATTTTCCCTACTACTGTGTGTATGCACAAGGGTAGGTGTGTGCACGTGTACATATAGTTTATAAATCCAATAAGAATCGTTTAGATTCGCGCACAGCTTTTCTGAGATTCTGTTGGCAAAAATGTTAGGAGTAAAATCCATGTCAACCACCGAGCACCGCTCGTTCGCAATCGTCGCAATATTCACTACAAACGAGAAAACTAAAGGAAATTAGGTTAATTTGGGGCCACCGCGGTCGTCAACGAACGCGCGATGAGCGTGATTTGAACACTTTATGTGTACAATATGTACTTGCATTTCAGGGTATAATATGTAGAATATTAACTTAAAACATAAATTTTTTTTTATATATAATGTCACTGTAACAATCTACTGAAGCACTCAACAATCCGCCGCATGCTCTTTGGGAGCCACCAGCCTCTCTCGCGTCGTACGAAGGTCGCAAAGCTCCGGGTCATCGCAAACTGTAATTGCATTACCGACTAGAAATAAATTTAAATAGTTGCCTAGTATCGCTTGGTACGAAATACTTTTCGTGCTGAATGCTGATCGCTGATCTCGCTTGTACGCTTTCTCATTCCAACAACGTACGGACTCCCCTTTGTGAAACCATGCATTAATAATAACATTATACGATCGATTGGGTTAGTCGGAACCATGTTTAGGTTTAGTTCGTCTTTTGTTTATTGTTTATAGGGTACTTCGTATGTGCTAAATGACTTTCATATAGATAGAATATAGATATATCTTCATATATTATTGCTTTTTACATTAATCACTTGAAATACATCACTGGATTACGCCATTCAATCAACTCGAATTGCTTATTAGGTTGTCAATTTTATCAATATCATCTATCAATAATGTACGGCCAAGACCTCACATTGCAATAAATCAAGTATGTACGTCGAGCTTTTTCATCCAGCGTAGTAACTGAAGTAGTTGTGCAACCGGCGCATCTTCGATTCAAGTGTAACGTTAACTTAATTGCATACGAATAAAGACGAAGGTAATTGCGCAAAATGCCGCAGCGGCAGCCGCAGCCGCTGCGGTTACAATCAAAACACATTCCTCATTTGCGACATCAACACATCAACGTAGTTTATGTAAGTACGAAGTAAAGTTTAGCGTTTTAAATATCGATTTACGCGTGAATTTATTTGGTTTTCCGATCGTTTCTCTAGGAGCAAAATTAGAGAAAGTCCCACCTCGTTGATGTCTTCTATACTGAATCGATTATGTCGTAATAATCTATATAGTTGATGACTCGCAACCTTATAATAAGCTCATTTTTGGTGTTGGAATGTCGTTTGAAATGTGCAATAAAAAGCATTGTTCGTAATCTACATTAGATCGACATTACCATAAAACGCCACAAACTCGTCGAAATCTCGTGGCGTGTCGTGTCGTAGACATTTCCGCATAGCGGCTGGTCTGTCTCGTTAGACAGCGAGTGGTTCGAGCAGGAAGAACAATTACGCATTTGTTTCAAACAAGTTTACACGCTACAGATGTATTTGGTGTTCGTAGTAGTTTCGGGTGAACAAGTGAAAGCATAAAGTATCACTGCATAAACCTGTAGGAGATTATTACAATCAAGGAAACAGTATTCAGGTCTTAACTTTTGTATTTCGTGATTATCTTATTAGCCGTTACAAATTCCAAATAAAAAATAAGTAAAAAAAACAATTTATTTGACAGAACATATTTATAATTTCAAGTTTACCACGGTCCTCACATTAGGTAAGCCTGAATCGTGAGGTCCTAGACATACGATTTACAATCAAAGCAATAGTAAGTCGTACCACAGACAACACAAAAAATGTTGTTATTAATCGATATGGTTTGGTAGGAATCGTGTACAATTGATTTAATAATAATAACGCACACACTCAACATAGCCCCTCACTAGGGAAACCCTGTATCGCGGGTGCCATGGGCACACACATAGACAACCACAGATTACACCCAAACTCACGAGAGAAATAAATGTAGGCCATACAAATATTTCTCCTGGCCCGGGAATCGGACCTGGGACCTCTGCGTGGCAATCCGGCATGGTGACCGTTTGGCCATGGAGGCAGTTAAAGTAATTAAAAGTAATGTTTTTATTACGTCGAGTAAATCGTTCAATAAACCAAATCATATTATATATTTAATTCGCAATAATTGTAATAGCCAACACGCCTTGCATGCCTTGCTCGTTGAGCATTTGTTATGAAACTTTTGATACTACACTACAAAACACAAATTAGCGCTATTAAGAATCTATTGGTTGTGGGAACAATGCAGTAGGTGGTGGCTCGAACGCTGGCCGAGGTTTTCAAGTTAGACTCTCGGCACTTGGGCGCATCACCGACAACTTTTCCCTTTTCCACCGTGGTGGGTCAGTAACGACCTCACAACGAGTCAAGTGACCTCGACCGCGTTTACAATATCCTACTTACGTATTATGCTAACTGAATTTTGATCTCAAGCATTCGGGTCATTGTTATTGATACAAAATAACAAAATAGAGACGTATTCAACACGCGTGCACACGCGCACCTCCCCGTATTTATCTGAATTCTTGCGACTGCGCACTGACTGCGCTGCCGGCGCCGCAAAGTTTCTCTCGTTAACATTTTATGATGATTTCGTTTGTTTTTCTACTTCATGTCAGATTAAGTTTAAAATTTACGTTGTTCGGGCAGTCGTGAATTGTGTGAAATCCACTTTCGTGAAATTTAACATTTTCTGTACATTTTTTTCTTTTAAATTTTATTATTTTGACTTGAAAACGTGATGTTCATATAAAATTTGCAACTATGAAATGGTCAATGTACGAATCAGTAAACGACACGCGCGTTGCGCTGCGCCGCTGCCCCGCACCTCTCGCTCGTCCTGTCAAAACCTTGCGCTATTTTGAAACCACGCGGAATAAGTAGTCAATCTCTGCGGAATATTTTATGTCGTGTTGCGTTTGTGACACTTTGTGGTCGACTGACTCACAAAATGCTGCAAAATAACATTTTGCTCTATTCTTGTGACATTCATTACGCATATTCTGTATTACATAATTTCACAGTTTCAATCATTAATGGTTCCGATTGTCACGGTACAAAGCGCGAGCCGCGCACCAAGATACCGAGTACCAACTCTTATATGATAGTGCACCTATTGGGAAGTCAAATGGGCAAAGTTCAATAGGCTGCGGTTCATTGCGTCGCTCTATTTGCAACTTCTATACAATTTTTCACGAACTGTGTCACTGTGGATTAGGTATACCGGTATTTGTTAATAATTGACTTTCATTGAAAATTTGGGAGTACAAACATATAAAGAACCTAAAATTCTAAAAATCTTTATATCGAAATAAGAATTATTCTTATGGTGTCGATGGCATACAATGTAATGAAAGAATTTGCCAATCGGCGTCAGGTACTCACCGATTGTTGCCCAGGTGCAGTAAAGGAATGGTACGCTTTGTGGAGTGCACTTTCGTGCAATTTTTGCGAAAAATATTGGTTAGATTTAATTTATCGCACACGCTGCAATGGCGCTGCGAGGCAGGTGCGACGACGACTAGGTTCTTGCGCGTTCCGCTCTCGTGGTCGCGAATCTTCGCCGCTGTCCGCTTCTTATTCCAGCCATAAACTCTTGCCATTACTAATTTGTTCCGCTATTTCTCGGCAAATGATAACTAAAAAAACTCTGCGGATATATTAAACACCTATAAATTATTTATTATACACATAAATATTAGCCGCGTGATAAAATATTGACTCTTAAACGACTTTGGTAGACCGCAACGAAACACCGAGTCTTATTTTTGGTTGCGGCAACGGCACCTAAAGCGGGACGACGACGTCTTTCCTGCAAGCAAAAGACATCAACGAGATGCGTGTTACCATTTATATACCCCTCGAGAGTGGGACGTGGCGGACGCTTTTCTAATTGTCTAGTAATTATTTATTAACACGTAGGCCAGTAAATAACATCAGTTCATTGGTCCTGATCGAGTGAGAAACCGTAAATTGTTTAATCCATTACGTATTATGCGCCGAACATCGCAGGCGCAGGCGGCAAGCTCAAGCGGTCGAAAGATGTGATCGGCGATAAGACACACAATAAGTGCGACTCGTTTGAGGGTTGTCACTTGTTGTGGATAAAATAAATGACATTCAACGATTTTTATATCTGTTGCTGACAGGCTATTGCTTTTTCTCGAATCTAGCTCGATTATCCGTTTGATTTTGCTCACTTATCAATTAAATTTGTATAGTTAACACCAAGTGCAGTCTCATAGAGCGTTAATTTTAATCGCATTTTTGTGTAAAAATATGACAATTATACAGGAAGATTTTTTAAACACTATCCAAAATTTCATATTATGATCTGCAATGAAAATAATTATATCCGTATTTTTTCTTTTAGTATCATTCAGTACTAAAATATTGAGATAAGGCATTACAAAATTATCCAAAAAAAATCCTGACGTAAATGGTCACCGCGCATTGCGCTTCCGCCCCCCGCCCCGCCATTTGATTGATAACAAATAATAACATCCATAAGTTGCAAATTTTTCCTTCATACTTTAACGGGCTTAGGACCGTCAGATCGCAAAAGGCATTATTGTACCTACCTAAATTTCATAGTGATAAGGTAGTTTAGGTTACTCGTTAACGTTTAAATTAGCTAGGTAGTAGGTAGGTTTAAATTACTCAGAAGGCAATTTTACAAAGTAGGTAGGTAGGCAGCACCTTTTGCAATAAGGCGTATTTAAAAAATTTGAATCAACTTAGAATGTACAATAATTAAAATCAATGAAATTCAACTTGCCTACAATAAAACAAAAAAAAAAAGATTAAAATCCTAATAAAATAAATAACTAAGTGTATTTTAGCAATTGTTCAAAATGCAAACCATTTCTCTCTAAACAGAGTCCAGCACGTTTCTGCACATTGTCTTTCAATTTATTAAGCACTACAGTGTCTCTTTTCACTTCATCAAACTCGCGTATGATTTGCAGTTTTAATGCGTCTAGGCTTTGAGCCTCTTCCACATACACACGTCTTTTAATTTCACCCCACAAAAAAAAAGTCACATGGAGTCAGGTCCGGTGAGCGCGCTGGCCACGGGACGGGGCCTCCGCGGCCGATCCAGCGGTCGCCGTGCTCAGCGCCGAGGTATTCGCGCACCGCGGCGGCGTAGTGAGGCGGGGCACCGTCTTGTTGGAAATAAAAGTCGCGCAGGTGCACGAGGGGCACCTCGTCCACAAAGTCCGTGATCACCGTACGCAACATATCCAGATACGTGCCACCGGTCAAGCGTCCCTCGATAAAATACGGCCCAAGTACTTTATTGCCTACGATACCGGCCCACACGTTGGCACTAAAACGCACTTGATGATAGGTTTCCCTTATCATGTGTGGGTTTCGGAATGACCACCAGTGTTCGTTGTGCTGATTGTATAATCCGACACGCGTAAACAAAGCCTCATCGGTCCACATTATAACGGCCGTCGGGTGCGCAATTAGCCACTCGCAGAAGGCTCGGCGGGGCGCAGCATCTGCATCACTTAATGCTTGCACCTTTTGGAAGTGGTAAGGGTGCAACCCTGCGGTGTTGAGCAGCTTCCAGACGGCGTACTGGCTGACCTCGAAGCGTCTCGCTGCATCTCGAGTACTTGCACGAGGGTTTCTTTCGAAAAAATCGAAGATTTCTTCCTCGATCTCTACTGGCAGTCTTTGCCTTCCACGCCCTTGTGCATGTGAAGGAGAAGTGAACTGGCCATGATCTAACAGCCTTTGATTGGCAGCGAGAATCGTGGCACGGTTCGGTATTGAAGGATTCACTACACCTTGGTTGCGAAGGCGAGGGAGGCTTTCCGCTTCGTACAGTCTTTGAGCTCCGTTCAAACTTTCGCCACTTAATAAATAACATCGCACCATTTCATAATATTCGCGGTTTGAGTACATCGCGGGGGCTGCGCTATGTATCGCAATTCGCACGAGATAACACGCTTTCGCCGGGCGGAAATGCGCGGGCGACTGCGTGACCTTTGTGCGTGACTTGTCGCCGCTCCCGGTACCCCTCCGCCCTCCCCCGCAACTAGCCCTTCCCGTCTCCGCGCCGCGCGCGCAGGTGTGTTGATTGATGTTGCCGCCTTGCGTACTAGAGAAATTTACGCTAGAAATGGTTACCACGCTTTATTGATTATTGGATCGGGAAAATTATTTTATTGTGAAAATATGACCTACATATTTTATTTCAGAAATGGGTTCTATTAACGATACCTAATGCCCAAAAAAAATTTGGATAGTGATTAAAAAATCTTCCTGTATATACATAATATTTCTTTTTGAAGTAATTTACTGTGGTATTCGTCCATTTTCGTACATATTAACTCACAAGACTTATTCTCCACATAAGTTTAACGGAAAAACCAGAAAACCTTCAAAAAAACTAAATTACGTCCACATGTTTAGTGCTAGAAATAAGGTAAATCTACATTACTACATTTATGTACATAAAATATACACATATAATAAACAAATCCACATAGTTTGAGGAATTAACTCCCCATTGTATCCCGTATCAGGGATAGTTAAAAAAGCAAAAATTAAAAAAAAAAAACAAATGGTTCAAGTCATTTGTAAAAATATGTCGAGCAATGTTACACGTTTCACTTACTGATTGAAGCTTAATATTGACAATAAGCAATTATGTACTTACTTTTGCCTGCGCAAGCGCGACTTTAGCACACAGTGTTTCATTGCAAACAGTTATCAATATATAACTTTTTTTTTACCAATAGTATAGATAAAATCTCTGTGGGAATACAGGTAAATTAATTAAGCAGGGCGCGACTGTGCTTTGGGTAGACTGTTCTCGGCCGACATTTAATGTGTTCTGAGCGAGTATTTGCATATTTTGTACTTATACACATGATGTTGGGATGTGCAATTAAATGCAACCTATTAATCTTTTACAGAGTTGCTGCTTTTCAAAAAAATTGTTTCTTTGTTCTATGTACTATGTCTATAAAGAAAATCCAAATCATAATTTATATATGTAATAAAAATATATATACATACAGGGTGTAAAGTTTGTTAGTCCCAAAACTCAGATATAAGTCGAATTCATGGCAAAAACAAAATTTGTTAATAAAGTAATACTGAATCAGTAAAAAACATTTTGTAACTAATTAAAATGTGGACGGGAAATTTGCGTAGATGTATTTAATTCAATAAAATGAAAGTACTTCTAACTCCGGCATTGTAGTGGTTTTGGGGTCTGAGTCAAACGACATCTTAGAAATGACTGACTTTTATTAATTCACCTTCACTATAATATATTATCTTAAGACTACCCACTACATCTTCCCCCTTAAACTAACTTACAAAACAGGAATATAATTAGTAATTACTTTACCTACTCTCAAATACATTTTTTTAATAATAATAACAATAAAGTTCTTTATTGACAGGTACGGCACACCCATATAAAAGTCATACGACAAAAATATAAATAGTATTAAAAATTATATAAATTAGAATTAAAATTAAAAATTAAAAATAAAAATAAAAAATAAAAATTATTTAAAAATTAAAAATTATAAATTTTAAAAATTAAAAATTATAAAAATTAAAAATTAAAAATTATAAAAATTAAAAATATGTCAAACAAAGTATAGCACCTATAGAATTTATAGGGCAGTCACTTTTTATTTTCGTTACGATGCACGGAGGTCCAGTATTTGTAGAAACCGTTGTCCATGTGCTCCGAGAGAGTACGAAGGATCCCGTTGTCAGACGCGCGGAGGCGGCCCCAAAAACATGCAACACGCGACCTTATAATGGCGAAAAAATCTGGAACTCTGGCCTCGGCGAACATGCTCGATGCACTGCAGTATCTCGGCTGTTTCATTAGAATGCGATATGCATCATTATACTGCACTCTAATGGTTCTCATCGCTCGCTTAGTAAATTTGATCCAGAGTTGACACGTGTAAAAACTTAAACAATAAGCCTTAAACAACGTCACTCTGACATCGTCACTACAGCGCGCGAACCTGCGTGCGAGCATGTTACACCGCACGGCCAGAGCCCTACGCTCTCGTTCTATGTCGTCATCATCAACAAGACTCTCCGCAAGCACATGTCCAAGGTATTTGAACCTAACCACCCTCTCCACTTGCGCTCCATCTAGAAACACGGGCGGAACGTTCGCCGGACCTCTACCCGCTGTAAAAACCATGAGTTGCGTTTTCAGGACGTTATACTTAAGACCGTAATCTTGAGCGTACTGTTCACTTACGCGTACTGTTTACTTCACTGTTAATGCTTATCCTATTATACATATTCTATAAATAAGAATTTAAACAAGTAAGTATTCTACTTTAAAATGTTTAAACGTATGGGCGGATTCTTAATTCTGCCACTGCGTGTTCTTTTTACATTTTGCACTTGTGCGGGACTGGAACCTGCGTCGCTCGGCAATCCTGCCGCTGATTGGGAACCGATCTACTGACATGTTCCCAGTCTAAGATTGCGGTACGATGATTACAGGGCTTACTGACAGAAGGCGCCGTCACCGGCACCATGTTATCACATTTAGGTAATTGTAACAGATGTTGCCGATTACGAGCCCAACCCAATACGAGCGATTATCGCTAGCCTTAGTGATTACTTTTGAATTTATCCACACATTTTTGCTTCTCACCTTTACTGGATCATTTGGACTCAAACTTGCTAGATTTCTTGTTCCTTTGTCGTAATTTTATTTGTATTTATTTATTCTTTTATCTCTATCGTCTTTTACCGTTTGTTGATAGAAGATTTTCGACGTAAACTGATAATCTAGTGTTTAGTCGGCGGCGCATCAATAACTATGCAGGCGAGTACTGCTCTCCGGTGACCGGAGTATTTCTAAAATTAAGTAATGCAAGCTGCCAAGCTTCACCTGTCTCTTCTGCTTTTACCATAAGCAGTTTTAGTTTTTTTAGTTTTAGTTTATTTTTTAAACTGCCTCTGTGGCCGAACTGTTACCATGCCGGACTGCCACGCAGAGGTCCCAGGTTCGAATCCCGGGCCGGGAGAAATATTTGTATTGCCTACATTTATTTCTCTCATGAGTTTGGATGTAATTTGTGGTTGTCTATGTGTGTGTCCATGGCACACGCGACACAGGGTTTCCCTAGTGCGGAGCTATGTTGAGTGTGTGCGTTAATGTTTTAAAAGCCTGATCATGGTTATACAACCATTGAAATTCCACGTCTTTTCCGAGTAATTCAGGCAAGGGAGCCGATATCTCCGAGTACCTAGGTATAAACCTGGACAAGTAATTAGTGACTCCCAAAAACCTTTCCAGTTTCTTTTTATCAGAAGGAGTAGACATCGCTATTATGGCTTTAACTCGATTCTTATCGATTATTATCATCCCACACTCACTAAAAATGTGTCCCAGAAAAGTTATTTCCTTGACCCCAAACAAACACTTTTCTTTGTTAAATTTGACTCGCACTTTTCTTATCACCGTCGTCCTTCATTTTACCGAAATTGTTCTAAATATACGTAATTTAAACAATCACTAAACTATTTTTACGATTTAACGCGAATATGTAATACGAATAGTGAAGTTATTTTTAGACACATCCACTCATTGAAAGTTTCTTGCGCAGTTTGCCTTTCACCATGAAAGTAAAGGATAGCTTGGAGATATCTGTGATTTTGGAAGGTTATCGTGCCATACTTTTATAGCCAAATACGCAAGCTCGCGGGGTCGAGCAGTGTCCGCCAATATCCCTGGCCGAATTCCGAGCGCGTTCCTTCGCCTCGGACCCAGACAGGTGCGGCCGCTGTGGTGTAACTATACATCAGTACATTCTTTTTAAACTTTATTTGATAAAGAGCGAACAGTCATAACATAGGTATATAGGTGACACAAATCATCGATTAGACCGATACGGACTTGGACTTTCACAAACATAAACAAGAATTTAGCAAGTGCGATTTTCGGGGTTAGATTATATATAAATTGTCGAAATTTACCATACCAATACAAATCTTAAATCGGGTACACAGTGTACAAATTAACTGCACCGAAACAATTTTTATAGCAGTTCTTAAAGGGGGCATTCATTATCCTGCATTGCAGTCCGCCTTGCCGTCCGCCGCGTAATGCAGGATTATGAATGTAGTCGCAGCGTGCAAGCCATCCTGCAATCCTGCAATGCGTCCTGCAAGACTCCTTACGCGGGCTAGACGCAGGACAGTGCGTGAGCAGTGTCCTGCCTGCGCGGCGGACTGCCATCCAGGTAGTGAATGGGCCGTTTTGAAAGGCGCGTCCTGCGCGGGCGGTTCATTCGTAACTGTATTTTGCGTCTTTTAATCTCCTTATGTCAATGCCTATAAAAATGAGACATTGTTATTTTTATAGTTTATTAACAAAAAAAACCTTATTGTTGATTATTTAATGGTGCTAAGCGAGTACTCTACTGGTGGCTTGTTCCCGACGCAATGGAGTCGCCCAGCGGTTTTTTCAGATTCATGTTAGGCAGTTGCCATTGAAGAAGTTGGGGCTGAACAATTGCGTTGCATCTGACGATTTGCGCGATTTTCCTGCCTGCGCGCTGCGCGGCGAACCGTGCACGCAGCGCATGGGCTCTTTATGAGTAATCTTACTACAACGTACTTTGCAGCTTTACTTACATTAAATTATCTAAAATAATTAAAAACATCTTCATGCAGATTATTCACGCTCATGTCGTATTGACTTTATATTGATATTAGATTCGCTAAAAACTTACAGAAAATGCCAACGCAATTTAAATCCTATCAATTATGTCAAAGAAAACGGCAATAAAACTGCACGACCACGATAATTATAATGTGACAAAGTCGCGGATGTACAGTTGTCTTTTCCTTAACATGAAACACATTTGACGAAGTGAGATTGCGGAGGCTATAAACGCATAGAAACGCGTATACTCGCAGCTGCGTAGACGCACGCGTTTGTAGGGCACTTTCCTCGGCTCTTTCTTTCCCAGAACGTGTCGGCGACAGCAACTGCACTGCACCATGGCGCGGGCGGCGGCCGACCATATTAATTTCTATATTAAATACGATAATAAAGTCGACAAAGAGATTGTTTCAAATCGATCCATATTTGTTTCACGATAAAAGAACATTTCCTAACTCATAGAAAATAAATAATTTTTATTTCACGGGTAAAAAAGGTACGCAGCCATGGAACTATGAAAACCAGTGTCATCAAGCGTATGCATATGTTTATAATAATAATCGCATCTAACAAACTGGAATCCGGTAGTATCTTTGAAGTTCTAAAAGTTTCAATGTCTTTACAACAAAGGATATTAACATATTAACTTAGGTTATCATTTCACCTACAGAGACGATTTTGCTGTTTGAGGTCAGAGGTTCTATAATTTCGTTGTTTTTTCTCATATTATTTTCTCTCAAAATATATTTATGCAATGTAATTAGAATTCTTAGTGCAGTCTTTGTTAAATGTTAAACGCCATTAGAATGAACACATTTTTTAATAATTGAAATAAGCTGAAATGTAGGTAGATAGCGAAAGTATGGAAAATTGGTTGTTGGTGACGCCCGTTCAGCAACCGACTGTAAACTAATTTGTTAATAACCACGCTACGCTGACAAGCTGGCTTAAAATTTCTGTATACTTATTGCTCTGTGGTTTTGCATAAAAAGCTAGTGCGTAGTCGCCAGCCAAATGAGATGTATAATATGTACCTGTCTAGGGTGGCAGTTAAGCTGTACCAATTTCGGATATTAATCCACGCAGGCGCCGACGCGGATGCAAGTGTGTGACATCACTTTTCACACAATTCATTGCCTGCTTTTCGATCACAATGTCTTCGTCAGGTTACACGACCTCGATCTGTTATTAGTACAACTTTAAAACATTTTCAAAAATTAAACATGCGGATAATATAACGGCACTTAAAACAAGATCCACAATTAAAGTCTGGTATCGAGGATAGAAAATTATGCAGTTATTATGTATATCTTTCATATTTATCAAAATTTACGTTTCCCGCTGTCACCCTTACAACTCTAATGCAAAGATAATACGGTCCACTTTTCCAAAATTTCTTGCACTGGTGAAAAGTTTAGGGTATCAAACGTCAAATAAGTCCCAGCTTGCTCGCTTGCAGCTACAAACGATTTAGGCGACTTTAACGTCGATGTGTTAAGGTAGACAATATTACATTCGGCAGAAAAAATAATAGTAGTAGGAGTATGATAACGTCACGCGTATGCGTGCTCGATGCCCCCCGCGCGGGTGCGAGAAGTAGAGCGCGATGCGAGGCGATACGCGATCGCGATCGCGATCTAATAAATAAAATAGAGATTGCGTTGCGTCTGCTCGTGTACTGCGGTGGATATTTAACCGTTTTGAGATTTTACCTACTGTACTCGCTAGTGGTAATGCATTTGATTACAATCAGTTACTAAAGTTTAATTATACAGGGTGTAAATTTGAGACGGGGCAGCAAGGCCAGCCATCTTAATTGTTGTAGTTACAGGAAAAGGGTTCTAGAAGACTATCCATTAATTTTGAAGATATTTTGATTGGCATTCACAGATTTCGAAAAAATGGTACGGTCAGCAAGATAAAATGCAATTTTTACAAAACTTTTTTTTATGCCATTCGTTCCGGTCTCCATTAAGGATCAAGAGTCTCTGTGGTACAAAATGTATGGTAAAAAGTTTTTTGCGATTTCCGACATTTCGAGTACTCTTACCTCAGTTGGTCCCATAGAGACTATTGATCCTTAACAGAGACCGGATCGAAAGGCATAAAAAAAGTTTTGTAAAAATTGCCTTTTATCTTGCTGACTGTACCATTTTTTCAAAATTTGTGAATGCCAATCAAAATATCTTCAAAATTAATGGATAGTCTTCTAGAACCGTTTTCCCGTAACTACAACGATTAAGGTGGCTGGCCTTGCTGCCCCGTCTCAAATTTACACCCTGTATATAAGCCTTACAAAATCGCTTTTCGTCGTATCGTGCAGGCTTCACGCGTTAGGTACACATAAGGAAATCGCATAGGTGTAGGTATAAAATCCTGTCCATAAAATACCAATCAATGCAAGATTACATAAGATGTAATACCCAGGAAGCGCGCCGCGTAGTTCTCGCATTTTATCGTGCTGCGAGACAGCGGTGCGGTTCTAATGAGGCTTTTATGCGTCTCTCGCGGGCGCGAGCGGCTCCGGGGCGCAGGAGGGGCGCAGGAGGGGCGCGGAGATGCCACACCGTAATGGGGTAATAGCGGCTCTTCCGCCGGGAAAGCACGCAATTAGCGCCCCATCAAACGCGCCGCCAGTCGCGCCGCCGCCACTGCGCTCACCTCTGGATGACGTGTGACCATTGTGATGCTATGCAATTTATTTTCTAAATAAGCAAATTTTTAATGAACATATATTTATTTATTGCACAAATTATCGAAGGTTTTTCCGAAGACGTCTCTAGCTGTTGATAATAATCAGATTCTTTATCCTGCGAAATGTTTCACTCACCGCTCAAACTCCAAGACCCCTTCCCAACAAATATTAATAGGGCATTAAGTGACCACGCATTAAACTCCATTTATTTATCAAAATAAAGATATACCAAAAAAATAGTGTATAATGTATTTCCCAAACTTTGCATATCAAATCAAGCAAATTCCAATAAACCTTTCGGAATTATTAATACAAAAATCAAACACTCAGAACAAATTC
>NW_020653774.1:427641-472420 GCF_003589595.1 Hyposmocoma kahamanoa
ATTTGAATTTGCGGTCTAAAATTTTTTCAAGAGATACGGAAAAAAGCCAAACTGAAAACTGATTTCAATTAATAGTTATAAGGTGAAAATTGTTTACGTTGTTCTGGTCGCTGTTTATATAAATTTTAGTTTTTAAAGCTTGATTTAATGGTAAGTCATACTAGTAAATGTTTATGTAAATTATTGAGTGTTTTTATTGCCTTTTTCATAATATTTTATACAAAAATGATGTCTTTTGTTAAATTATCCTGATTTCGGTGGTAGCTGAATACGGTGGATCAAATATGTCATTAACTGTTAAGAATCGAATTGCCCAATTAGGGGAATCGTATGTAAGCTTGAGTTCTTTTTCCTTCCCGCTCAATGATTTTCCTGAAATTAAGAAAAAAATTCAACCACTGAAGTCGGAGAATTTAGCCCTTCTTGGAGAAATGCCCAATAAATAATAAACAATGTATACTTGGGTATTATGGCTTTATGATATAAATACTTTGCACGTAACACTGTTTGCTGAGATTTTACTACAGCTAATTGTGCTTTTTTATGAGCCCATTAGAGAATTTGCAGATGAAGTTTTAAGTTCAGGATAGACGTTCACTGTTCATAACTGGTTTGTAACCTGTTCGTAGATTTTAGTGTCCTTTCTTGCTATCATACTTTGCGTGTAATCGGGGCGATCGACAGCATTGCAGCGCGCAGGCGCAGCATGTCGGATGACGCTTGCTCAAAGTGACGTTCTTTCATGAAATGAGTACTTATTGCGTTGATACTTCAGGTAGTATATGCTTATATATAATGCTTGCGTAGTTGTTTTGCAATGCTCGTGTTAACACTTCCTATACAAATTCTTATTACAATCCATCAATATCAGCCCAGTGTCATCGACCCTGTTGCGTCACTACCGTTTATCACCTACCCCGCCTTCGCCGCTGCGCACGCGTACAAAAACTAGCCCCGGGGCGGGTGCACACTCGCATCGGCATCAACTTTCTTTTCCACTCCGCCGTTGCATTACAACATAATGGTCATAATTGTACACACTTGTCCGGTTTCTAATCTTGACACGTTTGGTGAGAATTTTATCGAAGTTCGTTTGTTTTGATAACTCATCTCTCTTTGCAATTGCCGAATCGTTGGGTCGTCTCTCATGACACACAGAGAGACCTAGAGTAAACCGGTAATCACAGCTGAACACACATTTACACGTAATATTAATAAATATTCAGAAAATAGAATAGGTATCTCATAAACTACTCGCCATACGTCAATACGTGTTGATTGTTGATGCGAATATAGAGAAGATGGAAGTCGGTTAAAGCGGTAAAAGCTCATACTTCCCAATTCAAAAAGGCCACGCTGTCAAAAAAGCAATTGACCGAATCTATTCAACTTTCGACATCAAAGTGAGCCAAAGTCGATTTCCTTTGCAAATTTGTAAAGCGTTTTGAAGGTCATGTTTTGAATGAATTTCCATAAGTGTCGCGGTAACGGCTGCGCGGCGCCGGCGCGACGCCCACAAAACTCTGACGTAGGTACGTAAAACATTTACTCTACGTACTTCCTTCTATTAAAGATATTTACGATCTCGTATTAATGCGAGCCGCCATTCTCCACTTTATCGTAGCTAGAGAACTTTCAACAACGTCAAATCAGATGAAGTTAACATCTTTCACGACTTTTAAGACGAAGTTTTTTTATAATATCAAGTGACTGGACGTACAAGTCGTGCGCCTGATGGAAGCTACACGCCTGTCCATAACAGTTGCAGTGCCATTCAGAGCTTTAAATCGAGAGGCACTGACACTGGCGTGGATCGTGGTACATGCCGCGACGACTTCGACGATCATGCACGCGAGTCCCGCGGATGCCCAGTTGCGACTTTCACTGCGCCTGCGTCTGCGCCCGCGCCCACCGCCCACCGCTCGGACACGATATCGACATCTCCACCACGGATAGAAATCTCCCTTCGACCTTAAACTATCTGTTATTACCTGCATCATTTCGCTTTAGATGTATGTGACGGAAACTGATTGATTGATAGTCTTGCTTCAAATAGAAAGACGTTTCGTAAGTTTAAGTTGCAGAAACCACTAACATCATTGGCAGTTATTACTATTGACAATACTGTGTGTGCACTGTACTGCAACCACACCTACTAAAACATAATATAAATTGTGGCACGTCTTAGGCACCCATTACGGATCTTAATGTCCGGATCAAAATGTGGAGTTCTTCAAAGCGCTACCGTTCGGTATGACGACCTCAGAAACCAAAGTTTTTCCACCGCTATCTCCACAATCAATGTATCGTTGTAGCCTTCGTTTTTCTCTTGCTTCCCGCTCATTAAGCAATTGCATTGTCAACGCAGCGCATCGATCTATTGTCTACAATAGGAAAGACTACGTTCATATGTGATATCACAATGGGTGGTACAGTCGACATTAAAAGGACTTTTTCATGTTTCAAAAGAAAATAACCATAACCACAGTCTAAGAAATAGTCGAGAAAGATTCTCTAATTCAATCACTTCAATATTATATGTAGCACGGATTTGTACTTCGTTATATTCGGGTTCTAAATGCGCGCAGTGTAGAACTCATAAAACCTGTAAGCTTATTTAGCAAGACAAAGAGAGAGAGAGAGAGAGAGAGAGAGGGAAAGACAGACACAGAGAGAGAGAGGGAAAGACAAACACACAGAGAGAGAGAGAGAGAGAGAGAGAGAGAGAATGAATCAGTTAATATACTCGTCTCTCTGTATAGTTCTCTTCATGTTCTACGATGCTTTTTTGACATCAAAACAAGACAAAGTTTCTATTATTGGTCGACGCATGCGTGTTTCATGTCAGAAGCTGATAAGATAATATTGCTCGTAGCAACTGTACCTTCAGAACATAATACATTATGCTGACATCGAGGCCCCCTCACATGTGGCGTGTGGCTTTTGTTGCTGCTGTTTTTGCCGCGGCTGCGCGCTGCGAGATTGCTCGTGAATGTGCCGCAACAACAACAAAAGTCCAGGCAATCAAGCGGTCAATAACTATTCAAATTTTCATTGTTTATTTTTTGTTAAATATTTTTTCAGCATTTACAATTCATTAAACCGAATATCAACAGGAACTCGATAATGTAGGACAATATATATTTCAGGGAATTATCCTTCAAACCCGTCATCATCTTGTCACCGTCACAGGCGCAGGCGGGAATTGTTGACGTTGTCGTTGAGGTTGTTGACGGCTTGTTTAGGTTAGTTGTTTTTTATTATTACAAGTGCTTCGTGTTGGCAATCGCTAATGAAAAGATTATCGTTTCATATTGTGTTTAGTAAGCGAGTGAAAACGTTTCACAAACCTAAATTAATATTTGTAAACGACTTACGTCACTTTGTACCAACCGGGTAAACTAGATAATATTCCTTTTTACTCAGAATTTTCTCCAAAAGTTTTGCGCCAGTATGTATAATTTCCTTGTCATCGCTGTGGACAATGTTTCACAGCACTTTATCGCACAGTAGGATGTTCTTATACAAAATATAAGGTTTTTGCTTAGGTAACGCGGGCGCATCTTCACGGAAGGCGACGGCGATGTTTTGCCAGTCACGCTGCCAGCTCTTAATTATGTTTAATCTTTCTCAATCGGTTTCGTTTGCATTGTTTTAACCTTATCGTTACGCATTAAAGTGCTCGCTTGTATTAGAACATTATTGCAAAACGTGTGATGTCATTGTTAGTACGTAGAAATCATTTATTAACTTTAGAATTTAACTGTGAAGTTGACAAGCAACGATTATTTAAAAAAAATATAAATCTGAATGAATGGATGACATATTCTTTATGTGTAAATAAAATTGCGGTTAAAATACAATACAGTAACTTAAGTATAGAGATAGTAAGTTAATGTGCAACTGGCGACCTTATTGCTATATAGCAATTTCTTCCATGCAATCCTAGGATAGAAATTTGGGATAAGCAAAATCTTCTATTTGATGGATGCTTTTTCTTTAACCGTAAACCATTATTAATACAAAGGGCTAATTAATACATTAAAAACTTAAGTACCAAGGTTTAACTTAAGTGCTACATTGAATGAGTGCCTAAAGTAGGGGTTCCCAAACTTATTTCGAATAAATTTTGAGAATAAATTATTTTTTAGCGCCCCCATTTTTTCACCTACTTAAAACCACTATAACTTCAAATTAAATTAATTATTGTGAGCTATTAAACATTTATTCTAAACGAGACTTTTACTAGAACCCGCAAGAGTTAACTTGAGACCTGAGCGCAGTAGGTTGTACACAACGGCGCTCAGGTCTCAAGTTAACTCTTACGGGCTACACCTGCCAATGAGAATGATTATTGAAACGCAACTTTATAGTATTCAGACAGAGTCTCTTTTATTCAAAATAACACAAACATAATCGATTCTGGTACAAAAACTAATGTGCTGTGATAAAAACTGATGCTATTTAATAAGTTTGTTGATATCAGGTTCCAATTTACTGAATAACAGCCGCAAGTCACCACGTTCGGTAACATGCAAATGATTTCTCTTTTTAATAAGCAGCGTTGTCACAGCGCTAAAACCACGTTCACACAAATATGACGATGGGAATGCTATCAAGAATCGTTGAACGATTGACCACAATCCAGGGTACAATTGCGGGATCTGTTTTTGTAGCCAAAATTCTTGGTAGCCATTTTTGAACTTGCTTTTTGTTTCCTCGTTCGTTGTCAATTCTATAAGTTCTTCTTCCAGCTGAGGTGATATTGCTGTGTTGACATTTGAAAACGGATCCAACACCCAGTCTGATATTTCCAAGTTCAAAATATCCTGGTATCGTTCGGTGAAGTCAATGTGAAGATTTTCCAAATGTTGGTAGTAGGCAAACAAGTCGTCGTTACTGCAGGATACTGATAAATCCGGAAAATTGTAAAACTCACGTCTGCCCGTATTCTTTTTGTGTAGAAGCAGTTTGGCTGCGAAAGCAGCGACGACATTTTTTGTTTTAATTAAATTTAGTTCATCGCCTTGCAATTGGAGATTCATGTCGTTGAACAATTTATACAGGTCTGTCATGTAAGCTATAACATTCTTTGATGTAATGAGCTTGTTGCGCAATTCTGTATCTTTAGTTTCCAAGAACTCTATCACAGAGTCAAGCAGGTTGTAAAATCGAGTCAGACAATTGTCTCTTATAATAGTCAACGAACTTCAGTATGAAACAACAAAGGGTTGAACTCTTCGTCATTAGTAACACAAAGCTGATGAAATAATCTATCATTCAAAGAGCTGTTACGGATTTCATTGACTGCTTTGATGACATATTGCAGTGATTGAAATAGTCGTTCACTTAAATTTCTAGCAACCAAATGTTGTCTATGAATAACGCAACGCACAGCAAGAAATTAGAATTTCTGGAATTTTATTGTTTAAGTACGCTATGAATCCTTTATGGCACCCTGTCATAGCCGGAGCGCCATCCGTAGCAACTGATATAATATTTTTCAAGGGAATCTCTTTCTTATCACAAAACTTTTCCAATGTATTGAATATGGTTTCGCCTTTTGTATCGGTCTCTAAATTTCTGGCAAACAATAGTTAATCACATATTTTCTCATCTTTAATAAACCTCACGTAAGACAGCAACAATGCTTCATTAGTTGGTAAAGTGGTTTCATCGAGCTGAATTGAGAATTGACTAGTCCTCAGATGATTGGACAATGATTCTTCAATGTTTTCAGCCATTTCATCAATTCGTCTTTGCACAGAATTATTACTCAAAGGAATTTTCCGGATAATATCTGCGGTCGGTTTATGAAGCACAGTCGTTATTACTTCCTTTATTGCTGGCAAAATTAACTCTTCTCCGATGTTGTGTGGTTTGCCTTTTTGAGCAATTAACAAAGAGATATTGTACGAAGCTCGAAGTCCGTCGTCATCTTGCTTAGCAGCCGCCGAAAAGAGTTTTGCTACACTCGGCTGAGTATTATGCTTCTTCTCTAGGTCTTGAAAATATTCTACATTCTTGTCTTTCTTATCTGGATGCATTTTATTCAAATGTCTTGAAGGCTTCATTGCTTCATACGAAAATGTTTTATGTACGTAATGTACGTATGTGTTACGAAAATGGTCTATGTCTATAGAAGGCACAAAGGCGACGATGGGTTTGTGGTATTTTCAATGAATCCGAATTTAATATATTCCGCACAGTATTGCCGTCTCTTCTTTTTTACTTCCGACATTGTTTTGTTTTGAGAAATACGTAAGTACACCGAACTTAAGTACTACTTATCTATTACGCGCGAAACCGCAAATGAAAATAAAATAAATATTACGTTGTTTATACAGGATTGCATAAGCAGCACGCACCGACAGGAATTAATAATTTATGCCTCTAATACACATCAGGGTCAATTTCGTGCAAAAATAATAAATAAATAGAGAATCAGATATATATACAGAGATATTTATACAGAGATACAAAAACTGAAGAAACATTATCCCACTATAAGTAGTTTATAACTAGGTTTGATAAAGTATTCCAACATACGTATTAAACATTAACCAATATTGTGATAAGTTAAGTTTATCGCATATTCATAGCTTTATAATAAATATCTGTCATTAAAACCGCTGCAACATTGCTTTAATCGTATATGTATTAACATAATATACATACAAATATGGGCCGACGTCCAATTAAAACAACCCAGAGGCTAAATTCGTTTTATCAATAGCGATCGAGTCGAATGGCGCCCGCGCATTGCGTAATGCAATTGCTGTTAAGGACTTTCACTCGCAAACGAATGACACATGCATCAGCTTGACATGCGATATTGATTGACCACAGAGCACGCGCGCGCGCACGTTATTGTAAACCATAACAATGCTTCATCTAAGATCATCTATAAATATGTACCTCGGCCGATTGAGCAGAGCCGGATATCTTTTGACATTTTAATAAGATAGCACAACCATGGATAACTTATCGATTTCAAGAAGCACTTCATTAGTGTAAAACTCTTAGCGTCGTTTAAAAAAAATCCGTTGAAGATATTACAAATTGCTGGTTTTAGGACACCAACCTCTCCTTCATCGTTCACCAAAATTATATTGTTACATTCTCGTCAACAGATAAGACATGTCGTTATCAGTGTTCGAATAAACCACGGCAGGTTGTCAACGTGCGCGTGCGCCAATGCTACCGACCGGTGTCGGCTCCCGCTCGCTGGACCGCTTTCCTTTTCGTTGGGCCACGCGCCGGCTCACAGGCTCAGTACGCAGTGAGAGTGGCCCGACCTGTCCCCGGCCGCGGCAGGTCGCACTAAACTTGTAAATTACTTACACTTGGTATGCATAAGTTAACTTCATTAAAGTATACCGAAACTTCAACATTCCTTTTCTTGCTTGTTGAACCACTTGCGAGTGCTTTCTCGTTATGTTTTGTCTAAGCTTTTTTAGAGTCTAGCCTAGTATACGTTAGAGAGATTTTAATTAACGAGTTATTGTTCTATTTCAGGTATGTCTAATGTGATTGTAGAGACCTTTTTTGTTCGTAAGTAGTAAAATATAAACATGTCGATATAGGTATACATACATATGTCTTCTATAAGTGCAAGGGTAGTCCAGTAGGCTGCACCCTCGCGTTTGGCATTGCGTAGTTTGACGTTCATTCAAATAATACAACTGTAGAATTTTTCGAATTCCTTGTCCTAGAGTCATAGTATAGTATATTGTCTTCATCATTTTGTATAAAGTTGAGTGGGTGTAACATTGAAAGGTAACAAAGAGGAAACTGACAAACTGCGATCCTAGGTGCTATTGTCAAAGTCAAATAATAAGCAATTACATTTGAAATCATCATACTGATTAAAGTCTACTGCTCTAGATCGAGTCTAAAAGTCTAAATGTCACCGGGTTTCATTAGTTAAAATTATTATTATTATTATTATTCATTTGTATGGAACGCACGCGCGTGGGTTTTCAATTTGCAAAGCTACACAAGACTTGAATGGAAATCGGCCAGTTAAGGAAGTTACAGAGTAAAATGTTTGTATTAGCAAAGCGAAGGCGCGTTTCCAGGACACGTTTAGGCATTCTGGCGCAGCAGTAAATGACTTAAATAAATTGAATACTTCATTTCAACACCGCACCGTTTAAGGCGCTGCGCCTGCGCCGCCGCCATTAAGCAATTTGTAGTAGCATAGGTGCCAGCGCTACACAAATGCACATTGCACTAGCCAAAAAAAAACTGTACTACTAAACGCAATATCATTTTACGCACGTTTTTGAGAGCCTCGTATGCAATACGTACCATTTCATTGCGAATACAATAACTTTGTACGCGTGCACGACCAACCAATAGGGACGCGCACGGTTTCACAAGACGGGACGTGTAATTGTATTTCATTAGTTGTCGCAGTAATACGCGACTCGCCTAACTAAAAGTTAGCTATTATAAAATTTAATCATTCGGTACGGTTTCGATATTACTTAGTACATTACGTTGATTACAATTTAATTTAATTCATTATTACGTTAAAAATTATTAAAATTGAGACTTTCATCAAAGGAAATCAATATGATTACAATCTATCAATCACCTGCCAAACTCTGCTCTAATCCAGTTTCGGTGTCGCGTCGGAACTCCAGCGCCAAAAACGTGTCGGGAGGCAGGTGGTTACGCCACCTTGCGCGACGAGCGCGTGACATGTCTGTCGTATCGTCTGTCGACAAACAATATGGGGACCCTGTCAATGGCGCTATTGTCAATGGATGTTTAGACATGCGGCAGTGTCAGTCAATGTTCCGAAAAGAAAGGGCTATGCACTGATAGTACGTTTACATTATACGAGTTGTTTTCGACCTTAAAGTCCATTTGCCATAATTATACACTTTCGGAAAATTGAAATGGCTAATAAGACCCCTGAAAGTCTATTTATTTGTACTGTCGCTGCTTTTAACACTTAACAAAAAGATGGTGTTTAATTATAAATAACTTTCTGTTAACTTAGACTTAAAAATTGACGTGAACTTAGGTCTAGATCATAAAGGAAAAGTCAGCTGAGTTTCGAGTCGATAAGAAAGTAAATCATGACTAACAACATAATATTAATTCTAAATCTGCAATGGAACTACTAAATAGCACAAATTGTATCAACCAGCTATTGTTTTATCAGTTATAATCCATTGTCCACACAGAGGTTCCAGGTTCGATTCCCGGGCCGGGAGAAATATTTGTATGGCCTACATTTATTTATCTCGTGAGTTTGGGTGTACTTTGTGGTTGTCTATGTGTGTGTCCACGCGGTTTCCCTGATGCGGGCCTATCTTGAGTGTGTGCGTCATGATTATTATTATTGTACAAAGAATTATTCGGAATAGACATGATCACTGGAATATTTTTCTTCATTTAAGAGCCACTCGAAACGTTTAATTAAAAGTTTTTATTTATCACATCACATTTGGGTCAAATCTTGCAAGTCGACTATGAAACGAAGTGTTTCTTTTTTAAAGCTTTGTATTGTAATGGGTAACAATGCAAAAATCTGATTATCTTGATCTGAAGCCGCACCGAGAAGTCATGTTGCTGCGAAACATTTGAACTAATGTGTAGACATTTCTTTTTTGAGTTAGTTTTGGTTAGCTAAGAGAGCATTCATGAAGTGCTTATTTGCGGATCATGTTGGAGTCAAGAACATCGAAATACCTCCACAAGAAGTTCTCAATGGTGAAAACTTCATTGTTGGAATGTTTTGTTTGAACGCATCATTTGTTCATCTTTTTAGTAAGAACACCTGAACATATATCATTTACCTTTTAATTAATAAAAATTGTATTTCTTTCATGACAATATGACAATCTAGCAGTACACATCACTTTGACATTTCCAATCTTACTACCAATTTTACAATATCCAACTCGTCGTTCCTATAACTTGAAATATATCGTTACGACTTTGTAGATTGGCACACTGTCACTATTATTATATTATATGTTTCTGTTGATCTGTACGTTTCAAAGAACTTTAGTTGAAGTTGGCACCTATTGTTCTGAACTCGGTCACTTGGCGGGTGAGTATGTTGGCTTTCGGAGCGCCGCTGGAGGTTACAATTTTGATTAATTGGTGTTGTAAATCCTTTGTAACATTTGCTCAGAAATATTTACCAATCTTTATTCCCAAAAAAACACTCGGAATGATTGATTACGTTGAGTTTATGCAGCACAACCACAACCAACAGCGGTATTAGGAAGTAACAGTAGAATTAACAAATGACAGGCTGTATGGCACTGGCATAAGATAATTTTCGTTTACGGAGCTCTATGACTTCGCGAGATAACTTTCTAAAAATGCTAACGGATCCAAATTGCACCAACTCAATACTCAGTAATTACGCATTATTCCATTGAGAATTCAATCAACACAATCATACTGTTCATGATCGACGTCCAGTGGCGTTTGCTGTGGGAATTATTTTGTAACTGTGCACGCGCACGCGCAATCGGTAGAGATCGCCAAAGTGTTTCTGTTAAAAAGTTTACGGCCAGAGGTGCGCACTACAGGACGTCAATGAAAACGGGATTTGGCAAACGAATAGCATCAACAAAAGGTCTCAATTTAAATATGGTCTAAAACGATTTAAATAGTAGCAGTAGAGCTCCTTGTGAAAGAGTTCGTCCGAAGTACTGCCACTGCCACCTTATCTATTTCTGCCGCCAGGCAGCACTGTGTAATTACTGCATTCAGATTTAGAATGGCGAGGGAGCTGGTGAAATTACAGACACATGGGACTTGTCAACTTATGTCTCAGGGTGACGGGCGCAGTGGCAATGCCCCTCAGATCTTGCGATTTAAAGCTCTGAGTGGCGCTGTAACTGTCATGGATAGGTGTGTCGGTTACCACCAGGCGCACGACTTGTTCGTCCCCGCACTTGGTATTATAAAAAAATCCATTAAAAGAAACATGTATGCCAATAGACCAAGACTAGTCCAACGCATAAATAAGCGTTACATTTACAATAAACCTTACGTTTAAAACCTTTCCTTCATTTTAAGCTATTGGGTCTTTCCAATCAAAATCAAAGCGCAACAAAAATGCACACGCGAACACCATAAAATGTGATAGAGATAATTCTAATAAGAAATCGCACCTATTACGGACACACTTCCATGGTCCGCGTTCCGCTGTGTCGGCTGAAGAAGCTTACCGCTGCAAAGCCATGAATTAAGGCGCATGGGCGATCAAACAATGACACTTCTCCGTACGTACAAAAACTACGGCCAGTTATCATTACTTAGGAATTTATAAAATGCTGTTCTAGAAAATCGAAGACTAAGTTGCAAGTTCTGAACTGAAGTTTAATACTTTACATATTTTTCCAAGGCAAGACTCCATGATGTACTCATATATATGAGCTAGGAATATCAATCTTCATTGGCGGCTATTATAAATTACAAATAAGGTAACTTAAGTAACAGTTCCACATCTTTTCCATGTTTACGAGTTTCTTAAAAAGCTCTATACTAACTGTAGATAAAAGCGTAGCAATGGCCAAAACATGTTCCATGTTGCAGTTTAGTATATTTTGCAATCACTTGGTCCAGTGACTGCGCCAGCGGAACCGCGTGAACTTTAACTCGTTGCGCAACGATGGGCGATCGGCGTACGTGCACCTGCCAAATACCAGCAAGACTCACAACTCGCATGTATTTATTATTGCTTTGGCTGCGTGAGTCGTGTCAGCGATTTTATATAAAAGAATTTGCGCCATCATCTTATGTAATGACCATTGTGAACTTTCGTCGCGGTCCTCGAGGATGTACGTGCTGGGTTGGGTTTGATTGACCTCTCACTAACAATGTACCTCTAGCCACTTTTATGTAGGTACCTATGACGCATATGAGTGAAAACGGGAGTGGAGTCTTCTTATGCATGTGAGAAATGATGATGATCAGCGCCCGATCCTTGCGTAAAGAATTTTAAGAATTTATTTTCCATGAATACATTGTTTTTCAATACAGTATTTTTCTGCTTGGAAAGCATTACTGTCATTAAAAACTTAGTGGTATTCTGCGAATTAAGGCAATGACATGCAATTATTTTGGCTTAGGTGTAGGTATTAGGAACAACATTAATCAATACGGCATTTTTCTATTGTATCATTTTGTTGATGAAATAAGTAACAACCTTCCACATTTACTTTCCAGTTAACTATAATTAGCGTGTAACTGCGCTGGCGTACACACACTCACATAAACAGCTGGTTAGAATTTTCCTCGCCACGCAGTTCGCATAATTATTTGCAATTGTTCCAATTACCATTCTGACATTTCGCTATGTGCAAGCCTCGTAAAATCAGCACCTTAAACCTAACTTGGGAGCACTTTGGTGCTTTCTGTTAAGATATTTTTCGTGTAAATGGGCCGTTGCCCGCCGCGCACCTTAACTGCTGCAGTTGCGCCTGCACCGCAGCCATAGCGATGGCGTGGATCGAATTGAACCTGTCATTGTGCGCCTGCGCCTTGTCACGACCTCGGTACCGGCATCCAGAAAATTAGACAGCGCTTGCACGCGTGAGAAAACTTGTTATTTAACTGGTTGCAGTTATTCGGAATAGACATGCGTTACACTCGACATGAAATATCAACGACCGCATGCGTATTAATATAACATAATGGTTATATACATAATTTTAGAATAAGGTTTATTATCACATTATTAAAAAAGTGCAACAATAACGAGTTAAAATTTTGCTGTACATTTATCTTCGCTTTATATTGCCTCTATTGTCAGGAATTTCTTCAAAAAAAGTTATTCGACTCGGAATTTCATTCGTTTTTTGTGACGCAGAAAGTTAGTACATTAGTGACGGAAGAGACTGTTGATAATACGCTATATTTTGAGAAATTATTGCAAGCAGTGTATATCACTGCACGCGTTCACAATGTTGATCGAGATGATGAAAAATGTTATCAATTAAATCACGTAAATTTGCATGACAGGTAACGACTCTGGGGATATGAGAGGAACAGATCCGATATGACAGATGTAAGTAGCTTCGAGGCATTACGACTTGTCTCGCGGCATGTATCTGAGTTGGAAGGGCTGTCCCTTTCACTTGCCTGTCGCGCTCCCCTCCCTGCGCATTCTAGACTGTAGGCGTACCTTAGGCCAGCTGGAATCTAGACCACCAGCGCGGCACGAACTCGCTGATGTCACCGTGTGGCAACAAGATGACGCTAATCGAATAATTTAATTAACTGTAAACTCTGTTTGTTATTTTTAACATAATTTATTCAGCTATTAATTAAATTATTCAATTATCAATGCGCATAATAATATTATGTTGTTTCACTAATAATGTTTTAGTTTCTGCTGACTAAAAACTTAGTAACTTATTTTTTGTGCTACTTGTGGAGAATTGTGATTAGCATTTTTTAATTCAATTCATTTATTGTAAAAATTTACTGTAACTCTTCAAAAAAAATTAATTAATTAAAAAAACAGAGGATAGGGTAAGTGCCACCGCTTCTATTTATAACAAGTAAATGTAAATAGAAAAAAAGAAAGCACAACAAAACCGGAACGTTAAACATTGCGAAATCGAAATGTCAATCATTATATCATCACCTTACACCAAGGTAAACCTATCACTTACTATTGCTACAGCTTCACAACTTCGCCCTCCTTCTACGTCTGACCACACGTCTCGGCAACGATGCGCCGGTACGCACAACTGTACACCGAGAGACGCACAATAAGTATCTACTCAGTCGTATGCGAAATTATTAAAGTTTTATAGCTTATTTATATGTTTTCTTTTTAGGAAATGAAACTGTTTTTCCGGATTAAATTTTTTCAAGTTCCATTTAGTATTAATTATTAATAGAAATTAGAATAAACTAAAACATATTAATTAGTACTGCAGTCTTATGTCTGTTTGGAATTTTTCATCAGAGGAAACACTGGATCCCAAACTGGTGGTACGGAGAAACCATCTTCCCTGTTGAAATTATTTAATTTCAATGGCCTCTCGCAGCATCCTGGGTAGATAATGGACTTCTTTTGCAAGGACCTGGGGTTTGTCAAACTTCATTGAATGTGTAGGTTTATCCATGACATGCTCGCAGACTGCAGACTTGTTTACGCGACGGTGTTTGACATCAGCTATATGTTCTTTGACGCGGGTACAAATACTTCGCTTCGTTTGTTCAATATAAGACAAACCGCACTCACAGTCAAGCTTGTAAACTCCTGCATCCTGTAAGGGGATGTTACATTTCACGGGTCTCAGGAACTGAGAAATCTTCCTCAGGGGCTTGAAATAGGTCTTGATAGATGCGCGCCTGAGGACTCTTCCGATCTTGTCTGTAACACCTCTCACGTAAGGTAAGATGGCAGGTCTTCGCTCGACTGTCGGTGGTTTCACACGGGGCCTGCGGTATTGGCGTGGAATCTTCAACTTATTCGCATGTAGGACTTGCTTTATATGCTGAAGTTCCCCTGCCAGATGATTACTGTCGCAGACACCATGTGCTCTCTGAAACAAAGATTTGCCCACGGTAGCTAACTGGCTAGGATGGTGATGGGAATTACCATTGAGATACCTATCTGTATGGGTTTTCTTTCGAAATACAGTATGGCCTAAGGTGTTATTAGGATTTCTTTTAATTAAAACATCTAAGAAAGCTAAAGTACCACAATTCTCTTGTTTCATTGTACTCGTAACTATAGGTAGTGAAAAATAGGGTGGTTTGCATCAATATTAGACATAACTGGTTGAAGACTGTACCACCTCAGTCAACCGTGACCATGGAACCTGTAAAGGGCCCGAAACGTCGGTTTGTTTGAAAAAACAAATATACGCGATTTAAATCCGGAAAAACAGTTTCATTTCCTATGTGTAGCAATCGCGAAAACCTAAGAACTCGATATGTTTTCTTTTTGTTTGTTCTTTTTTTATGACACCAAGTGACGGGACGAACACGTCGTGCGCCTGCTGGTAAGTGACACGCCTGTCCGTAACATATGCAGTGCCACTCAGAGCCTTACTCTATCTAAAGGGCACTGCCACTGCGCCCGTCACCCGCAGACATAAGTTTACAAGTCCCATGTACCTGTAATTTCACCACCAGAGCTTACCCTTTAAAACCGGATTGCAGCAATGCTCACATTACTGCTTGGCGGCGGGAAATATGTAAGGTGGCAGTACTTCCCTGGATGAACTCTTTCACAAGGAGCTCTACTACAACTAGAATAGTCTTATATACCCAGTCCCCATGGTTTCTCTTTTGTTTCCATCATTCTTTCTATGGCTTATATACAAAAACGCTGTCTTACTCGTAGTATTCGTCCATCAGGCTCTGCGTAAGCACAAATAAAGCTCGCGAGTAGACTATTTTTTCTTGTCTACCGAATTTGGCGCTACTGTAGCGGTAGTATGTTCGCAACTGTAGATACAGTTCGTATGACGTCTTTTCTGAGTATAAGATTAAGGCTAATGGAAATTAAGGCGCCTATTGGAGCCTAAGATAATGGCGAACCACTGTTTTTTACATAAAAGCGCACACTGATAGCAATGATGGTGAGTGGAAATGCGATTATTTCTTAATAATCTTCATAACGATGCCTGTGCTCCTTATAATGCAAAACCAACATGTCATTTAACGAAATAGACTTATACATACGCATAAATAAATTTAAAATGGTCATTTCGCTGCAGTACTTAAAAACAATTTGTTTACCGTCAGTAAATTATACGCCGTGTTGAGCAATATTCATTTGGAAACATTGGCCTATAATAAAGACTATAGATAGATCTGGCGGTTGCCTACACCACGGACACAGCAAAGGTCACGTGAGCGCGGCGCACGCAGCGGCGGCTAACCGCACTGCTGTCGCCATCAGCGCCAAAGAGTAATTTCTAGAAAGAGAAGTGGGAGCGGAAAGAATTTTAAGAAGGCTTATGTGAAACAGCCACAATATTGTCTCGAGTCCAGTTAAAAAATCAGCTTTACTTGATATGTAATACGACAAACTATGTATAGACAGAAAAAAAACTATTGTGACAAAGTAAATAGGCATTCTAAAAGGGTCTATATCTCAGTATATTATGAGGATTGCCGATGCACTCGCTGTTATTCTGGCGCAGCCTTGCATATGTCATGAAATGGAATATAATAAATTTGTAAACACAAATTTTTAAGTTTATCGAATGCCACGGTTTTTACTGATGGCAGTAATTGAATATCATGGGATATTAAATTATTTTTTGTGAAATTACTCCCCTGGCACCATCTGGCTTGTTATATAATTTCGAAACACTAAGAAAAAATCTTTCGATCCGGCTGGATTCGAACCAGCACTTTCCAGCAATCCGTACTAGACGCTCTGCTAACTACCACTACCACGGAACGTGGTTTAGTTGGCAGAACGTCCGGTCCAGCAATCCAGCCGGATCGAAGGAATTTTTCTTAGTATTTCGATCTTTGTATTCGTAATTATTGTAAATAGGTACAAAGTCTAAGTCAAATAATCATTTATTCTATAGGTAAAATGTTTTACACTCGAATCGAATCCGGGACCTCAAGTTCAAATTATACAACAAGCACTAAATAAATTACATTCATATAATTAGCCACTAACCAAAGAAAATAATCAAAATAAGTAAGTAATAATAATGATAGTCACGTAAAATCAATGAAATTGAATATCGTTCAACGCATGTTCAAATACATAAACAGGGGTCTACCACAACCTCTTAAAACAATATTACTTTAACCTTACTTTGACTTTTCGTACCCTGACGCGCTTAAAGTAAGCTTATTGTAATATTAAAACTATGATGTTTTATTGGCAGTTTTGTGACTACTCATTCACTCAGTTCGTACCATGATGCGACTTTAACATTAAAGTAATATTGCTCTTATGTCAAATTTAACAATCTTAAAATGGTTTCACGGATGCAATGGAAACAATATTATTTTCAGTTTTATTGTCTTAATAACGATTTGTAATGATTAAAAGTTAAGTTAAACTTATTTATTTACATATATCTCTTCAATATTTTGTTTATTTTTTTTTTATTTAATAGTACATAAGAAATAATTTCTCGTTAAACAAAAATACGCGAATTTATTTCGTAAAATTATGACAGCGCCATCTATATGCTCCATGGCCAAACTAACAGTTGAAGTTAGACTATAATTCCGAATTCACTACGTGACTATGCGGAAAGATTATTGAAAACAACGTAATTTTAATAGATTTTATTATTACATATGTTATGTATCCAGATTTGCATAACACACATACCTAAAACGTCAGTTCAATGCACTTGCATTCGCGCATCCCGGAACGCGCGCCCCGTGCATTGCAACGTGACCGATGCAAAACTCGTCATTTTAATTATAATTATGAGACACTTTTCGGCCCAACGTCCCTAACATCGGACGTAGACTAAATTCCTTTAGTTAAGATCTTTTTCGTATAAGTACTTTTAGACCTAACGTACCTAACTTCAGACGTTCTTAAAATTATTTAGTTTAAGAAATACCTTTGTGGAAATTTAATATAGTTATTCATCATATTTTCTCGTATTTACTTCATCTCCACTGCGGCCACCCTATATAATTCATACTTTTCTGTTTTAACAGTCAAAATTCTCTGAATGTAAATAACATTAAGCATTTAAACATTATACTACGTTAAGACGATTCGGAACATCAAAAAAGAAAGAGATGGCATTATATAGTTCACATAGCGTCGTCTCTTTCCTATTTTTAGTAAGGAATAGACAATATTGGGAAATCATTCGTTCCTTCAATCACTTTAGCAATAATACATTCCTTGGTTGACAGGTTCGTCAAGGTACGAATATGAGTTATATTACAATAAGCTTACTTTAAACTTACATTGAAGTAAGATTGTTTTTGGAAAGGTTATGGTAGGCCCCCAGGGACGTACATTGTAAAGCCTGTTGCGTCCCAAGATTGCTTCTCAGACTTGTTGACTCATTCACAAATTATTTGGGCGCAAAAAACACTGAAAATTATAGATAACCACTGTAATTACATCCAAAAATAAAAACACGGGCAAGCATTAACATTTCACCATTGTTATTCTCAACAGCGCCGTCGAACGAAGCGGTGGAGGCCCTGTTGGAGAACGGTCGCTTTTCAGTTGAAAGGTCGACGGTTGGAAACCTGTAGCGGCACGTACCTATGACTTTCATTTCTAAATTACGTACACGTAGCAGCAATACAACTCGAAACCTTTACATCAAAGAAGCTTCACTTAGTCTTGTGTTACGTTACCAAGCCGCATTGGGCCAGCATGGAGGAATACCTCGCCTTGGAGGAGTCTCGTGCCGCGCAGTGTAACGTGTTATTGATGATGGTGATGATGATATAAAAAAAAACACTTCTTATAATAGGACGGCACACCTTTACAATCGAGATCTATGTTTCTGCTTTGCACCCGTGCACCCGATAAATTGATTTCATCAAATTGACCTGCCGTAACCATTCGCGTAATTGAAACGATACGAAAATGGTCGTTTTTTCATATGAGTGAAGTTACTTAGGAGGCAATATTTGCCTTTGAAATTTGGGTAAGGTCAGCGCCTTGTCGTATAAAGCAGGCGAGCGTTTTGTATTGGAAACAAGGCATTGCGCAGATTCGCCGATAAAATAATCAGCGCTTCGATTGTTTCAAATTAATGAAAATCTTAATGATGTACATGAGTTACTGCGTATTACCTATATTGCACCTCCGCTAATCAATGCAAAGCAAGCGAAGTGCTATTTGCCACTGATCCCATGTAAAGTACACGAACAATCCACTTATATGTGTGGATTATTTATATATGTGTTTTTGAATAAAGATATATTATTATTATTATTACCTTGTAAGTACTTGTTATGGACTCGATGACTTATTTGTAAGCCAACAATTAAGTGTAAAAGAACAGTCTGTTTGCCGTACATTCAGTAGGTACTATTTATAACGGAAGGCTAATCTTTGAACGGACACCCGCATAGACACACACAGACTATCACAAATTACACCCAAAGTCACGAAATAAATGTAGGTTTACAAATATTTCTCCCGGCCCGAGAATCGAATCCGGGACCTCTGCGTGGCAGTCCAGCGGTAACCGTTCGGCCAAGGAGGCAGTAAATGTTTACTTGGTATTTATAAATTTCACTATTTGCTATGTAAGAACTGTTTATTATATACACATGAATGTGTGCCATGTGTCATATGTGTGTAGGTACCAATAATTATACCGATGCATAACTAAATATATATGTATTTATTATTAATAAACGGCGCTGTCATTTTTTTATATCGTGTAACGCATTGTTCCGTGCGCCGCCGGCGGCGATTTGCACACTTGCTTACTGTAAGGCTAAATAACTTGTGAGTGAGATAACGAGCCGTGAAACGTTGCCGACATTATCAAATTTAGTCGCGTTTTGTTAAGAAATACTGTAAAGTGGCATTCAATAGAGCCATTGCCTTAACTGTTTGAAACAAAAATAAAAAAGTGTTATTTACACCGGGTGAAAGGTGCGAGTTAAAGATCTAAGAAACTAATAACAAAAACATTTACACTCGAATAAAAGGGCATAGTTCATGTCGAATCGGATAACAATACTCTCTCAAAGTTTGGATTTGAATGGAAACCAAAAACAAATTTCGGGAAGGTTAATCATTACAAAGGAAGTTAAGCCTTATGAAGACGCTATAGAGTAAGTAGCTTTTGGAATCAAATTATCCTAAAGCTCATTGCTCACTCAAAACGAAACTTTACAAAATTTATGTTAATATTACAGTCGGTAACTGCACCGATTAAATTTAAGCCAGAACCAACATTGTGACCTTTAAGTCGAACATTGTTTAAAATGTACCATAGGCCATCGAATAGCAAATAACAATAAACACGAAGGTTTTTGCCGAACCCTATTGCAACCTCGAAACTTGTGCTTGCGCCTGCGGCGATCGGTGGCATTTCACTCGACCGCTGCGCCTGGCCCCACTTTAATGTTATTCCTAGTATTTGTACGGCTGCGGTAATCTATACCGTCCTTTGATCAGCAATTAGATTAGTAGTGCGGCTATATATCGTAGCAATGTGTCTTGTGACTCAACGCGATACGAAAGACATTAGGAGCACTCTCGTGTTTGCGCATCTCTGTATACAATTTTGTGGGACTTTCTACAAGTGAACAGACTCGTGTATAATATTATAGAGCATTCCTAAATGTAGAGCATAAAACCAAACTTGAAACAGAAAACAATTTAGGTCACGATGCACGACCACCATTTGCTTCGCTATTGTTATTATCATCTTTCGCTAAACTATAAAAAGGAATATTATCCGAAAGACGACCTACAAAAGACGAGGTTGATATCAGAAAAAGTCACCCATAGCCAATCAGTGGGTGTGCACTAATAAGACATACAAAAACATAACTTTCACCGCCATCCACCGTAGCCGCACCGCCGCCGCCATCGCCGCCACTGGCCGGCGCGCTCGCAGCTTGGCCGAGAAAGCGCCGGCGGCGACGCAGCAGCGAAGAACCCAAATCAATACTGCGATTGACTGGTACTGTTACACGGGAGTTCAAAGGTTTAGCTCGACCTCTCTTGGATATAAAAATGTGTTAATAGTGCCAAGCAATCACGTTCATGGTTTTTTCATTCGCGTGTCCATGCGTTGTCGCCTACGCTACTTTAATTGCTCCTCCCTAAATGTTAATTACATTGATATGCAAATTTTCTTTCCCATCGCTTCCTGTAACTTTTACAAAACTTAAACGGCTTCTGTAATAGAAGAAAGGCTTAAGTCGTATCTCCTACTCCTACTTACGTTTATCCAAACTCAACTACACAACAGTTTTTCGCAACCGCAAAGAAGTTTATTTCTTTTATTTGCTGTTATTTTTTGTCTTTGCTTCTCTTAACGCGGCCGACTTTCGCAAAACTACGGCTATAATTACACGTTGATAGCTGTCAAGTGTCAAGCAATCAAAATTCTTTGGGAGTATCTCGACTTACTTTGTTAACTTACTCGGATCTCGAATGTAGGGACTAGAAGACAATAGACGTGAGTGTCATGGATAGGTGCGATAATGACATGGGCACGTATCTAAAATTGACAGCGAACGAAATGAACGTTGGGCTTGACCTAGCTCGACTCGTTTAAAGCCACATTCCAAACCGAACGAAGATTCGTGATGGTCAGCAATGGCCTTTAACAAAGGTTGCAGAAGTGACGCTAAAACTTAGTTGTATTTGACAAGATATTCGCTAAACGTGTATTATTAATAATGAATCCATCCATAAATTGCCTAAATTTTTTATATAATTTTTTTTACATTCAAAACGATTGTTTTTCCAAAAGCTTAAATAATTGCTTGCGCCACGGTAATTAACAGTGTGAATCGCGGAGGTTTGAGCGAGTTGATTTAGCGAGAGGATCCATTTGTAGAAAAGCCATCAACAAAATTAAATTAAATTTATTAATTAAATTATGCAGTTCTAACAAAATTAGTTCCAAAATTTTACGAAGTCAGAATCAACCAAAAAACCCACGACAGCCATAAGAGCTGACAAATAGCGACTAACAAATCTCAAATTTGAAGCCATTGTCTTCAATTTGTGTTTCATTCTCCGTAAAACAAGTTGTAGTGTTCGAGGTTTCGTCGTTCGTAAACATATCATTTTTTTTGTTGACGTTACGTCAGCCGTTCCGCCAGCCTTTCTTTCGGCTGTTGGGTAATCGAAGAAAGTTACAGACAAGTTATAAGTAAAATAATGTAACTGGGAAGTAAGTGTTCCAATTATCTTATTGAAATTTCCGTCCCCACAATGACGTGATAATCCTAATCTCCGTATCAATCCGTATACTCTATCAAATGTGTGCCGCTGTTTTCAGTAAGAGTCCATCACCACGCATAACTTAATATTGACTTTGACACACATACCGACAACTTAATCCTGTCGTGTGATTAACATAAACACTTTCATTGATGACTAAAACGGTCACATATTTATAAGAAAAGACTAATTTTCGTTGCGAAAGTGTGTCCACTTAGCATTTTATTCAAATATTTATGTAAATGGAAACAATGGTGCTCACATCCGGCTTCTGTCGGCTGCCCGCCGCCCGCCAGCCGCCCGCCCGCCGGCGGCGCCTGAGACGCTAATTGCAGATATTACAACGCATTGTAGTATAATTATACAGACAAAACTATTTAATTTTGGGTGTACCAGAAAATGCCAATTATTTAGTTTTTTTTATAACAACGCATGTTTCGAGTTATGCTTAGGTGTGTGCAATTATTGTCCGTAGGTAATTAAAATGTTACAACCAAAACTTGTATAAGATAAGGGACGACGGGGTTTACCTTAAACAATTCTCTAATAACATATATCGCTTTGCTATTACAATAGTGTTGTAACTCAAAATATGTGCAATTTAATATTATATCATTACTGAACGTAAAATTTGATTCTCTACACGTCAAAAAGACCGTCGTTAGAATATTGTAAGAAATAATCAAAAAATATCCGCTTAACTCAAAATGAGACACACTTTATGTGAGCTAGTTCTGGCCAAAATAATCCTAATTCAAAAATTTGAAATTATTTTTTCCATTTTATTTTTATTTTTTCATTTTATTTTACATAATATATTTGAGAAATCGTTTAAGCGTCTATAATAAACTATAACATACATAAATTTTAATGATTTTTTGCGGGAAGTGAGTAATTCGTTTGCATCGATTCTGAGAAAGTCCACTTTTTGAGTTAATACACTATTGTATTAACAGTGCGATATTATGCCTAGAAGTATATTACAAGCCTTAAATAACTTCGGTAAATACTCAAAGGTGTTGAAAATAATTTCGAATGTATGTTTTATTTATAGACAAATGGCACAACACAGAAGGCCGAATGTACGTAAACAACGTCCACAGCGGCCGTTAAGTTTGTAAGCAATTGTGCAATTGCTGTCAAAATTAACAAATTAATCTAAAGTAAACATTGAAAGCTCAATCAACAATAATTTATTTTACCGAACTGCGCTCATGGTCGATAAACAAATGATTGTAATGTATTTAATAAAAATGTAATAACTCATTTAAACGGAGACAGATAAACCAAGAGATAGTTTATCTCGTCCGCAATGCAACGTTTACTTTTAGAGTGAAGCTAAATACCTACTATCACAAGGAATCTGTATTTCCAGCACTTCCGTAAACTTACTACAATTATGGGCTTTAATTGCCTGAAGATTTAGACCCGAGCGCGTATGCACGACAGGTTGATATAGTTCATGTTGATTACAAGCCAATTTCGTAAGTCGTCACCCATCTCTGGCACAAATCTCCGTGCATCTCCAAGCAATGATCCATTGCGCAAGGGCAGCTGCGCCGGCGCAACAACTTGTGCGAGGTCCTAAGCGCATGTATTACAGTGCATGCGTACCTACGTGAGGTCGATATTCACATCACGATTGGCAAACGACTTGCGACAACTGCGGAATGTGGTGTTTGCTTGCAATTTTCGATGTAAAAAATGTTGAAGACGTTGTAGTTGACATATACAGTATTGCAAAATGATGATTGTGTCCGGTTTCGCAAAACATTTTATGACTTAACATTACCACAAACAAGTGTACAACACAGATATGCATGAAATTAGTCCTAGATGGAGACAGAGATAAATATGTGACATATTCGATGTTTAATCAATCACCTGCTACATTTTCAGTGATATTAGGAGGAAATTCGTAAGTATTAAATCAAATCCTACTCGACTGCACGGCTACGTGCTACGAATGACGCGGCGCGGGTCGGTCAGCTCATTACCGCGGCTAGAAAGCACGCAACAGTAATAACTACGTTTCTATCAATGATAAAGTAATTAACTGTATATGAGCTTTCACAATCTTCTATTAATGTAAGAAAAACCAAAAGAAAAGCAATAAAATTTTGCGTAGGTTTAAAGTTTATCGATACCTTTATTGTCGAGCAACTTCGAATTCAAAACAGTTCTGTTTTAGGTTATTAGCGAAAGTCAGTAGAATGTTAAGCACCGTTTTTTAAAGTATGTTTTTCAAAATTGAATGAAATTCATAAACACTAGAAACTGTTTTATATAACAATATAGTTAATTGTTACGAATAACGATAGTAAACAGCTTCTTAAAACGAGTACGAGTAATAACAATAAGAATGAATAACATTATAATTCGACCGTCGCGCGTCGCCGACAAGAATTAACATTGTCATTTTACAAAGCAAAGTGCTTCGCGGAATGTGACCTTTTCTCATTTTCTTTGTGTACCTAATGTTGTAGTAGATTCTGTAGCATTTTTATTTTTCGTGAAACACACACGTAAGTATTGGATTGTTATGAAATTATAAGTATTACCTACGTAAAATAGGAATAGTACTGTAAATAACACAAATTAATACTTCACTATTTTTTCCCATTACTACACACATTTGTTATCCACCGCCTACACCTATATATTTCTTTTGAATAAAATATAAGTATATTTAAAAAAAAATTCAAATCATAATAATCATTAATTATTGCATCAACAGAAGTGGTCTTTATCACATACGATACCAAGATCCAATCCTCAGCATTATAATTGATCAAGAACTCTACATACAATGAATAACATACACTGTGCAATTACTCTCCAACCATGGAATTAGCGTATAAGGAATAGCCCGAGCAAGCGGCTGATCGAACAAACGACCATAATTCATAGAAAGTGCTCAAGCGCGCGTTGGCCAACCTGTCATTAGCGTAAAGCGATATTCTATAGGTATGGACTTGCGAACCAATATCTAACGGGATAGCCACATCGCGGAAGGAGAGTATCGGACAAGACACAGCAGGCAATAGGTATTATTGAAAGAGGTAGTAAGGTACGATTCAGTTACTGTGGGGACGGAAGCGGCGATGTGTTTATACATATTTCGATAAAGTCGTGCCGACTCGTCGAGCGTGACGTATGGTAAACTAATTACCCACGTCCACGTTTTCCACATTTCTCACTCCGCCTGGTCGTTCGCTTTCTTCAAGTATCCGCGAGGCAAATCACATGAAATAACGCGAACCGGGAAGAGATTTGCAATCCATCTTTCGCAGTCTGCACATGATGCATGTGAAACTGCGTCGGCGCAACGGTCAACAGCACCTGTCCACTTCACATGGGAATGGTAGAATATGCATTAAATGAGGACAAGTATGAAACTGAAAAGTATGCGCACATGTATGTATGGTTTAAGATGTAAAAAGAAAATGCGGTTTCGACACTTGTATTGAATATATTTTGGGCGCTGCTGAACCCTTATATAGTTCCGAAAATAAATTATCAAATTGCTTAAATACGAATTTGCAAATTTAATACATCTTTTCATAATTTTTATGAGAAAAACTTAATGGAGAGTAAAAGCGTAGTAGGCAATAAAAGCACCTCTTGAATGTGATAACACAATGTGCGTGATTGTTCGCCTGGGAACTGCCAAAAATGGAAGATGTGAGTAAAGTGTTTTCACATGATTCGAGTGCTGGGAGACCCGCGAGTCCAGGTCACAGGGGCAGGCCATTTCACTGTAGGGAGGGGAAAAGCCGGCGCTATGTATTTGCTAATACTCAATATTGCTAAACATGAAGGCAAAAGAAATCATTACAATACAAATTGTCTTTATTGCACAAACGAGAGACATAGAAAAACTAGAAGGAATATAAAAAACCGATCAAAGTCTTATAAAATAAAGTCTCAGTATTTTCATAATTTAATATAGGTACGTATATTCAGTTTGAATTTACTTAATAAAAATAACATAATATGTCACACACATTGTTATGGTAGACACTAGGTCTATGAGATGCCAAAAAAGTACTTATAACTGATTCAGTGAACTGATGGCAGCACAAACGCGACGCATCTCTCGAGCCCAACAATGACTTGCCCGCATTAATTAATTTCGACTGAAATAAACAGTATTTAACAGCGGTTCACTCGAACTCATCTCGATTTATCGCTGTTGTGATTTCTACTTAACAAACATTGCTCACAGACTGTGCCTATTAGATATAGATCAAAATTCACAAATGGGTATTCTACAAGTGATTGAAAAGTCTGGTGTAGTTAAAACTTATCAACATGAAATACACTAACTGTTTTCATCCATGTCCGCAGTAAAATGCCATTAGCCGTATGATTGGTGCGTATATGTCATTTAAAGTGTAAAAGTTTTAAGTTTGGGATGTTTCTTGTATGTAAGCTTAGTTATATATTTAATTAAAAAAATACACAACTCTACATACTGCGGTGTCTCCAGTGCGCAGCGGCGAATACGTACGTGAGGCCTGAAAACAAGCAAATTGCTAAAGCTGTTTACATATTCTTCGACACTATTTTAAGCAATTATTTTAAATGTTATGTGTTTTGTGTTGAAGAATAAAATCTTTTTCTTTTTAAATATTGTGTCAGGTAGTACAGGAAATTTGCTAGTTGGTGACTATGTAGTTGGTGTGACCAAATAATGGCTGTGAAACAACTTACGCGTCGTGCGTGCGATAACCATTTTTTGTTTGTAAACACGGTTGTAATACGAAGTTCTAAAATATGCGAATAAGTCGTGGTTCGAGTTGATTGAGATTCTACAAACAACGTATTTATGTATTATTTTGCAAATCTTCTGTGATTATGTGTTTACAAATTATTGTGGCGAGTAGGTAAGTTCAACTCCCGAACTGTCGAAATCGTCAACTTCAATAGCGGACATTCGCGACCCGCCTTTTTTGTGTGTACTTTCATGTTTCGAGTTCGTTTTACTTTTCAAGTATTTTTGACGTATGTTTTTGATATTCTTTGCTTTCTGTGCGGTGCGAGGGTTCCAACGTTTATTGTCCAAATTATATAATTTTCGCAAAAATAAAAGGCTCCCTCCGCCTGCTGCCTATTCCTTGATCTCCTGCTATCGTTTTTAGACATTAAAGCTTTCAAGCTTTAACCTTTAAGAATACTTGTAGCTGAGGACAACAATACATTAGCACTTAGCGCGTAACAATGTAAATAATTGGACAGTAAAGTCTATTACAGGCATCAATTTCAAGTGTTGTGTGCTTAGCCCAAAATAAAAAAAGGATTAAAAAACATAAGTCTCTAAATTCTTGTCTGTGCAGGCAAATATGACTATAAAAATATGATTTTGATAAAGTAATGCAGTAATCTATTCGATGTTGAAATCATCCCTTTGTTTTATCGTAATTGGGCTAACGATAATGGCGATGCGAACGGTCGAGTCGTGTCGTGATCGTGACCGGCCGGTGCCGTCGAAGCGTGACGACATGACGACCATCTCCGACCAGACCACGATATGACTTGCGTCATATCTACCTGCTAAACGCAACATGTGAAGGAGGTTATGATTTGGGAGTATAAGATACAAAACATGACCTCTAAAAATGTAATTACACATAATCTCAGTACAGAGTATTAAAAAACCGACCTCAATAGTCACTCATCCCCTTGTTTGCCACCCTTGGAGGTGGAATATTTTTTCAAATTTAAATGGGATCACTACTGAGGAACCCTCTTTCCAAAAAAAGAATCATCAAAATCGGTTCACAAATCACGAATTATCGCGAGTTATCGCGTAAAATACTTACAAAAAAAACATACGGTCGAATGGAGAACCTCGTCCTTTTATTGAAATCCGTTAATAATAGATACTTGTACTCCTGTCGGAACTTTTTCGTTAATTTTAATTTGCTTGTAGCATTAAAAAATATAAAAAGAAGTGGAGTGTCCTCTTTGAATCTGGAAAAAACCGCGATTCCAATGAATGCGATCTATTTGAAACAAATTGTAAAGGTATGTTAGATTAACCGAGATATTAGATCGCGATTCAGAAACCCGTCGAGTGACTCGGAGGGAAGCGGAGCACCTTGCCCCAACCGCCAACCGCTTACCACCAAGGCTGACCGCTTCGCATTCGATCTGTTTAGAATCCATTCAAGCTTAACCTTACATCTGTCGAAGAAAATTCTTCGGAGTTTTATTACATGAAAGCGCACCTTTGCCAATTTACCAATTATTATTATTTAAAAAAGTAAACGATAGATAAATAGAGACCATACATTGAGATTCTTATTTCATAAGTTTAATAACAAGTAGTTTTAGCAACAAATAGTTTAATAACAATTATATAACGTGCAACGTGCTTGTGTCTTGATTATTTCTTCGGAATGAAGAATAAGAAGGATGCGATACCAGGTGAAGGGACGAACAAGTCACACGTCTGGTGGTAAGCGACACGCCTGTCCATAACAGTTGCAATGCCGCTCAGAGCTTTGAATCACAAAGATCTGAAACTGCCATTGCACTTGTCATCCTGAAACATAAGTTGACAAATCCCATGCGCCTGTAATTTCACCAGCACCCTTACCCTTCGAAACCGGAACGCAGTACTATTCGCGGCAGCATTACTGCTTGCCGGCAGAAATAGGGAGGTAAGGTGGCAGTATTTCCCTGGACGGACTCTTTCGCAAGGAGCTCTACAGTTACTAAAAATAAAATACAAAATCTAGAGTTAGTTTAAAATCATTTGAATCCCAATGGGCAATGGCTAAATTTCTCCATACTACCTCTTAATAAGTGATCGTGTGACGCTGTCGAGTGCAATTAATGCAAATGCTCACGCACAGCCGCAAGTGTATCAAGGAGGTTTACTACTCAATGCTCAGTGACCGCTTTCGTTGCACAGTCGAGATATAAATGTTTCTAGAAAGATCCGTCGTAATTTGTATATTAAAGAACGAAACGATACGCGTTCAGTGACCAAACAACACACAGTAATACAAAATTAATAACAATCCTACACATATGGAACAGGCTTGCTGACAACGCTTTGACGGCGGATTTTTTCTGCGTTCAAAGTAAAACAATATAACTTGTAATACATTATAATCTTCGATCGGTATGGTCCTTTCCCTATTGTATACTTTACCATGCTCTAGCCAAAGGTACAAATATCGTGCTTTGCACAGCGCATTCGCTCTATACCTTACTAAATAGGTAGAATATGAGTTATCTAGACATTAGAATTGATGACTGCTGCCAGGGTTAGACGACTCATACTTAGGTAGGCACTTGCGGAATTGTCAGTTCGAGAGACATTCATCATAGACCGAGCTGAGGCCCACCACGCACGCCGAAGTAGATATAGCCATTGAATTGCAAATTGAAGCAACCAGGCTGACTGCCATCACTGTCACAGTAAGATACGTCTGTAGTATTACTACGTACGTAGACTATTCGATTAGCATCACCGGCGGAGGCACGACTCAGTCGCGAGCTATGAACATTTATCTTGAAGAAGACATCTGTCTAGTTGTCCTTCAAATATAACAGTTGTTGACTTGGTTTCCGATGTGACATTATTATTTTATATTAATAAAACACTCAGGATATAGGTATATCCTACCCACCAACGGACTCCCACCACCAGCTACTTAGGGTTCCTGCTCGTCATTTCTCGACTCGAGAAATGTAACTGTAGTCGGCAAGTTGTGTCGCCACGGACAATACAGTGTTACTTCAGTTTTCAACAATACCTAAGCTGTATTTCTTTGAAAGGCAGACAGCGGCTAAGGGACAGCCACCAAAGGTATTGCAACTGAATACCCAGACAGTATCAATTTAGAAAAGTTAGTTTCCCAAATTAGTTCTACCGGGATTCGAACCAGGAACCTAGAGCCACTGGAGCACTACCCAGAACATCCAGGCTAAAACCACTTAGAAAAGTTCATGTAAATTGTATATTTATAGTTGATTAGGTTGTTTTTTTAAGGTTTTTAATACTTTCTCGAACAACTCGGTAAACCGGGTTCGAGAATTCCCGAAACTCGAGAAAAAAATGTATCGAGAAATCAGTACTGTAGTCTAGGCTCTACTCTATGAGTAGAATTACTGGCTGAATGAACATAGGTTTGTGTTTCGAATACTGTATAAAAAAATAAGATGTAAAAAAAGAACATCTCGGTTGTTCTCTTAGAGGATGGAAAAAAATAAAAGAAAGGAGCTGCCCTAAGTACAGAATCAACGTGCATATTACCAAAATTTGAAAGTTACAAATGGCGGATTTCTTTAGTGTTGTACCATAATCTATCGATAAGTCATTATCGACATGCAAATGTATGGCTTGAATTTTTGTTTCTTTAGTTTACTGTAACCAAAGTATGCCTAAACAAACACAGGTCTGATAATTTAATCTCGAGTGGTATATTATTATAAATGTCAACACACATTTTTAAACTTCAAAAAAAAATTCTTTTCAACATTACAACTGGTAACTTATTTAGTAAAAGTCACCAAACTGCTGTGCAGTTTGTTGGCGACATGCGCATTCTTGCTTAATTATACCTACTTTACTTGTATTTAACATTAATTGTACTTACTAAATAAAATATAAAAATTACTTTAAGAGGTACGCCTTTAACCTACATTTTAGTACATATTTACATAACGTCTTTTAACTAACCGTCAAGTACAAGTCTATTCAGGTTTCTGCGGATTCTAGTATTCCCGTTAATTCCCGGGCTTTCTTAAGCAAATAAATCTATCAAGCAATTTTAACACAGAAATAATGGAAGTAGTTGTAAAAATCAATTATCGGAAATCAACAATTATCATGTACTAGCTTTTCCCCACGACTTCGTCCGCGTACAATTTTTATACAAATGAAAAAATATTCAAGTATGAACCTAATGATGGAATAGCATTGTCATGTAATCTAGTTACATTTAAAGTTCTGTTAAAATTTGACTCTTAAAAATGAAGCGAACAAATGAAGATGGTCTTTGATCCAACGTTTATATTCGGCAGTCCTATGATTTCCAACCGTTCTTTCTTCCTTTTTTCATTTGTAGGAAAACTTGAAAACATAATAATAAAACAATAAAAACCTCATAGTGAATTGTTTTAATAACAGAATATCGATAATATGTATGCTTACAAGATCAACACTATCTCAAAATAATCGTTAACAACAATCATCAAAATATACAAACAAACAGGCAATCTAAAGTAACAAAAGCAAAATTTGGCAAGATTTATAAATAAACTACTTAAATAAGTCTAATTACATAAAATATTCGGGCTATTGTGTGATTTATAGACACAAAAATAACACATGCCTGTGCAATGTAACATTCGATTGATTTGCAGTTTTTCTAAAGCCGCATCCTTTAATGCTGCAGCGTCGCATTTTTATTAATACCTAATTATTCTCACTGTCAATATTTTTGTCCAATTTAATTATAATACATGTGAATAATTCAATAATACATTTGGAAAAACATTTGTTTTGACATTTCATGTACTTCCCTTTGACAACGGTGTCATGTACCTCATGTACTCGAAATGGCCACGGTTGGCATTTAAAATGACGTTACGAATTTTCCATTCCCGTGTTTGACACAGACCAATGTAATGCTATCTCTTTTGGCTTAAGACGGCACGTAATAGTTAAACAAAGACAATAATATGTTTATGTTTTCGACGTCGAAATGCATCATATACATATAACGTCTGATTTATATATGTCAACGTAACATGTCCTTTAGTTTCCATAGTCTAAGGTTGTTCTGGACGAGGCTTCGATCAGTAAAGATGAAATAAATTGTTTAAATTGTTTCTGAAAATTTGTACTTGTGGTACAATAAAGTGTTTAAATAAATAAATAATAAATATTCATTCACGGAAATATCCCAGCTTTATGTTTAAAAGTACCTCTACGCAAAGCCCAAGCTAGGTTCCCATGCTATAGTACTGTACTCTACTTACATATTAGCCATACTCAATTTTTTATAAATAACACATTAAGACGAACTTCAGCGGACAATGTACGTAATATACTATTGAAGTTAGTACGCCTTTATTGTAAAACGTTCACAAAAGTTTTATTCTGCAAATGCGTGACCAATTAGTACTCCGACCAGCACAATAGCAAGATACGAGTAATGGAGACTGCTTAGCCTGTAGTAGCGATTTACAAAATATTTCAGGTATAATCCTATATATAACCTTTCTTACAGAACTGAAGATTATTCTGCTTACGAGTAATGTAAATGATTTTTATGACACTGTTGTGCGATTGTTCTGTTATTGTGTTTTTTATTATCTTTTATATCGCGATTACGATCCATGAAAGTTATACAATACCACTACAGGCTTAGCATGAGCCCGAAGACAAAAGTTATCTCTTCTTCGATGACAGTTCCAAGAAGAGATAACTTTTATCTTCGAGAGAAAATTGACATTTCGAAGAAGAGATAACTTTTGTCTTCGCATGATCTTCGGGTTCATGCTAAGCCTGCTAATTTGTCATTTAATGTAATATATGAGAAAAATATGTCTTAGAAGTGCGACATTTTGTCTTTAATTTTTATTCAAAGTAAATAAAATGGTCTTCAAGTGAACTAAACAGATAAGGAAAGTGGTTCCTTAGATAATGTTTATTTTGGTGTGTAAGATCCGGGACAGGATTTAGAAAGTTTTATTCCAAATAGCGGCAACTCCGGTCAATAACATAGTACCTATATATTACACACGGTGCAACAGCGCACCTATAACTACTTACGTCAAATTATAAACGGTGGAATTGTAAGGTCAAAAATCTTTGTGACGAGGATTTTTTGCAAAAATGCAAAGAACTGTAGAGGTATAAAAGGATAATAAATACAAGCGCGGCATGACTGGCTGACTGCACTATCAAAGCTCAGTGAGAGACGAATTCGAGAGTCGAGTGCTGCAAGGACGTGGGTGGAAAATAATGATGATTCGGCAAGATGAATAGCAACCTGATCAAAAAGAAACAATAATGAGAAGGTAGTGGTCTACTAGAGTTGTCCTATAGTTGTGCTATAACAATGCCTAGGTATTTACAGGTCCTATAACAGTAATGGTTATAAACCTAAATAAACCTAAACTCTATGAGGAGCATCAAAATTTTATTTTGAAATACCGTAACAGTTTAACGATGAAAAGTAATCGCAAATGACTTTCTCTATATCGCACACGTCACTTTTCAATGGCTACACATCCGTTCATATTCGTTCGTTAAGAAATAATATCTCACAACTTCCGAAAACACAAACGAGCACGCCTTGGATCCTTGATCGTTACTTGGTCAATCAACCCAAAAATTCGTCAAGTGCTGTCGTAGTGACCATTATGAAAAATCACTATCACTACCACTGCTATAAATAACAATGAATACCATTTTACAAATTATAATACGTTTACAGAATTGAAGTATTAACTATAAGCTATGATTTCGTCAGTTACCACCGACTTAACAATGGCAGCTATCATCACACCTAACACCTACGACACGCCATTATTCTAAAACACACTGCTGGTCGGGCAGTACAGTGCACGGTGCGGTCTGATGACCGATCCGCCTGGCACACATTCCATTGTTTCTCAGCTCGTGACATCAGCCGAGACGTGACTTGGCTTCTCTCTTGTCCTGTCTGAAAGTGTCACTCACCACTAAACCTAGAAACATTTCAATAAACACGTCGTGTGGAGAGTTCCGGGTCATATTCAAAACTCTAACCCTCACTGAGATACAAAGGATTGGCTGACGCGCCCATGACCATGATTTTAAATGCGTAAAATAATAGTTCCATTTCCAGTGTGTAGCAATCGTGAAAACTTTACAAGTTAAACTTAAACTTAACTATTTATATATCGAGTTCTTAGGTTTCCGCGATTGTTACATATAGGATAGGATAGGACAGGATTCAGTCAACCGTGACCATGGGACCTGTAAGGGGCCCGAAACGTCGGTTTGTTTGAAAAAAACAAATATACGCGATTTAAATCCGGGAAAATAGATTCATTTCTTAAGTATTTATAGTTAAATTCAATAAAACCACCAGCCAAATATATTAACCGTAACAATGTTTTTTTGTTTTAGCTTGGCCGGGTGCCGCCCGCTTGCGTGATGATGGGGCCCCCGCGGTACGCCACGCTGCCACTGCCACCCGCGCCCTACCCGCCGCCACACGCCCCAGTCTACTACCACATGCCTGATGGGGTAAGTATTAACAGTTTGAAAAGAAAAGAATATTTCTTTGTCCACATAGATGTTGTCTCATTAGCAGTTTTATAGATTTTTACAATGAAATAATTTTCTAACATTTACTAATCGTTGCGTCCGCAGCGGCTGCGCAGGCGCGTGTCTCCTCGCACGCAGCAGCGGCGCCGGCGCGAGGGCCGCGAACGACAGCGCGACGACCACCTGACGCGCTCGCTGGAACGGATCCATCGCAAGCGCAGGGCCGAGCGCGAACGCCTCGCCGAGGCCGAACTTAAGAGCACTTACACGGGATTAGACAGGTAGTTACTGAAAATGTCAGTTTTCCTACGTTTCTTTATCATATAAACAAATCTCTATCTGCTCTTAAGACTGAATCTACAGCGCAACATAGAGCTGGTCTCCCTTTGGTGTTCGTTTAAGCTTCTGCTCGCGTTTGAATGTCGCTACTCCCTCGTCACACAATATTTAGCGACTCCGAAATACATAGAAACTAATTTGATAATGTGCGCAGAGCGTACGCGGAGCAGTTCATCGCGGTGTGCGACGAGAGCCGGCACGCGCACGCGCACGCGCACGACTCGCTGCCCAGCACCGCCACCAGCCACACCTCCGACACCTCGCACACTTCCTGAGCCAGAACCATCCTTCTACCGATGAGCATCAACATCGGGTAGCATTAGCGTGATTTGTGAAGAAAAAAATCACTACTACCTAAGCCCTATCCGTATCGTGCAATTTGCTGACTTCATATAATTTTGAAATGACATCTGCAGTTTTGGTGCTTTTCAGTATTATGCAAATCATTCCAACCAATCAGATCGAAGTGTGAAATGGATACATTGTAATGTAAATAACTAAATTTCACGCAAACTTTATAGCAAATATTTATAATTAATTATAGATTTCTTTATAGATAAACGTATTATACACGAGTGTATGTATGAATGAAAGTTGTATGTAGGTACACCCGTGTGTACGTAAAATCTTAATTACGATTACGAAATCGAATGAAAGATTTTAGCGCAACAAAATACTACATTTAAAACACTAAATGAAACTATTATACACATTACGACTAATTTTAGAAAACAATCTCTAAATTTTAAGCTTAATTTGAACATATCACACCAAACTAACTAAGTATATTATAGTTTTTAATTAATTTTGTAAATAATATTTTAACATTATACGCACATTGCACATCATGAAATACACTAACTTAATTATGACTAGTTTATTGTAAATTTACACTAACACTGAAATGGCTTCTACCGTGAAAATTGGGCAACAACATTTTTGAATTCTTTTGTTGTGTGAATTTACATAAAAATCTATGTGTCAAAAAACCAAAACGTAAAAGTTTTGAAATTGATCATCCACTAATTTGGGAAAATTGCAATTGATCAAGTTTCGTAGAGGTGGACAACACGATGATAAACTCACCAAAATAATGTTAATTACGAAAGGGACCAGTGTGTCGCGTGTCGGTGCGATTTCACGGTAGAAATGCACGTGTGCACCGCATCGTTATCGCAATTGTAAACTTGTGTAAATCGTCAAATATCTGTGTTATACGCTATTTTTGAAACTTATTTATCGTCTAGATCTAGAACTAGTTTAGACTAACTATTAGACTTTAGTCTCTTCCATAAGTTATCTAAGAATCCCCAGTCACACCTCCACATATTACTTTGCGGTACAACTTATGCTGTAATAATAATTTAAACCGAAAGAAATTCATTCCAAAATTTACCCGACGAAGTAAGGATTCCTACAGATAGTTTTGAATAGTATATTTTATCAACGATATAACTTGTACCTCTGAGTTGTTGCCGAGGGACCAACCCCGGATCTACGGTTTTTCCGAGCGGGGCAGCAACTTGATAGTCCCTCTCTCTCTGAGATAAATTGTTAAAAAAAGAACAAATACATTATAGGTGGCATTTTTTGTGGCAATTTTGAACTCTTTTTTGTTTATTAGATAATAACTTTTGTGTGACACAAAATTAAATATAGGAAACTTAGCTAACAAACAATCAAGTGTTCAAAAAGGACACGTTCATAAATCAACCTCAACAGAATAACGTGCGCTGGACCTTAGGCGCATTTAACAAGTTTTTTTTTTCAAACATAATTTCAAACATTGTGATTTTGCCGCCTTTTGAGAATGCCGCCCAAGGTAGATGCCCAGTATGTCCCCATAGAACCGGGGTTGCGAAGGACACCACCAAACTTCCATTTATTTGAGTTAGATTTACATAATATTCGATTGAATTATATTTGTATTTAATATTAGCTGTAACTAGTACCTAACGTTGTACATTTCAAGCGAAGTCCGATGTACCTAAGCGGTGCCAAATTGGCGCATCCGGCGCATTATGCCTCGTCTCTTCATCTTTTGCTCAATTCGTTTATTTTATTGTTAAGTTTTAATACTAGGGATTTCTTAAAAATATCTCCATTTCTTATTATTTAGATTGAATAAAGGAGTGCGCTTTTGCTTTTCCACATGTCCTATTCCTTTGTCAAGGAATTCTTAGTTAAAAATTATACACATACATAAATATTACAACAATAATTAAGATATTAAAATGAATAGGAACGACTGCAACAGTAAACGAATTTATCTTGAGAGTCAGTGACTGACCGATTCGCTGACTATAATTTCCCGGGAACATGGCCTTTAACCTGACTAATGTCTCACTGCAGGTCCCTGAGAGACACGCTCCTATATTCTATAGCAAACGTAATGTAGATCAAACTAACTGTACATTAACAACTTCTTTTAAACTCATGTAATTTCATTCATCGTATTACCTACTCCAATTGGTGGCAATTGTCCATAGTAAACTTTAAGTTTATATTAACTACATATTTTTATTACTTGTTACCACTGTAGTTTTACTATTATTGTACGGTAAGTACATAGAACTTTCAGTACTGTTAGCTTTTTATTGCTATATTTAGATACCCGTAAGTAGACGGCGGATGTTATTAATGGAACGGAACGGATGTCATCAAACAACATTTAAATTTTTAGTTGTATAATAAAATTTACTAAAACGCGTGAATTACTTTGTTTTAAAAACTGCTCTAATTTTTTAAACTTTTATTATTTTGTTCATTAGCTAATTAACAATTTTCAACTTCACTACGAATTTGATTTTAATGAACATTGAAATAAGGCTGATATTTTATTGGGAAAGAGTAATGAATACTCTAATACAACATTATATCAATTGTCGGGTCAAACTCAAGTAATGCTGGGTTCCCTATAATATTAAAATTGTACTCTTAATTGAGTTTGGGATTGGAAGTAGATTAAGACATAATAATTACGTAATAAGTAAGTAAGTTTTGTAAATACGATATTAATATATTATTTAAGCAAATCGGGCAGTTGAACTCAATTTGTTTGTAGACGGATATAATATAATTATTACGTATTTAATTTGTTTTGAAAGCATTTTTGTGTTGGCGAACGCCGTTTGAAAGGAGTGGCTAGTAAAATAAACGAGGGTTTTTATAAATATTAATGTTGTTTTATTCATTTACCATGTATACAATAAGGTGATTGTGAAACAAACGAGGTGCCCTCAGTTGGCGGCCTCCGTGGTCGACTGGCTTGCACGCCGGTTTTCATGGTGTCGCCATCTCTGAGGTCCCGGGTTCGATCCCCGGCTGGGTCAGTGTAGAAACTTATTTTTTTTTGTTTTGGGTCTGGGTTGTGACGATGCGACCTTTTTCATCGTCATCCTACGTTTTTATCACCCTTTTCTCTGGTTCTTGGCCACCGACTTTGAAATTTTGAATCATTCCTTAATTCTTTTGCCTCGTCATTCTCACTTTTCTTCTTTTCATCGTCACTCTCACCAAATTCCCGAAGAATGAGAACATGTGTATGGATCCATCATGTGAACTCAACCTCACGTAATCTGTTTCTATCTAATCTAAGCGTTGGATGTATGTATGTCTTCAGGCCCTTTTGGGGTAAGTGTCAGAACTGTTTGTTAATGCGTAATTAGAGAATGTTTTATACTGTTGTACCTGTTTTTATATTGTTTATTTTTGACACAGCCTGTTCCCTTTCCTTTCCTCTTGTTAACTTTTCTTCTGACTATATATAATAAATTGAAGAAGGCGAAGGCGCAGGGTGTTTGTGGTACCGTTGTTGTTTCCGATTTCCCTTACTCGGGGATCAGAGCAAAGTACGCGATGTTGTGTAACATTTGTTTATTGTTCAGCTTGCACGATAGAGCCTAGAACTCGTTGTCGCTGAGGGCGGAGGCGGAGGCGCGGCCCGGCGCGGCGCTGGGCCTCGCGCTCGCCAGCCGCAGCTCGCTCTCCGACGAGCTGCCCAGCGAGTCGCCGGCCCCGCCCGAAGCACCTGCGCGCCGAACGAGGCGGCCGTCAACAACTCTCTGCATTGGTTTACAATATCACGACAGTCGTGTGCCGGATAGTAAGCCACTCGCCTGGCCATGACAGCTGCTGTGCCACTCAGAGCTTTAAATCGCAAAGACCTGAGGGGCACTGCCACTGCGCCAGTCGCCCTGAGACACAAGTTGAAAAGTCTCATGTGCCAGTCATAGCACCCTTACCCTTCGAGACCGGAACGTAGTACTGTTCACATTGCTGCTTGGCGGCAGAAGTAGGTAAAGTGGCAATACTTGTCTTGACGAACTCTTTCACAAGGAGCTCTGCTGCTTCTACATAGAGTGGTTACGTCCACCAAATATTAATTAATTACTTTTTCGAATTCCACATTTCCGGAATAATTTTACTGCATCGTAAGATAAAACTACTTACTCAGGAAGCTGAAGTTGGATTTTAAAGTAGGTAATTCTAGTGGCGCCATGTAAAAAATGCATTAAACAATTAACTTTTCATCAAAGTAAACATCAATATCTGCATTAGTTAAAACAAGGTTGTAATTCATAAAAAATGTTGTCTGGAAATCCAGAATTTGAAAAAGTTACATACTCACTTGGAACACCGCATTCTGACCACAGGTTATCATAATAATATTAACAATATTTTTTTTAATTCTCGCAACTATGGACTCTCACACTAGCGGTTGCTTGATTATACGACAGTTTTTCTTTAGTCATTTATTTTGACCTCGATCTCACCTAAGCCGACAAAGAATTGCACGCTCGCAAATGACAAAGTTTGAGGGTCCTTTTTTTAAGTTAAGAACAACATCTTTCCATCTGTTGCAAATCCTTAGAACCTTTCGCACGAACCTTCGATGAGATCAGCGAAGTCGTCGTCGTCGTCCGCCGCGGCGAGCGTGCGCGTGGCGGGGCGCGGGCGCGGGCGCGACCAGCGCGAAGACGCTGCGTCGCCGCCGGCGCCACCTGCGCTCGCAATACCGGCCAATATAAATCCACCCTAAAAATGAACTTTGCCGTGAAACCAAAAACAAAAACATGATGAGCGCTGACCGTAAAGCTGCTGGTCAGAGAAGTCGGAGTCGGATCGCGAGTCGTCCTCGTCGCGGATGTCGTCGACCGAGTCCCGCGCCGCCGCCGCCATGCTGCCGAACGCCCGACGGGCCTCCGCCGCCGCGCCGCCTTAGACATCAAGCTTATTAACAATTGAGTATAGCCAAGAAATAGATATTGGGTGACAATACTTCGCTGCTGTGCTCGGAGCTTCTCTGAAGGATAACATTCGAAATGAGGTTATTCAATAGAGAAACAAGGGCGTCGATGTTACTGGTAGAATAAGCAAGCTGAAATGGCAGTGGGCCGGCCTTATCTGACGAAGGACCGACGGGGAACCGATGGGGAAACGTATTTTGGAGTGAAAACCACAGCTCCTGAAACGTAGTGCAGAATGCTCTCTGGTCAAGTGGAGTCATGATCCACGAAGGGCTGTCGGCAGCGGGTGGATGCCACAAGCTAAGGACCGCTCGAAATGGCGCTCATTGGAAAAGGTCTGAGTCCAGCTTTGGACTGCGATTGATGATGATGATCATGTACTTCAGTATACTGCGCATTTCGTGCTCCTGTGACTGACCTCCGTCTCTTTTTTATTTAATAATGTAAGTAAGTATATCCACAGAATACGTATAACATTTTCCTAAAAACTGTTTTTTTTTTGTTTATCATTTGCAATCAGTCAGTTGTCAGCTATTTTGCTAATTCATTCGGGTGGTTTTCAAGTCTATTACGGTATCTTAAGATGGTAATTTTGATTGCCTAAGATTGCCGAAGTTAAATAAATAAATTGCCTACTTTACTGTGTTCATTTCCAGACGTGTGTGGATCTCAGAGTTTGGGACATATCAGGGCACAATAACCAAACTACGCAAGATAATGTTTTACATTCTTTGTCACATGGATATATTGGAGTAGCAGGCGCTCCCCCATAGTTGGATTCCATAGCTCCATACTGGCTTCAGAGTTGTTTTGAAGATGAGTAGTTTATTGTCTATTGACAGCTTACTGTTTCGTCCGACCGGCCAGCATAAATTTTTGTATCGCAGGTTGAGTTCCTCTCGTTTTGCCTTTATGTTCTATTTCCATGTTAGTCGCCGATCAGATGTAAGCCCAAATATTTCACACAGTCACTTTGTGGGAATTCTGCATTCTCAAGTTGAACTGATTTTGTGGTACTAGCTTTGATTCGCCTCGTTTGAAGCCATTTTATTATTTCATTGAGTCCATGTAGTAAGACTAGTGACGCTTTAGTGGGATCTTTATCACTGGCCAGAATCGCTGTATCGATAGCGTGAGTAGCAGTAGTTATAGTATATAGTAGTTATAGTATCCTTGGTACTATAGGCAGATCTGCAGTGTATAGTTTGTATAGTACTGGGCCTAAAACAGATCCCTGCGGCACGTCTGCCCTTATATCGTACAAGTTTGATGTTGTGTCGTGCAAGTTTGTTGTTTACTTGGAATAATCTTGTTGTTAGATAAGACTTCAACAATGGGAAATAGCTATGGGAAGAATTGTCTTGATCTTATATAAAAGTCCCTCATGCCAAACACGGTCGAATGCATGTTTACGTCCAGGAATGCAGTAGAGCAATATTCTTTGTTTTCAAGCGCACACCGGATCTTGTCACATACTCTATGTACCTGTTCCACAGTTGAATGCTGTAATCTGAATCCGAGCTGATGGTGTGGTATGACGATGTTTACCGTAAGTATTGGCAATATTCTTCTCAGCAGGGCCTTTTCTAACAGCTTTGATAACGTCGGTAGTAGGCTAATTGGTCTATAGGAGGTTACTTCATTTGACAATTTGGGAGATCATCCATAAATCTGGATAATGAACAGTCCTCAGTATTCCATTAAATAAGGTAGTAATGAATACAACCGCGTTCTTAGAGAACTCCTTTAGAATTTCCTTGTAATTAGATCGAAGTCTGGTGCATTTTGTTTCAAGTCTTTAATAAGTCTCCAAATTTCTCGTAGCGTTGCAGGCCGTGGTGGTGGTGATAACTGGTGCACTTGATCTAGCGTCGATTCGATTATATTTTCACACTATTGGGTATGAGATTTGTTTGGGGTAAAGACTTCCGCTGAATGCTGAGCAAATTTGTCAGCTTTTTCTTGTGATGTTTTAGCCCAACTGTTGTTATTTTTCCTTATAGGGGATTTAGCTTTTTGTGGTCTATTGTATGCTTTTGTAAATTTCCACAGAGAGTACCCTGTAGCTGCAGTTACGGTTAGAGACTCCAATTTTGTTTCGAAGTTCTATCACCCCACTGGAGTAAGTAGTCTCTAAGTTCCGAGGCAGCTTTATCAAACCGAATTTTGTCCTCATTGAGTCTACTCTGGTGCCATAAAGGATGAAGTCTAAATTTCTAGAGAAGTTAGTTTTTGTTTTATAATTAGCAGTTGGATTTCAGATTTAATGACGTTGTCAATAACGGGTGTGGTTTTCCAACATCCTTGTATAAGCACCGTGATATATTTCGTAGCGTTGTCAGTGTCTTCTGAGGTTTTAAGTGATTTCTTAAGTTCAATGTTACTTTCTATATATTCCCGAAAGGATTCCCAATCAGTGAACTTATTATAAAGTATATCTGGTGTTCCGCAATTAATACTTATCGTTAAAAGTACCAGCGTGTGGTCAGAAGAACTATCTGAGCACAATTCCAGTTTAAAATAAAGCTTTGAAATCCCTTCTGCAATGAAAAATCCAACAAATCTGGATTTTTTTAGGATGTGTTGGCCAATATGTGAGTTCCGATGCTGAGAGAGAAATTAAGGTGTTTTTTTGTCATACTCATCTTTAACACTACCTCGCGTTGTTATAAAACGTGAACCCTAGATAGTATGTTTGGAGTTCCAATCTCCTCCAGGCACGAATCGGTTTCCCAGATGCTTGAACAGATAGGTAAACATAGGCTTTGTTATGATGTGTCTAGGTGAGCAATAGGCGGCGGAGAGATTCAAGAGTCCGCACCTAGCTTCAAATGCCACTGTAGTGGCTTGTATATGGTCCGTTTTATATACTTGTAGCAAATGGTGTTTGATTGTATTTTTAATTATCACTGCTGTCCCAGCATGGGCAGTTCCATCAGAATGGTTTGTCAAATATGTATGGTGCTCTCGTATTTTGATATTTGATGAACTTCTACAATGCGTTTCTGAAACCAAGACTACATCCGGTCGGTGCTCTCTAATTAACTGTTCAATTTCGTCTTTATTTGGAGGCAGACCATTGAAGTTCCAGGTGGCTACTCTCAATGAAGCCATTAAACATGTTTGTTAATTAGTTTTACCATGAGTTGCGTCAAGGAACTCATTTGTTGAAGGATAAGGTCTAACTTTTCTGACTGTTTTATAAGTATTTATTCCAATGACCATTTTGTTGTAAATGAGGGTATTTCCTTATCTGTATTAGTCTCGTTGTTAGTCTTCACAGTCTCAGCGTAGCTTTTGTTGCCAGGTTGCTGAGTCCTTGTACTGGTTTCTTGCAGGTAATTTCGAGTTATTAATGCCTGTATCAGGTAGGGGCGTGTTATTAGATTTAAAGCGATCTAAAATGGGTTTGTTTTGAGTTTTTCTTTTAAGTATTTCTCTATATATTTGGTAGCCTTTACAGTTGGCTGGATGTGGTCGTTGACATAGTGCGGAGTACTGCGGTAGGGTTTGGTGCATTCAGATGTTATGTGCGGTTCTGCACACGTGACACATTTATAGGGCCGCATACAATAGTTTTTTGTATGTCCGTATTGCTGAAACTTAAATAATTATTTAAATTTCTAATACATATCCCATTACGGAGTACACAACATTCATAAATTATTTGTCACATTGGATTAATAAACAATTTGATACTGCATGTAATAACGCACACACACAACATAGTCCCGCACTAAGGAAACCCTGTATCGCTGGTGCCATGGACACGCACATAAACACCCACAAATTACACCCAAACTCACGAGATATATTAAATTACAATTATTAAGTTATATAATATTATATAATTATTAAATATTTCTCCCCGCCCGGGAATCGAAACTTTCCAGGCATGATCCTCTGCGTGGCTGTCCGGTACGGTAACAGTTCGGCCATGGAGGCAGTTTTATTTAGTATATGAATATACTTATATCTAATCATAACATCGCACAGGAAGAGCAAATTACACGACGCACCTGCTGTCTTAATTCGTAGCCTTGTCTTGGGTCTAGTCGCTGGCCGCGGCTGCCTAACTTCGCTCAAATCCTTTCCATCATCGCTGGAGTCCATTTCATCTAAAAATGAAACCAACATCAACGAAATCCCGACTATCCAAAAATGAGTCGGTCTGGCGGGATGTAATTAGTCAGTTACCGGTACCCGACTCGCTCAGCTTGCCCAGGACATCTTCTGCTTCATATTTATGTATAAGTTGCATGATGGCAGCCTGCTGCTCTTCAGCTGCCTGTCATAAAATTCTTTATCAATTTTCCTTACTGTAAAGCGTCCCGGAGAGCTGTAACGAATATTTACCTCGGCCTGCGCGCTCTCGAGCACGCTAAGCTGATGCTTCAGGGCTTCGACGCACCGGTATCGCAGCACGTACTGGTCCCACAGTTGCTCTATCTCACTTTCCAACCCCGTCAGCTCTCCTTGGTAGGCCGGCCTTGGAACAGATTGTAATATCACACGTTCTGATGCGAGCAAATAGATTATAATATTACTCCGTGCCCTCGTGAACCGGGCCCTGTAGCCCGGAGACGAGTTCCTCCATGGCCTTACTTGATCTTCTGCACGGTGTGCAGGCGCTTCTCCGCGCGCTGCAGCTCCGCCCGGCGGCGCTCGAGCTTGGCGTCGAGCGCGGCCTCGCTGGCGGCGACGCTGTCGATGCGCTCGCGCGCCGCGGCCGCGCGCGCCGCCGCCGCCTCCAGCGCGCGGCGCAGGCTCGCCTCCAGGGCCGACATGTCGAGCGGCCGGGACAGCGCTTGCTCGCGAACCTCCTGAGCATTTCGTCATTTATCATCTTCTAAACGGTGTTAGTGCACGTCCCGTGTGCCCGCCTACTCCGGGCGAAACGGCCGCGGCGAACGCGTCACGCGTTCGATCGGCCTGGGGGAAAGCGATCTAACTTTCGCCGTGTACCTATCTATAAAGATGAATAAAGTTCAACTTTCAATGGGTGAATGAACGAGAACACAA
>NW_020653774.1:482420-526133 GCF_003589595.1 Hyposmocoma kahamanoa
ATCTACGATTCGTGTTTTGGAGTGCTGATCACTGTTCCTAATTCGGTCTAACAATTTGACTCCCGGGATGCTGCGCTCCATAGCTGGTTGGCAAACATCGGCTTTGGACTTTTGCCGAGCTATCAGTGACCAGGTTTGTGCGCCATAGGTGAGGATGGGTAGAATGCACATTGTCCATAAGTTTTCTTTTGAGCGTGGATGGTAAATCGCCTTTCATTAGATGTTTCAATAGTCAAATAGCCCTTCCAGGCGTTCCAGTGCGTTTTGTGATTTCAGCATCTTGTCTGCTCTGAAAGGATATTAATTGGCCTAATTACACGTACTCACACACATACTCAGTCCCCCCATCCCCTACCTGTATCCTGTGTTCTGTGGAGTTGGTCACGAGTTTGGTCTTCGACCAGTTCATGCAGAGTTCGGTAGCTGAGGAAGAGAAGAGAACAATGTCGTCGACGAAACGTAGATTAGTCAATCTTTTTGCACTGACATCCATGCCCTATCCACCTGGGTGTTAGGATCTTAAACATCTCTTCCAAAGTAACATTGGAGTAAAACAAGGTGACCCACTATCCCCAAAACTTAATAGTGTCACCTTGTTTTATTCCACGCTGTATTTTAAAAGCTGGACCTGTGGATTTTTATTTAATGACAGCTCTACTATTGCGGAATTTTGTATTTGAATTAACTAGTTTGTATAAAAAAAAAAATTAGAAAAAGTTAAAACCGCGTGCTATAGGTTTTCTCATTTAGCTCTTCATAGGTAAAGGCAAAATAATTGCTGTCTTTGAGTTGGATACCTTTTCATTATATACTTAGTAGTTGAAGATTTTAATGTTTATCCACCGTTAGGTTGTTGGTAATAAGAATAACATTGATAAAACAGCTAATGAAACCTACAAATAGCGTGAAAACTTTTAACATCTATATACAATGAAACCATAAAGTATTATTGTTAACTAACGAAAATTGCTAGTTTAAATTCTCTCCTAAGAAAGAACATAAACGCGCGCATGTCACGCTCCAGATAATTTAATTAGGCTCGTTCCGCTGTGCGCGCGCAGCTAGCCTCTCACATTTCTACCAGAATATTTATTTACCCTGGAATATTTCAACAGTTTTGACATATTTACACAATTTAACTGTAACGACCGTTTCTCTGTCTAGACCCGGAGTTAACGCCGTGAAATAATGCTGATTTAATCTACAAATTCTCTCTAACATACAGCTATCTGCATTGAAAAGATACGTTTGCACCACTTTCTTAATTTTAACGAGCTATTAAAACATTGGGCTTTGCATACTATAATGTATAGTGTGTGTGTGTTATACTTCTACGTGACCTATTGTCGAAAAGCAAGTTGTATTCGATGGTTTTGGACTCAATTCTATAAATAGTGATATAATTTAAACTGTAATATACGTACCTCGCCGCGCCATCGATACAATCTTTTCAATCGATACAAGCTCTTGGTATACAGTTGAGTCAACATAATGTTATAATAATTGATTTTATTAACGGACAACTGAGATCCATAAAAATGTTAGTGATACAGACATAAAACTATATTGGTACTTAGGTATATTCTACCAGGAACTTGTTTGTAATATTTGTTAAGTGCCGCAATGTTGGGCACTCGTTCCTCTGTGCAATAGTCTTCAGGAGGCTGTTGGGGCTAACTCGTATTCTGTTCAGTAACAACTTTGACTTTTTACGTACGGTAGTACAGCCACGAAATTGTCTACGCGCCCATCAGCGAACATTAGGTATCATTACTATATTACAATACACCACAGTTAATTCTAGACTTTTATTTCCATGCTTGCGCTCAAGTCCGCAGTAAGTTATTTTTCATCACACTTGCTCGTAAACAGTGCCATAACATGCAGGCAAACTCGGCTATAATGAGCTGAAATAATCTCATGATCTTTTTCATTGCATACGGCGGTAAAGGATCTATTTGCACTGTACTTTTTTCGTATACGTTAAGTTTAAACAAAAAGTTATAATGCACAAAAAATCTGAATTACGTATTTCTTAAAAGCTTGAAGTATAAAAAAATCTAAGTGTTTGCTTCATCATTTCAAGTTCTAGACTATTTTATTTTCCATCCTTTAAATTATTTATTTTATATCTTTACCATCATGACTGTTGGCGTTTTTGCGTTTAACAACTTTTTTAGTTCGAGTTGTATTGTCTATGGAAGAATCTGTTTAAAGAATAAAAAAAAAGTAAAACCCGCCATTTTCAAAATCATCATTATAGTTATTTCCTCGCAAATGAGATGAAAAACCTTGTATGTAGAACGGGCGATAAAAAATTTCAAACTTCGAGTAATTTAACAACAAAACTCTCGGTAGTAATTTCTTATTCACCGCCCAATGTATGTACTATTCATTACACAATGTACTATTAACAGTACTCTCATCATTATCCTCAGCCCGGCTTCACTCATTGTTGGATATAGGCCTCCCGTATAGGCCATCCATCGACGTACCACAACTTTGACTATGTCGCCCAGTCCACCTATATCGCAACACTGGGAGGATAGGGGAAGTAAACTTCTGTGATGTTAAGATGTTGTAACATGGTTAATTAACTTTATTTCACAGAACCAAGCTACCAATTTTGAATCGCACCTTGTAAATTTACTATGGCCCTCAGTCGCCAACGGCCTCACTATGTACTATACTATATACTATATTAAAGTCAAAGTCAAATCATCTTCTTTTCATTTCACATTTGAAATTGCCATACTGATTAAACTCTACTGCTCATTCGTAAGGCAGATTCCCCCGAGAGGAATGATTAAGAATCTCTAGGGGTTGCTCTTCGTAAATATACATTTGAATACATTTATCATTACTTTAATTTAAACATCTTAGATCGAGAATACCTGAACGAGCTAAGCGGGTCACTACCACGGATTTTTGTCGTCCAAGTACGCAGAAGCTGTATAATAAATAACGTTTAGTATAAAGTTTTTGTTCTACAATAGTTTTAAACCTCGCATATCGCAAATTTTGAATATCAATCGGAATCTTATTATAGAAGCGTAACACATTGCCCCATAAAAATGAATTTGAAACTTTATGAAGACGATTGTCAAGAACAACTACTTATATTTATTCCTCGTATTAATGTTACGTCTGTCACTATTTTTCGTAAAAAAATTAATATTTTGTGTTAACGTGAATAACACTTTCATAAATGTACTGTGACGTGTAAGAATGTTAATCTCTTTAAACTTATCTCAGAGGGTTCAAGGAATATCTAGAGGATGCTCATCTGCCACAAACAAATAATCCTTACCCTGGCGTGATACTACGCCAGGACGTTGCAAACAGTACACTACTTAACATATAAACCGCCTGAAGGCATTCTCAGCGGCGGGCGCCGTGTATAATTGCAGTCTAATGTAATTAAATTTTTTTCGCTCAAGTTGTTTTGCGACGGCTGATGCAGATTATTAAACACAATTAGCGAGGAGCTAATTGAATAGAGTGATGAAATACGAGTCGTGCCTATGTGGTGCGGTGAGCTGCGCGTGCGCCGCCCATGTGCTGTTTGTTGCACAGATAGATTACAATGGAAAGTCCTCGTGACAGTTTCGCCGCTGCTGAAATCAACAGTGTTCTTGAAAAAAGTTTCCATGAACGTTTAAAAAAATAACTTAAATATTTACATACTTACATAAATATTATATTGCCAAGCAGAGAGAAGTAGCAAATGAAGCAAGTGATGTAACTGGTAAATCGGTTCATAATTAACGAAGAAAGTTAATAATATTTGGTTGGTTATCTACAAAGGTCTTAACAAAAAAAATAACAGCTTAAAAATCTGTAGTTATACAGTCAACCCGTGCCGGAGTGTGTGACCGAAAATAATAAGTAAAAAAACCAGTAACACGTAATAATCAAACTGTGTTTATATCCCAATCCCATGCAATGTTATGGCGGGCGTCTTATTCGGCAAATAGCATCAAAGAATTCTGATTGAATGAAAGTCTATTAGATGACACTATGTGTATAACAAGTTCACTGTATTTTCTAGTCGGAAAGTATTTTGTATGTAAATGCCTAAGTTGTCTGAATGTATTCGTAACTAAAACTAAAAAAAAACATAGGTATTATTATGCTCCTTTATAATTGAAGAATTAAATTGCTCTGGTAAGACACGTAAACCAATAAAATGCAACTTCAAATTCAAATTCAAATGTTTTATTGCATACATGTTGGTTAGTAGTTACATATAGGTCTTAAATTAGTACATACAGTATCACACATGAACCCTGTAAGGGCACAGCAATGTAAATTTTTAAGTAAATTCGAAATATTAAATTCTAAATTTACTGCCACGCACATTGCTACATATTAAATGTCACCGTAAATCCAGATTATAATTCGTCCAAACGTCAGACGGTATGTCTGTGCGTCTCTAGCGTAAAATTCGCCGCGCGTGGTTGCAGATAGTTTTTGTGCCTCTGCACACAACACTTTCCTAAGACAACATAGTAAGTAATTGTAACTAAATGACAGGTTTTTGTCGGGGACATTACGGCTGACAGGGGCTGCATTTCCTTGGCAATGGTTGCAAATTTTTCAGCTGAAACATGTCATTATAGTACACGTCGTAAAGGCAGAAGCAGCAGTCGTCACATCCACTACGGTTTGCCTTTAAGGTGTTCTATCGTTGTAAGTAAGGTATGCTGCACTGTGAGTGAAAAATGATGTCATTTGAGAGAGGTCTCCTGCTTTAAGGGGTTTGAGCTTTCTCCAACATTGCCACAATATAATTATATAGCTGTGGTGATATTCAGAGCATCCGCAAAGATTAATCGTAGTTAACAAAAACATTGCACACCAATAGTCCAGCACTGTAAAATGCTTTATACGGCGGCTTCTGCCGTAAGGTTTGTCTATTTTGGAGTTTCCATTTCGCTATCATAATGGTAGGGTTGATTATCTTTTAATAAACGCTATACTGTACGCTTAGCTCGTATATTACAGATCCGCTGCTTTCATCAATTATGATAATCGGCTTGAAGCAGTGGCGGGCGGCGGGCGGCGGGCGGCACACGCCACGCGAGCTAACAGCTATGACGGCTTTCCGAATTCTTTACAATTGGATTATGATGCTGCGACTAAATCATTATGCTCCAATTAGGTTACTACGCGCGATTCGTAAGTCTATCGTTAGAGAATATTGAAAAGAATATTTGGACTTACTTTTCATGAAATATGATACCTTACAATACCTTTGTGTAACAAAGGATACTGAATAGAAAAAAATATTTGTTTCACAACGCATAAAATATGTCCTTTTGGCTAAAATATTGGTTTATGGTGACGTTTATTAGGTGGGTTAAAATAGAAAGTAAAAAACAACTATGTCTTATCAACAAAAGTTGTTTTAAAAAGAGTTATCAAATGTTTTTTTTTACATTTTGTTAAGTGCTATGAACAGGCGTGTCGCTTACCATCAGGTGCACGACTTGTTCGTCCCGTCCCTGGGTATTATAAAAAAAGGTTAATGAGGTAATATGAGTCAGGTAGATTATGAAAGGAATATTAATGTCCCTCCAATTAACGTGCGAATGATAAAGTCATTTTGTATTCACAAGTGTCACGAAAATGTCGTTGACATTTTAATTTCATCGACGCACAAAACACATTTGAATAATCAGAGAGTATTCGTAAGTCTGCCTTGAATTTATTAATAGTAGTAGGTCAAAATGTGAATATGGATGCTATAATTTAATTTCAGTTTCATCTTCTTTATCAGCTTTCGACTGACTAGTTTACTAGACAATAGGTTTGAGTAGTTCATGGACAATGGGAATGAACTCCCAACACTGACGGAAACGAACTATTTCCTCTTCAACGATCTTAATAGTTCACGAGTATTTCCAGTTCTGTAGGAATTAGGAACTGTCTGCTTTGCGGAGCCAAAATCGCGAGGTAACAATTCACCTGTGGTTTAGTTCAGCAGGAACTGCGCGAACGGGATACTTAGCGATCTTTAACTGCTATCAGTACACGTTCGATTGAGATGCACGACTAAACGTTTCTGGTACGTTTAACTCTCTGGTACGTAACACTCAACAACTACTACTATTAGCCTGATGTATCCCACTGCTGGGCAAAGGGCTCTCCCTTATCCCTCCCCCCATCCCGATCCTAAGTAAACTGGACCCAAGCTTAAGCTATTGCTTCCTCCGTCTGCCGCGGCGCCTTACGCTTTTGAGGCTCCACTGGGTGGTTAACTTGACCCACAGGTCTTCAAGCATACTTCAGCTTCGCAGCTTTTTAAATATTTAGTAAAATTTACTATGGACCTAATAATAGTAATCCAAAGTAGTTCATTTAAATAGAAGTACTAATCTGAAGCCTTCGTTTAATATCCAATCAAGGACAAGACATGGACAAGACAAACTTAAACTTTTGAACGATTGAACTAGATTAAACAGATTAAAGACCAACCAGGCGCTAGTCTACCAGACAAGATGAAGTTTTCCATATCGATAAGTTTGTGGTTTATGGTTTAAGATATTTGTTTCTCAAAAGAATACAAATTCACCTAGCGAAAAATACAAGGTACCTATCATGATTTTTTACAGAGTGTACCTACGTGTTGACAACACATTGAAATGAAGGTATAAATAGATACAGATAAAATGTCGTGTTCTAAGAAACAAAACAGAACTCCATGCTCCTTAAGATAACAAAGATCAAAACCAGTGTTGTGTGTTTACCACTCATATTTGGTATTTTTGTATGAAGTATAATGAATTCGTTTAAAGAAATAGGCTTGTACCGATAAGGTGAGAGTTGTGATATTATTTTCCCAAAATAATATTCTCATCAACGTAATACAATACTAGCCAGAAGTTAAAGAAAGTATCTATGTTTCCCAAAACCTCTAACGCGCGGTGTGGGTCTTTGCGGTTTCCCACGCGTGGGAATCCCACAAACTGCATCCATTGTCTCACATATGCAAATGTATTTGTGCATAAACGGCTTTCTAAAGCACGAGAAAGTAATAAAATAAGAGAATAACGTACAACGGAATTATACTGTACTGTTATTTTTACTTTGAAATGGGGGGAAAGTTCCTTTGCATTTACTTCGTTTATTACTTTGATGTGTACAAAACTACGTAGGTTAGTTTTGAGTTCGCAGTTTAAAAAATAATTAATTTGTCGGAAGTCGGGCAACAAACATTATTTTAGAATTTTTGTTAAACGTCTTACGTTTACAAACGTATTATTAAGAAATAAATACATTATATATGTAAAATGTAAATGTAAAAATTGAGTAGATTCTAGGCAACAGATTTATACCTCTAACTGTACCATAATTTTTATTGTAATTTTAAGGTGATATCTCTCGAACGATTTTTGTACAAAAGTTTTAGAACATTCGTGCTCAGGCGTCGCTGTTTGCTGCTAAAATGATAATGTATAATTATTACCAATCGAAGGGTTTCATTAGCGCCAATATTATGTAGGTAAATCAACCAGGAAATGCTGAAACTTTTTGAACTTTCACGCGCAATCTAAGCAGGGAAAGCTCTATGCTCTCATTGGCTATGCTTAAAAGAACAGGATTTGGATTGGTGAATTATGAAAAGGGGGGGATCGCGGCTACATTCACTCGAGTCTTACCCGCCGTTCGACCGGCGCCATCTTCATTTAATTCAGTCCGCCGCGAATCGTCGTGGGATTAACGTTGTTGTCGAAGCAATTTTTAGTAATACAACCGCACCGGGCTTAACTACGCCGGCAACTGCTACTTTAGGATTAAAATAGAGACTATTATTCATAAATAGTGCCGAGTTAATTAATGTTTGTGAAATCCAGGAACCTGATTAAGTATTTCGCAGTGCGACAGTGTTTGATCTCGCGATCTACGTGACTGCATTTCTTTGGTGGTGTGAGCTAGCTGAAGTGTGAAAAGGTAAGTTTTTATGGTTTTCTTGATCGGCTGGAGCCAGCGTCGGCGGCGCGGGTGGATGGCCGGCTCCCCTGCCGGCGCGCGGTCGCGAATCGATTGTCCCGGTATGGGATGGGTAGGTAGGTATAAGTACCTACGGTTGGGGCTGTGAATCGCGGACACCCTCACTCTCTCGTCCCTGCAGCGTCGACTATTTGTCGTTTCACTTGCCGGTGATCTTGAACTAGCGTCGGTTTTGTTCTTATTGTATGAATTATTTATAAGTGTATGCACAGCCGAGGCCGTGCAACGGACACAGTTTTTCTAGTTGGAAACTACGGGATTGTTTATAGTCCACGTATACTGGGAATTATACTTGCGCGTACTGAATAAACGGCCTGCTGGCAATGTAGTGGCAGTTGAACGAACTCGGACGCATTAGCTTCTAATAACCACCATTAAATGTACAAACGGTATTCTCCTCCTTTGATTGTAGTGGTTGTTGCTATTGCGACAGACATTTCAACTTTTTTACCACGGACTAGTCATCCATCCGTAGTATGCTGGTAGGAAGGTAGCTACGTAAAAGTAATGCTGTCCTCCAGGCTCAAGTTCAAGGCTTTCAAGTTTCAAAGGAATGTGAAGGAACACACTTCTACAATAACTACGTTGAATGACATGAGTTTCCGCGTTATAAAGTAGCAACTGACAAGCTTTCATAAATGCGAGTAATAAATCGATCCTGACCGTCTCACCGCAGCACAGATGAAGTTACAGGCACATGAGACTTATCTACTTGCGTCTCACTCAGGGTGATAGGCGCAGTGGCAGTGCCCCTCAGGTCAGATCGATTTAAAGCTATGAGTGGCACTTCAACTGTTGCGGACAGGCATGTCGCTTACCACCAGGCGCACGACTTGTTTGTCCCGTCGGTTGACATCAAGAAAAAAAACTACTCCCCCAAGTTACACCCAATTTCTACTCACCCACACCTACATACACGTGAAATTTCATAATAAAAATGAATTTCACAGTCGTATCCTACATAAATACCGGTGTTTTAAAGTTGGTCGATAACATAAATTAGTGTATCTGGCTACGAATATACTGCCATTTGAAAATGATGTTAAATTAGTTAGGTGGTAAATAAAAATGTAATATTCGAAAGTAGGCAGAACATAGCGATGACAACATTTACGTTCAGCACATTTGTGATAATTTTTATGTTACGTAGGCACGTACGTTGAATCTGCATACTAGGTACCTACTGAGAACAGTAGGGAGGTAAAGATTGGCGAAAGCTCATTCAGAACGGAACAAGTCGCGCAAACCGCTCATCAGCGATTGAATTCAATTCAAGTGAGATTTATGAAGAGATAACAGTTACGCTCACTGATTTGTAAAACTTTTTCTACAGCTTCAAAAGTTAAGTTTTCGAACAAGTTTAACCAATTTACAATATTGTGGTACCTACACGGTCTTAGAAATCTGTTGCGTGATAATTTTTTTTTTTGGTCGGTAGGGAACATTTGTTTACTTTTGATAATTTTATTTCTAATAATCGTAATGTTTACGCTGTTTGTGTCCTCCGCAATAAAACATAAATTATACGCGTAACATTATTAGACCGTGTTATTTCAATTGAGTTTAAAAAATAGCAATTATTGTTCACTTATTACAAAATCTAATTGGCTGGGTAAGTTTTTACACACGAATAATTTATTTATAATGCTCATAAGGTTTTATTTTTACTAATACAGTTCACTAAACTCTTGCACATTTCAGAGAGCAATAATAAAGCCTAGCGAGGCGCCGCCGCCGCGAAGCTAGATAATTAATATTAATATATTGTGGAGTTAATCTTCAATTTAAAAATAAATAAATACATAGTGTAATTTCTTCTTAGTTGCCCAGAGATTAACTCCGTGTCAAACAAGTCTCTGAGGCAACAGGAAGTAGTCTAGATTTTTTATCACTTCCATCATTTGTTTATGTGCGAAAAGTAGCTCTCCGTTATTACTGTCTAACGCAATCTGAGTATAAGATTTTCGCGGATATCTGGAGATCGAAATGAGCTTTTTTTTTAATACAACTGTGGTTTCTGCCAAATGAACAAATACAATTTCATGGGTACTTTCGTGAAATGAAAAACACAGTCGCCGTTTTCTTTCCTAACTTGACTGACGCACTGCCCTGTGTTCATCGATATAGTTGGCAGTGTCTTCTAATAAAATAACTTTACAAATGCACCTAATCAGGCCTACTGGCGAGTTGTTAGGCAATAGCTTGCGTTTTGACGAGATACTTCTCATAGCGTATCGCCTCGTGAAAGTGCCAATTTGCGTTTAAACTGAATAAATAAGACTAATATTCGCTATCCAAGATTAATGGCAATGAATTATGTATTTGCGAGCGTCGCGTCGGGGTGTTACCCATTTACATACTTTCGTTTTTAAACTATTCTCTGTGACGACCAGTGGCGTGTTTACGGATTGCGAACGATGCGTTCAATATCTTATTTGCAAGAAATTAATGTTATTATTGACCATTTTTTACCATTTTTGACCCGCAACACTAACGTAGATTTTACCCGGCCAGTGATAAGTTATTGATAACACTTACTGTGTTGAGATCACTCAATTCAATAGATAAATTGTTGTAGAAAAAGTGGAAGAATGTTTAATAGAATCCACATAACTTCACACAAAAAGTAAGTACAAATCATTCGAATAATTCCATATTAATAATATTCAACAATGAATATGCAATTTTCCTTCCTCAAGATGGACATAATTGCGAGCATACTTGAAACTGTCTTTCATGAAGTTTCCATGTTAGGTTACGTTTGAACGCTTCTTTAGCGACGGAATTGTTAGATAAATTAGAATTAATCACGAAATTAAGCGTCCGTGATGTGCGGCAGTGAGCCACGGTCGAGATGCGACTACAATCAGACCGCAGCAACAGCGCAGGCGCTAGTGCAAACCTGGGATGCTCCAATGAGGACCTTTATCACACTTCGGTAGGGTTTTTGGACGATTTGGAAAACTACACTCGAATACCATTAATATTCTGCTTTCGAGCAGCAGCCACCGGCTAATAACAACGGAAAGTAAAATTACCGTTACGTCGAACGTTCACAAACTGGAGCATCAAAACTGTAATGAAGACGTAGGCAACGTAAAGTTCAACAAGCTCGTTAAATACAATCTAATTATCGCAAGGTGAAAGGCTTAGACGGAAGTTGCTATTACAAGAATGCATTCGAAAACATCATCGCTTTACTTTCCCAAATCTGCGGCAGACACGCCAACCGACTTTCCAACAGCGCGAAGACGATCTTATCTGTTTCATAAAAATGAGCCGATTTAGTTGCGAGACTCGGATGTGTAGCATTTCAGTAATTAAGTGCGCTTTAATTATTCCGCGGCGCGGGACCGGAACGCAGACGCTTCGCCATTCCGCGCCCGCACCGTAAACAATGTGCTTATTTCAAAAAAATAACTTTTTTATGGATCTTTTAGATAGTTTAATCCATGTTTCCCTCGTTATGTACTTATTATTTTGAGTTTCACGTCGAGTAATAATGGTTGTACTCTGTGAGTGATTTATCGGATTTGTTAATGCGAATGTCTGGTACGATCGAGCACGGTTGTCGGGTCGCCTGTAAAAGCGGCGAGCGCGGCCCGCGCGGCCCGCGCGGCCCGGGCGACGTGGTGGCAGACGGGCGTGCACTTGATGGACATATCGCGATAAGCTATCGCCGAATTTCGCCGGTAGAGTGCTTGCATTACGTCCTTTATTTACGTTTTAAAGAGGCTTTCGTCCTATATCTTTAGGACTTGTTATCACAACTCATATTATCTATCATCTATTGCTTTCATTTTATTTGACTTACTCCACTAGGGCGTTTACGCAAAATTGTCTCTTGATTTAATCAATGCATTCTAATCATTGACTTACAAATAAATGGACGACGGGTCTAATACAAAAACCACGAAAAAAATGTCACAAGTCAACCTATTTAAACGTAGTGACATGTAAAGGAATATGAAAAAGCTAAAACGTTGAATTTAAATTGTAATGTCATCGCAGTACTGTCTAATTTTGCTTGCTTCGCTGTCAGTCGAACAAACGAAGACTAAAGCGTGAATGACGCTCTGTATACGATTTTAACACCCTATAAGTTCGGACACTTTTTAGCGCGGACCCGACGTCCATATAATTGTAAGGCAATGATTCTAATGTTATAATTGTATAATCAATGACCTTAATTTATCTGGCAAAAATTGCAGTATCCAAAGTGTGCCCAGAACGTTGTAACTTCCGACAAGTGACATCTATTTCATAAATACCATAAACTACTGGATAGCCTAGGGATAGATAGAAATGTGCTTAAAGCCAGTCGTGACAGACTCGTGGATGATGGTAAAAAGTAAGAGCAAATCGCAGACACGGAATCAATCAGAGAAAATATGATTTCTCTAGGTAATAAATGCGGCTACGTACCTATAAGCAGTGAATAAGTGATCGGCGAGCGACACAATGCAGAGGCAGCATGTAGACATCCGCCTATTGTTGACAGAGGGTTATTTGCTATTTATTACCTTTGAGTTTGTTACTATTGGATAAGAACCATAATGTCATATTTATTAGGCCATGCCCTGAAGATTTTCCCAAAACTTAAAGCTGGGACAAAGCAAATTCAAAGGGAAATAGTACTTACAGAAGCATAAAGAACTTCACTAGAAAATGTACGTTAAAAGGACTTTATTTACTCTCCACAGCTGCAGTGTATGTATGTTTCGTAATAAAAGGTCTGTAGCGGAATCCAAACAAGCCGTAATGGAGTGTGAACAATCGAGCGCAGAACATGCTGCGGACATTAGTGCTGTTTACACAAGTGACAGACTACAGCCGGCGCCTGCGCACACCGCCGCTGCATACAATTACGCTTTGCTTCGCAACGATAGCGGTCTCCAAGTTATTGAATGAGAAAATGTAAATAAAACAGACTTAGACATACATTACAGCCAGTGTCTGTAATGCGAGTTTCGGATGAACATAATATGTTTTACGGTTACGGTATATCTATGTGCACACAATGAAAACGGAAAGATCAAAGAAATTTTTGAATAAGATACCCCAAATCTTGGAAGCAACATGTTGGAAACTCGAAACAGATAGGATCGAATAGATGTGTGTACAAACTTTAGAGAACCGAGAAATATGGGGCGACGATAATCGCAGTTCAAATTGAGTGATTAAGTGAAAAGGATTATAAGTCTCATAACGAACTTAGTGGTGCTCCGTGCTGCATGTGTATTGCTGACACTGAACATTGAGAGCGTTTCGCGATAATCCTCGACAAGCTGCGGTTGACAATTTAGGGGCTAATTTTAAATCGGCGCCGGAGCAGAACGGTGGTTTTTCTTTTAACTTGCCTCATCGGTCCAGTTAAAATGCTTCGCAGTTTATCTGCTTGGAAATAAAACACACTTTTTATAAGTAACTAGTATAACTAGATTCAGAATCACAAATAAATAACACGCCAAACTCATAAAAAAAAACATTTATCAGATCCATCATCTTAGCCTAGAGCCAGAGCTTATGAAAGTGTTCATTCAGGGAAGTACTTATTTCTACCGCCAAGCAAGGGCTGGTGATATTACAGGCATATAGAATGTATCAGCGTATGACTCAAGTTGACAGGCGCAGTGGTAGTAAGATTTAAAAAAAGCTCTGAGTGCAACTGTTATAGGCGTGTCGCTTACCACCAGGCGCACGACTTGTTCGCCCCGGCCCTTTCTATCATAAAAAAACTGTTTATTGTTTGGGACAAAGTTGGGTATGGACACTTTATTTGACGAAAATTGGGTAGGTGACAGAAAAACATAAACTATATTCACAAAATCGGACGTGTATCGCTTATTATTGTTCATCTTCATCGTTGTCATCACCTCACCATCACATCGACTTCACCCACTGCTGAGTACAAGCCTCCAGTAATTTGTACCATCCACCACAATCTGACACTAGTTTTATCCCATTTAACGGTGACATCTACCATGTCGCTGCTTTCTGCATACACACTTTGGCTACCATTCGGTTTTTGCTCTACTTCGTCTGTCATTACCACAACCCCCAATGTGGACATATCCTGCTCAGGTCTGGTCCAGACTAGGAGACCAAATAACGGTATTTGGTATCCTACTCTGATTCGCCTTCAGAATTCCGAATTCGAAACTAGGTCTGTAAGTTTCATTCTGAGCATAGCACGTTCCTTGATAGAAACGTTTTTATTAACAGATATGAATAAAAACTACTTTAGGACCGGCAGGGATACGTTGTTCATTGTCCAAATAAAAAAAAAGAAACCAGCTGAACAGAATCATGTCACTCTTATCTTATCTGAGATCCACACTTCAAGCATCAAATGAATGTTGTCATTGTGATGCGAGCGGCGGGGTATTCGTCGCTGCTGTGTGCTGTGATCTCTGAGAAGGAAGGACTCTTCGCTCGAACCTCGTCATGCTTATATTCAAATGTATCAACGTTTAGTATCTTGTAAAATATTTGAAAAAATTATTACTCTCAGTAAAATATTTTATAACTTTAATATATTTATAAAAATTATTCTAAATCAGATGTGTGCACATTTTTATAGTAATAACTTAATGTCTCCTAAACGATTTGGTTTCACTCGGGGTCGCTCTACAACCGACGCTGGTGTCGAGTTGATTAATCATATATCGTACAACAAATCGTATTTGCGTGGTAGGGTACAGAGGGTCGATGTTAACGGTACGAGATCATCAGGGTCTGCAATCAGCATGGGTGTCCCTCAAGGTTCAATTCTAGGCCCATTTTTGTTTTTAGTTTATATTAATGACTTACCTAGCCTTATGGAGTGTATAAAACATGAGATAGTATTGTTTGCTGGTGATACTTCCTTATTATTTAAAGTTAAAAGGCACCAATGTTCCTACGACGATGTGAACAATGCTATATCTAAAGTAGTTGATTGGTTTGCTGTTAATAACCTACTTCTTAATGAGAAAAAAACAAATTGTGTGAAATTTACATTACCCAATGTTAGAGAGACGGTTACAAACATTGTAGTTAGAAACGAAAAATTGAATCTTGTGGATACAGTTGTATTTCTATGTATAACGTTAGATGCTAAATTGCAATGGGGTCCCCATATAAGTAAGTTATCAAAACGGTTCTGCAGTGTACGCGATTAAAAAAACAAGGAAACTTTCAGACGTCGAAACCGCTGGATTGGTTTACTTCAGCTACTTTCACAGTCTAATGACATACGGCATTTTGTTTTGGGGTAATGCCGCCGATATCCATAGAATCTTTGTCCTGCAGAAACGTGCAGTTAGGGCAATTTACAATCTGGGCCCCAAAGTATCTTTGAGAGATAAGTTTAAGGAAATGAACATTCTTACACTAGCCTCACAGTACATTTATGAAAATTTAATTTATGTTAAAAGGAATAGTAATTTCTTTATGAAAAATAGTGACAGACATAACATTAATACGAGGAATAAAAATAAACTAGCTGTTCTTGATAGTCGTCTTCACAAAGTCAAAAAATCATTTAAGGGGCAATGTATACGCTTCTATAACAAGATTCCGGTTGATATACAACATTTGCCTTTCACGAGGTTTAAAACTACATATATTGAAACAAAAACTTTATACTAAAGGTTATTATACAACTTCTGCGTACTTGGATGACAAAAATCCGTGGTAGTAACCCGTTTAGCTCATGGAGGTAGACTCGATCTCTGATGTTTCAAATAAAAAAAAAAATATTGTAAATGTTATTAACAAAGAGCAAGCAACCCCTAGAGTTTCTTGCTCATTCTTCTCAAGGGATCTGCCTTACGAATGAGCGGTAGAGTTTAACCATTGTGACGATTTCAAGTGTAATAATGCTTACCTATGAAATAAGGCTCTTTTCCTCCTTATTTTCCATTAAATTACTGATTGTGGTATTTATTTTACGCATTACTCACATCAATTACGCACATAGATATTATAATGTTATCTTACTTAGTTTAATAACACACTTAGGCCCAAAATAATAAACACCTCCGGCGGTAATGTCACGCAAATAGCTTTTGTCATGATTTTTATAGAAGTAAAATAAAAATATGAAAAGGTTCTTGTTTTGTAATGGCAACACAAAGAAAAACCAATACCTAGTAGATTTCCCGGGAAAAACGTCAGAAAATGAAACTATGGAAGAAAAAAAAGAAAAAATGGCGAGTTTTTGTAAATGTAAAAATGTAATTGTTACACCACTATAAAGTGTCTTGTGGAAAAATAAATAGAGTACAGCATCAGTATGGAGTTTTGTTTAAATGAACTTTGGCTTTGACTAAGCAAAAAAGACGAAGAATTTTACTTTTAAGAGCAGGGAATCCATTTTTATTTTAAAGGAGATTACCTAGTTGCAGTGCGCGATAGTTTCTTAACAAAAAGGAAAGATTAGGAAAGATTATTTTGAATTTGAATTTTGAATTTGAATTTGTAAGAAATAAGTGATATTTTTCGTATTGAAAATTATTGAAAAAAAAAACGAAATAATGCGTACGCGTTGTTGAAGTTTTATCGCAACAGATTAATCACTTCATCGTCATTTTTAAATGAAATTGTATTCGACTCGAAGTTTTTGAGACGTTTGAGGCTTTATGAGATGCTGATGAATCACAAAAATGGGCCATTGTCATCGAGGCTCCGGGCACTGTCCGGGATGGGAGCACAAGTCGACGGACCGAGACGGGTTTTCAATGTCAGTGTGATTCCAAGTGGATCGTTACGGCTTCTGCTATAGATTGAACAGAAACGCATTCATATAATGCGTTTTTTGTACGGGTGGTAACTATACACTTGTAATTGTGAAGAAAGGAAAGAAGCCAGAATGAAATATTTTTTACAGCTTCTGCGTAATTGGGTACTAACCATGAAACATCCATAGTAATGACCTTTCAGGTTGTTTCACACAATAGTGTGAAATGGATAAGTGAACAAAGAGCAATACTTAGATTCTTGCGTGTTATTCTCGGGTTCATCTACCTTATGTAGCAGTCGATGTGACGGATTGGTGTAAATATTTGATTTTTTTTTAACTAAGCCAGCAAAAAATTGTCATTATTATCGTTAATGATGTAACATTTAAGTGCTAATGATTGCGCTGTCTCCCCTGCCCTTAATTCCGGAAGTCAGCAGTGCGGGCGACGGTAACTGCCTAGGCGGATTCTAGATCCTTCGGGTAGAATCGTACATGAAAGCAAGTACCTAACGAAATATTTACTTTATTCACTTCGTTTGCCGTGTCGAGTACTGTACCAACTAACATGAAATAGATTTTTATAGGTAAAAGTTTGCTGACTTTATCACCGATTTTACGGCATTTGTTTTGATGGCTCTCGACACAAAATGTCATAAAGTCGATTAAACGAGTTTGGCTCTCGCTTAAATGCTCTCGTAATAATTTTATACCTAGAAATCGATTCATTAAAATGTGTGAAAGTAGAAAATCTGTTCAATAAATCTGCGCTTATACGAAAAACTACTACTACTTAATTAATGGTATTAAAGTGGAAAAATGAAGTAGACAATTTAATTATTTTTTGCCTAGAACGATAGATCCTAGTAATAGGCATAAATGTTATATAATTGGTTCGCAATTGTTCGTACTGTGGCCAATGACTACTTACTGGCTGAACTTCGCTAACCCCGCCGTTGTGTACAAATATGGAACCAGACGCGCGACACCAACCATCAGTGTCAAGGTCATGAGCGTGCGTCGAGAGAACGTTGACGTTTTTTAATGCTTATTTTATTTTAATTGCGTTGAGCGCATGCAGCTGCACATCTCGGGCCTGTGAGATTTATTCCTGTTACTCGTCTGCGTTCACTTCATGCGAGTTTTAGTTTACAAACAGACCATTTCAAAGGATGTTGTTTTCGAAGCACAAGAACTTCACTAAATAATTTTAGCGCTAATTGTAATTAGACTCGATGGCGTAGGAAACAATACAACTATTTTTTTAACAATATTTTATTTCATCTGTCGAATGTCATCTGTTTCTAATGTTGTACAATTGTAAATGGAAAAGTACTTATCATAATGTATTACATTTCCCTGAATAAACCAACAAGACATTAAGAAATAAACAAAGCCTGACAAACAAAGTCCTCTAATTGGCGACCTGCGGCAACACGAACATCTGTGGACGAGTCAAAAGCGTGGCACACACAAATAGAATGCACCAGAGATAAAAGTGCGCTCAACCTATGATGTAAGAAAATATTTGATCGAGGAATAGAACAATCATAATAACAGAGAAGCTGTATATTTATAAAATCGGTCAAAAGTATGCCTTAGCCAACCAATCACATAGAAGCTGGAGTCAAAGTTTTCAAAATAAAGAACGATAATAAAGAAAGATTTAGTCACTGAAATAACTCAATAGGCATATCCCTTAGGATTACCAACCTCACTACAAGGTACTTAATACCTAAGCTATGGATATTGTGAAGACACAAGGATATACCCCGCATCAGAATTATAAGCAGATTAGAAATGCCGCATCGACAATTCCTGATCCTTGTAACACTCGACTATTTAAGCCGAAATGAAAGCGACGACACGCCCAAAACTAACGGACCCGATTACTCCATAGCCCCAGACGAACGTTTGCGCACCCGAACCGGCAACTTTATTTGTTCAATCTGAGCCTCTGCTTCCGACTAATGATTTGTTTAGCTACCGGATGATTAAAACATTATTTATGGCCTGAGAAGCTATTTTGGAATTGAGGAAAACGATCCACAAAAACAACGGAATTTTTGTACGAGATGCTTTAGGGGTAGGTTGTATATATACTTAAGTACTGTCGTTTGATAATTGCAGTAGAGTGCATGAATTGCTATCTTAGACGACGGCGTTTCCTAAATTATATTGGATAGAATTCTGGGAGAAATTCCCCTCCGCAGCCTACGCTTCGACTCAACGAGCAAGTTTCTATCCCTTTTTGTTTTTTGCATTCGCGAGCGGTTGAGCATCGAGCGTGGTCACGCGCCAGTGCCGCTGCCGCGGCTAGTCCGCTGGTTAACCAGATTTGACCAAACTTTCTGCTCGTTAAACAGAAAACATCGTATTTATTGCCGTGATAGTTGGTTGAACTCATAATACAACGATAGTTTTTGCCAAAAAAAGATACTTTGATTAATTAAAGATCTACACGAAGCACCCCACACCACGCAAACACTTTGTTTCTTGGCATTTCTTCTCAGAGTCCTACAAGCAACACTTCTTCAATTTTTTTTTATGAAACCAATTGGGCGGACGAGCAAGTCATGCGCCACACACCCGCCCATAACAGTTGCAGTGCCATTCAGCTTTAAATCGCAAAAATCTGAAGGGCACTCCCACTGCGCCCTTCACCCTGAGACATAAGTTGATAAGTCCCGTGTGCCTTTATTTCACCAGTTTATTCTAAAAAGTCTAAGATTTGACAAGAAAGTTCGCAAAGCTATAATAATTATACTGTGATGCGCTGAAACTATCCACTTTCTGCAGCTGGCGAAAAATCTTTTAACAAAATACTGTCACAGACACTGCAGATCGCCTCTTATATGGGCTATTGGAATGGTCACGCACCGTTTACCGAAAGATACTTAAAAAAGTTGTCATGTTCCGGCTTCCGAGCGCCCAGATTCTCAAAAGTGTTTTAAACCAGAGATTATTATAAACTGCCTCTAAATCATGGAGGTCATCCACACCGCCCCTCTCCCCGGCTAACGGCGTCGGCGCTCCAGTTCGCATGCTTCGTGTATCATACGCTATCTCCTGGGAGGGCCAAAAGTTGTGGAAGCCAAAACTGAACCGAGTCCTAAGAAGTTGTTGGGTACGTGCGTGCGACCGGGTCGCGAATTGCGCAACTCATTTTCTTGTTGTATTTTAAGATGTGTTTTAGTTAATTTACATTTAACTGTATTCTCACGCGTAAAGAAGGTTCCGTTCTCGTCAATTTAACATAATTATAAAAAAATATGAGTTCGAGTCGAATATAGTTCAAACCACCCGCACCCCGAACAACTACCATTTTGGTGGAATTTGAATTGTCGAAAACTAATGTTTAAATAGATTAGATATACATACCTAGCGGTTGTTGAAATTAAATCAACACTGCCGAATATTAATTGAAATTTTGGCAAGTATACAGCAAAGTTAATAACGATCGTCGGAACGGTGCACCGGCGCCGCTCGCATGATTCACGTCTGTATCGAGGACATTTGGAACGGAACTTGATCTTCTTTCAATATATACATATTTAATTCTGCAGTTAATTAATACTTTATTCAATCTTCATACTTTTGGAAGATTTTATGGCTCGTATTTTACCATCGTCAGACAACTTCTTGGAATTTTAATAATATACAACAGAAATTGTTATATGTTAGCAAGAAAACCAAAGAGCAGTTCATGAACCTTGAAAAGTTTGACTTGGCAAAGTAGATAGGTAGAGGGTGAACAAACGGAACAAGGCCACGAAACCCCAACAAATCTATCCTTGGAATATTTATGATACCTACTGTTGTTACTACATTGTCGGCTCGTCGGCCGAACCGGTTCTGCGCTGATTCTACGACGCGCCAATGGTTTGCCAGCTCTCCAAAGGGTGGGTAATTTTAAGAAAAATCAATGGATGCACTGATGGGCATCACATCGCTCTATTTCTGAATGTTGTATAGATGCCAGCAATAAGGCCTTGAGATAACTTCAATCGATAAGCAAACTGAGGTAAGTAATGGTTCACACGGCTGCAGCTCGCTTTTTTGCTCTGGCGATAAATTCGACTTTCATAAAGAAAATCACCATGAATAAAACGCTGTATTAGCTTTATTAGTACCTACTCGTATCAGTTCTCAAGATAGATAGAACACGTTTATTGACTTTCCATAAGCACACACAAAAATAAGAAATAATAAGTAAGAAAAAAAAAGAAAAACAACATACTAAACAAAACAAACAAAATAACAAAAGGAAGGAAATAAAATAAATATACGTAATAAACAATTTATATCTGCTAATTAATTAAAAGCAAGTTGTGAGTGGTGCAGCTATCGCCTAGAGGGAACGCGGTGCGGTGCACCAACAGCAGTGAGTTTTAGTGTAAGTAGTTGTGTGTCAGTGTTAACGTGTCGGTGCGAGTGTCGGTCAAGAATAAAAGCTATATGTAAGTACATTTGTTATGAAAGATAGCGCTGTAGGTAATAACTTAGCATTGTGGTTATTCCGAAGTTATATCCTGCCAAGTTTCTTACACAACTTTTTGCGAGGACAAAGAAAGTGAACAGTACAGACGACTGCGCACGATTATGCATTCACATAATTTATTGCCACGGCAGGCTACGGACCTTTGAACTTGCAACTTTGTTGAAATGTAAGTTAACACAACTTTATTAATAAAACAAGAATATATATATTTTTAAATAATCCGCTCATTGCTAAAAAGGTTTCTGAAAGCATAAATTCTCATAATAATGTGATCGCTAAAGGAAATAATAACAAAGATGTCCAAAAATCGCATGACGCACCTCCGCAGCATTACCAACCCCAGGAGTTCTAAGATAACAATAAAAACTCCAAGGATTATCAGCAGAATCTATAAATAATCAAAAACCGACGTCGACGACCGCCCCCGCCGAGATAACGACCTCGTTACAATATGTGGAGCAAACTGCATTAAAATATCAATATTGTTATTAATAATCACTTAGAGCGTAGAATTGGCACGATTTCGGTTGTTACATTTGAGTCAAAAAAATTGAGTCCTACATGGCACTAATTCGTACAAAATGCCTTAACGTATTTCACAGTAAGTAGGATTCAAATTAAGTGACTGAATCTTTCCGTTACAACTGTCTTTAAAGCATAGTCATCCCGAAACAATGACAACCAAACCACTTATCGATTTCAATACCGGAACGTTAGTCAACAACGCAACTGTTATTGAAAAATTGATAATATAGGATCAGTTTCACCACCATAAAGTTTTGATTGCTTGGAAACCCTAACACTAGTAGGTATGTAGCAACAATCGAGAAACAATAAGTGGTTCTATTGCTGCACTATAGTTATCGATTATTATAGACATAAGCACGAATTGCTGTTTATACTTTTTTAAGTCCATAAATTACTATTATCATTATTTTATGAACAAATTTTTACTTAAATTTTATTCTGTCTAATTAATTAGAGAGAGGCATGTGATGAATTACTGGAGTTTACTTATTTCCATGCTGATAAACTTTTGGGAGCTTTTTGCTGTAAAAAAATTAAGTTATTTGATACATTGGTGCTATGTAGACTGTGACTTTAGTCAGCTGTCAAGAAGCTTTGCTTTCGTGATATCTCACTTTTAGTGATTTAAACGTTTTTATTTTATCTTAAATAAGTTTCTTTGCCACGTTTTGTAGCAATCGCTCCCTCGATGGTGTAAACTAACCATTAGCAGTGACAACTTATAGATAGTTTTCTGCAGTGGATAGTCAGCCGTTTGCTTATTGTTTATTTCGTACACAAAATTGTATTGTCAATCGGGCATCATATAAGTACAATGTTCCTTAAAGATTGTTGATTGTATAGTTATTTACCGTCCCATAACATCACTAAGCATTAATGTCTCCCAGTTGGCGTCACGAGTGACAAGCGCGGTTGTAAGTCTAGCCGACTCGCGAACTAGTGGTCGCACAGACATCGTATAATCATCACTTACCGCATCACTCCGGTTCATTTTGTGGTTGCTCAACTGTTTATTGATTTTCAACTCAGAAATGTTCCTGTTTCGTTTTCTTAATAATTTTACTGTTTGTCACTAATTCTACAATAACTTCCTATTTGGCAGATTTAGTAGGTGTAGTATGACTGTACTAAGTATATTCATTTAATTTGATTCGATAAACCTTCGCTAAATAGTTCCTAGTATTAAGAGCTCTTCTACTCGAAAGCAAATCACAGGAAGCCCAACATACAATCTCCGAACTTTTCCATAACTAATTCGATCGTTTGTTGTGCAATTCGTGCTTCGGTGTGTGTAAAGCAATAATGACATTCTCAGATTTAACGGTTCGCTGGTGAGAGTACGTGAATTGCCAAATCGTATACACAATGCAATTGCCTTCGACGAAAGTGCAACGGCATTCAAAGCGTTGATTCAGCATATTCATTTCTCGGTAATGAAAGTTTTGTAGAAAGAAACAAGTATTATATTCGAATATTGCCTCCTAAGCAACACTTGCTAAATTTCGTCCAAATCAATATGTTTGTAAAAAGAAACGCATGTCGATCGTAATAAGAAGTCATAAGGCGATGCTCTCTGAACGGCTAATGTTGACGTAAACAATCCATTAGCAGTGACAACTCAATAGATAAGTTGTCTGCAGTGGGCAGTCAGCTTACTTATTTGTGTTTGGTACATAAGATTGTATTATCTAACTTAATAATTTCAGCTGCATGATGCCAAGGCGTCTTGTTTGTTTTCCACAATGCGCAGTCTCATTATATAGAAGACCATATGTAGATACATAAATATAAATTGGATTTTCGATATGTTTGGATATTAACCTAAGGTGAATAAACTGAACATTTGCCGAATTGTAACAAAGCTATGGTATAGCAGTGCGTAACCAACAATTAAAGGAAAACAATAGCCTGTAACGAAGAGGATGTTGCTATCGGCAGGACTGTGACTACTGAGTCACAATGCTATTATTTATTATCTGCCCGCAAAAGTTCATAGTGCAAAACTTTGCGATTGGGTCGCTGCATTGTTAAAACTTTCTTTATATCTCTCTCTCTGTATGTTTGACATTTTATTTGCCCAGCGACCAGTTATTTCATGGGCGTAATGTCGATGTCATCAGTGTTTCATACGAATTGTAGTGTATGTCTATTACGGTCAATCTATAGATCTTGATCGTCGTCATAACATTTTAATTCAAACAAACCTCTAATCGACATTTAGCTTTTTATACTGCGCCTATCCTCCTCCATTATACGACATAAATACATTACGTTTTAACGCCTCATTATCTTTTAGGTCTTGGTACTTCCGCGACCACTCCTAGGACTATTGTAGTGCCAAGCCCTTCGACCCACTGGACTATTTTATGAGCGCTGCCTAGTGGCGTTGCTCTTTTGTGATTTTATAAAGCGTCCTCAGGCTCAAGGAGGCAATTTGTTTAGTTTTACTAATTCCGCATTTTCCACACATTGTTAATTCCAGAGAAGAAATTGTTTTGTTTAGGTTATACTGTTGTGAAATTGACTAATCGATTACACTAGTACTGTTTGGCTTTCAAGCTTTCTTAAGATCTAGTTGAAGGTACGTTAACGTTAAGATTAATGACAATGGCTAATGCTCATTATGAGAGTTAGAGCAATATTTCAACGTCCGCAAATGGGAGCGCAGGCTGTGTGAACGAATACTTTCACAATGGAATCCACTCGTACATTCTCTCACCGGGTTCCACTTCACCGAAGAGCTGAGGATAGGAATGGGGACTATGCAACTCACTCCCATCTAACGGAGGTCAAATATGCACAGCCGGATTTCTAAATTACAGACGATTGCTTTGTTCAAATATAAAATTAGCTCGACATGACAAGGGTTGGGCATGCAGCGGGCGGTGCGCGCTTTGGCCCAGCGGTGAATTTTCAAAACAACACTATTTGGGTCACTAAAAATAGAAGTAATTCACAAATTTGGACGAATGTACAGAGGAGTGTCTAAATTTTGTAACATGTTTAACCCGCTAATAAACGAATATATTTTAATGAATCAAGTTAGGTTTCGTTTCCAACAAATGAATAATAACACTAGCAAGCTATCATAGTCTTGCTTGTTTTCCCTGTATAATAATAGAGTTTAGGTTTCTTAAACAAAAATTTTCGGTACTATTAAATCGTATACTATCTCGGTCGTTTTTTTTTAAATTCTAATAGGTAGATTTAGAACAAATAGAGCTAATGTATTAAAATTGCTGCCGTGGTTCGAATAGCAAACCGTCTATCTATCTAATAGTAGGCTTTTGTAAATTGGTGACCCGGTCGGCAGGCAGGCCTTGTTCAGCTCCGTGACTCGGCCACATTCTGGCAGACTCCATATTTCAAGCTCAACCGTGTTCTCTTTTGTACATGAGCTCATGTAAACTAACAAACTTCAAATACTACATTAAAAACTGGTTTGTACGATAACAGTCTTTGATCAGCACCAGCCTATTGCAATGCTGGACGTAATCCCAATATGTGCGAGTTTGCGCGCTCCTCAGCTTGTCGCATTCATTTCCTGTCAGCAGCCGTTCCCAGACGTTATGGTTATAATATCTTTGAATGCGTGTTGACGATATCTATACATACATATTAGGTATGCATATACTTGGAGTTCCACGCTAATGGAACGGGGAAAGTACTTGAAATAGTATAGATATACATACATTCTCAAAGATACTACGTTACTTAAAACGAACTAATCCTTATTGACCCTTTCGATCGGCGCCATAAAAATACTTACAGGTGTCGCTTTTTTGTCGCTCGAATCCCAGACGAGGCAACCAACTTCTTAAAGCCCTTAAATGACCCTGCTTTACTTACTTTAAAAATAAAATAATGTCTCCATGAATCAAAATATCCTACTGTAGTCTAGGCTCTACTCTATGAGTAGAATCACTGGCTGAGTGAATATAGTTTTGTATTTAGAATGTGTTTGAAAAATGTAATAAGAGAGAATAGAACATCTTGAGAGTTCGTGATGTAACCTAAATAAGAAAATGTGTGAAAGAATACAATAAACCAAGTTTTGAAGATTATTCCAGTTCAAATTTATAAAAGTACCTCTCGCTACGCAATCCGAGCTACGTCCCAGTTACACTACCTACAATATCGATTGCCTCACTTTCTCAAACGCGTATCTTATAAAGAGTGATTATTCAGGAGATGGCAAAAATTGACATTTATTTTAAATTTCTTATCAAGGATATTAATTTGGATGCATTACTTTAAGAATAGGTAAAAGCCAGTCTGTGAATATGAAGGAAATGTGATGTGAAATCAGCCTGCAACATTTGTATATACTCGTACAATCCATATTTTGCATTTCGGTAACTTTGTGCTTTAAGAAACTTGAGTTTAAGAAAGTAAGGCGACAATATTTAAAGTACCTTTCCTTCGGGTCCCGTAGCCGTGTGATGTCCTGTATATTCATAGATCAACGTTGTACAACTCAGTGTTGTATAATTATTTAATAGATCCCTTTTTAAATACCTTTTGAAAAGAGAGTTTCGAATTAACCACTACGAAGTTGCAATAAAACAAACTATAATTTTACGATTACGGGAAGCAATTTATTGTATAGAAAACAATATTTCTTTATGTCAAAATACAAGACACGTGCAATAAAATATCCATTTGGTCAATAAAACTGTTATTTTATATTGCAATGTCGTAACGCGGAAGTGTATCTACCGGTTATGCAACTTAATTGCTGTTACTTACATTATCTCAACTTTTACTGGCCTAGGTAGACTTACTAGACTAGCGTTTCAAAACAAACATTTCTAGGCAGATAGGTAGCTAAGCTGTAGGTACCTCAATCCTCCAATGAAACAGCGTAAACGTAGATTTCGACAGCCGTTTCCGTAGATGTAATTATTAAATTTACTTCTTTTACGTGGATAATGTCCAACATTTTTTTGTGTGTGAATACTTTATAAATATGCAATAAAATATCCTGGGCATAACATTATCAAAGTAAAACAAATCAACATCGGAAGTCACCCATGTTTTCTTCCGCATGATATTGAGCGTATCATAACCGCCTTGTTGTTGCCATAACAAGAACTATTCTTTAAACATTGCACTGATGGTCGACTATGTTTAATCTGAGTTAAAGAAGGTTTTTTAAGAGAATTTAATCCAATACAATACGTATAAAAGAAGTACAAGGCCTCCTAACACATCTCCACGACTGTTAATTATGAAAGTTTTAAGCATGAAATTGGCAAACAAAACGCGGGTAAATTTTGAAACCGTCATTTTGAGTTTCATGAATATCATAGCTATGGTATATAATACACCTCACAAGCTTCTGTCTATTATATATACTTTGGTACAATGCACCAGATTGGATAAATGTAGCCAGAAAATGAAATAAGATGTTTCCAGGGCTAAGAGCGTGAGGCGAGTCTCACACGTGAATTCGTTTTGACAAAGACACAACTTTGTGTCCTTGCAAGTTATCAATGATTTATTGATGTATCTAATCGAAAAAACTTTCTTAGGAATAAAATACTTACAATAAAATATAAATAGAGTGATTGCATTTAAAAAGATAGATTTGTAGTTGTTCTGCGCCCAACAGTGTTTTTTTTGTGGAATGCAAAATAGTTTTACATGACGTACTGAAGTGGACGCTAAAATGGACGCGAAAGTTCCTATGTCTTCACATTTCCTATGTTAAATTCTTCGTTACAAAATATTTGATAAATCTCCAGTCTCCACCTGCATAGTCGCTGAAGACTATATTTCCAACCTTCCACGTCACGGAAGCCTACTGGTATGCAACTTGTGCCCAAATATGGCAGTTGGGAGGACTCGGCCAAATACAATCGGCCAATGTCTTGTTTGTCCGTAATCTGCAGAACTATGAAGAGTGTTCTTAACAACGGACTGCTGTCATACCTTAACGAGAACGACCTCCTTACAATCAATACGGATTTCGCCGAGGTCGATTTATATGAGACCTTCTTGTGTCTTCTGTGGTGTGAAGCCACGTCAAGATCCGTGTCATATCCCAGACATCGCCAAGGTCGTCGAGATGGAGTCCCTATGGTATACAGGTTATTTTTTAGTATAACTTCCTACATGACATTTGCAACTGAGTTTCACATTTCCTGTGTGATGATACATCCAAGTCGCTTTAAAAGGCCAGTCGTTGGATCAGCAAGCTATTAAGTCATACCAGAATTTTTCGTGCCTCATATAAAATTTGATTTATAATCCAGAAGTTTATCTCATTGTACAAGCGTGTTTTTTATATTGAAAATGATGAAAAACAGACGTCTTCAAAAATATACCTCATTTTCAAGATTTTCGAAAAGTAACGTAATAAAACCTACAGAAGCATACAAATCACGTAGTTCGGCTATAAATTTTCGTATTGTACATCGTTCGTAGCGTCGCATGTTTCTTGTATTTGTATTATATCACGAAATTCAATCAAGCCTCAGCCGTTTATCGTGTGCGTACTCAAAACATTGACGAGTTTACCTGCTTCGCCTCGCAAGACTGGATTCGAGAATTGTGCGTCGCACTTCAAATTGCCTTTGAGATAGACCGATCAAGTAAAGATTGATGACGACTTACGATTCTCAGATTCCCGACATGTATTTCCATGCGTTTGAAGATCGTTTCCCTTAAAGTGATCTAAGAAAACTGTCCAGGCCGTATACGATTATTGATGATAATTATTGTTATTTTTCGGATCATCCTCTTCACCGTACAGAGTCATACAGAAACAAATTGAAGCGATTACTTTTATGATAATTACTGTGCTTTTAACGTTTGTTTGTTGGCACAGCCTGACTCGTTTAAAGCACGACTTGTGTTTTTCGCCTCTCGTCTCGCTAATCCCCGCCTGCGAGGAGATTGCAGTCACGTTTTCAATTGAGACGTTATCTTTTGTGCAACTCTTGTGAGCGCAACTAAGTAGGACAATTATTTTGTTTCTTAGATTTAAAACTTTCTTAGTCGTCTTTACTCACCGCTGTTTGGGCGGTTTTTTATTGTTGAATTTCAATTTAGCTTATGCTCTTAGATGTTAATGACGAATTCGTTATAAGTCTAACTGAAATGAATTTATGACCAAACAGAAAGGAATGTGTAAGATTTTTGTTATCAGCAAACAAGAAGAGATATAAAGATACGCCTAAACTATGTTGAAATTCTATATTATGACATTAAACAACTGAGATTTTATGTTATAAAGTTAAATAGATATGCATCTAGCTATACTCGAAAAAAAAAAGTTCTATGATGTGACTTACATTTATAATGTTGGCATTTTTGAATATCTTCTTCATTGCTTACAGGCCTAAAAATGAACGGTCTGAACGGGCACAGTAACGGCGAGGTGAACGGCTCTGGGGACATCATCACGCAGAACCAGCAGCGCGGCTGGTGGACAATCGGGCTCATCAACTCGCGGTACCGGTACCTCACCGCCGAGACCTTCGGCTTCAAGATCAACGCCAACGGCACCAGCCTCAAGAAGAAACAGATCTGGACGCTGGAGCCCGCTTCTGGGAATGCTAATGACAGTAAGTAGTATTTGTTTTGTCTAATATAGGTACACTCATCAAAGGTGTCTAGGGATCAAGCACGTTTGTTTTTAATGATGTTTTTAGAAACCATAGGATTTTTTTTAATTAATTTTATTTTCGAATTGAAGTTATAAAATTGACGTGAAAAAATCCACCGGTGTTAAAAAAAAGAATTAAACAACCTGATTTTCAGTAATTAGCAAAAATGTGCTTGGTCCAAAGACACTTTTAATGCGTGTAGTTTACCCATTTTGTAGTCTAAACTCCTGCGGTAGAAGAGGAGGAAAGTTACCGTGGTGTGAACAAATTATTTTATCTTTTATAGGGTTTAACTCGATTGTGATTTCGTTAATCTGTGCAACCTTGTTATCGTGAGTGCGCTATCGCGGTGCGGTTCATTTCACACCAGCGCTTCATTGTTGAAGATAACATAATCCCGCTATGATAGCTTTATTAGTTCGCTATTATAATAGCAATTACAACTTGGACAATTATATCCGATTGGTATTGAAAGATTGAAGACTGAAACATTCCAAAGTTTCCTAGTTGATTATTCCTACCTATATTTTCGTATAATCTGCCCTAGAGACTTACAACGAGTGGTGGTTAAGTTAGAATTAGTAAACAATGTTGAATTCGTATGGTTACGTATATTCGTATCAATCATTTTTATCTGCCTGATCAAATTCCAATTACATGTATCCTGGCATCCTGTCGCCACTAATTGTGGCAAAAACCACCCCTCGTGCCCCGACTAACCCTTCTCATTTCGTATACACACTGGAACTGTGTCGTATCTATGTGTGCCGCAGAACCCTTAATTTTGACTGACATTGTACATTAACCTATGTTCAATTAACGTTCCATATTGGCAACCCCTTAAACTCGAATTTTATTTTATTTCCGTTCGATGGCGGCAATAAACAAACATTAATTGGGATTTTTGATTCCATTTGTTACCACTGGAAATTACTGGGATATTTTAAATTCCATTTATCGCCAGTCGCAACAACAGATCTTTTTATCCCATTTGTTACCATCTGGTAACATATGGGTTTTTTTCCCATTTGACGCCAGTGGTGACGACTGGGAATAAGCGCGACTGGCTCCAAAGATGCGACCTTAGAGTCCGAACCGTTGGTTTGTTTGAATAAAATAAACAAATATCCGCGATTTAGGTAAGAAAAAATAGTTTATTTTCTGTGTAACAATCGCGAAAACCTAAGAACTCAAAATGTTATTCCAGTCATACCATATCTAGGCAGACGAAAGTTATATTGAATTACCTTGCAAGGTCTGCGAATGATTAGGGAGTGCTACTAAATATTTATACATAATCCACGTAAATGTATGGAACACGTCAACATACTTAAACTTTATCGCAGTTTTGAATTAGAATAAACCCTTAAAAGTCTCGGAGGTCTCTAGAAGTATCGAGTCTTTAACATTATATTAAAGAATAGCTATTTTCTGTGTTCTCAAGTGTGGATATATGGTACATCAACCACAGAAGTTGCCACTATATTTTTCCTTTACCAAAAGTACACCAAAGTTCAATTCTACTTTTCCACCCAATCATAACATATGCACAGTCCAAATCAACACGGTTCCTGTCACTCCCGAGTCCCGTCGTAATGGTGAGGGCGTCACCCTCATCACCCTCACTGTCAAGGTCCCGGCTGGATCGATATTGTTTGGCTTCACTCCACTCTATCTCACTTGATGCAACATGCAAGTGGCGGACATAACTAAATTACACGTTTGTCTACGAGCTGAGTACATTTTTAAGATTATTTTATTTTCTGGTTAATGACTGAGGTATGTAGGGTTCTGTTGATTTTTACCAGTTACAGCCGGTAGTCATGGTGTGTGATCAAGTTGTTTACACATTTTTCGTCTAGCATTTTGTAGTCTTTCTCCTCTTAGAACGTTTTAGAATACATAATTGTACATTGTGCATTAAAGACGGTAAATAAGAAATTACCAACGAGGGACTATTAGCAGCCCGAAGCCAAAGTCTGAGGGATTTAAAACTCGAGTTTGTATTTTTTTACCGCCCATGATACATACAATGTTTTTTATCACATTTGCAAAGAATTAAATACAACATAAATATGGGTCACTTCCATCCTCTAAGGTCACAACACAACATTTTTTTTTTCTTTCTTATTTCTCTTTGCTATTCGCGGTAAGCGTTTTAGCTACATACAGAGTGATTTGACTGACATTGTTATGGATTAGGCAAATGGCTTTTTTTTTTAATTTTAAGCGAATGTTTTAATTTTGAACTTATGTAACGTCCTTGCTTGATCTTGAACCTGACCTATGTAAGGAAGTATGTCGTGTTACAAATAAAATAAACTCCTTACCGTCTGTGGCTGTAATGGAAAGACAAACGGCCCCTGGGTTTTATTTGGTGCTAGTGTGATGAAAAAGCAATTTATTTCACTTGTCGAAAAGAAACGCAGAAAGTCTGTATAGAAGTTTTTTTTGTTAGCCCAATCTACTTAAGAGGTGCATGAGAAGTCATAATCAACGATCCAAAATGAACCTTCCGTGTAGCGTCTGTCAGTCAGCGTCCGACAGCCCGTCAGCCATACGTACAAGCCGGCGATTTAAAAAAGGTCCCAACACCTGTCATATTACTTAACAAGTTTATAAATATGTTACAATTCAGAAGAGATCTTTTCTCCTGACCAACTGTTCGAAATCGCTTTAGGGAATGTTTTCAAGGGTAATATACTTTCGGTTCAGCACTTCGCGTCTTTCATGTTGTCAAAATGTCAAACTCGTCTATAGTTAAGGCCATCGACTAGGTTATGATGTCGATGAGTTAAGGCATATAAAAAGGTAAACGTACGAGAATTAGTGGAGAACGTTCGCTTTTGAAAGCTGAGTAACACCGTATTACTCAAGACAGAAATAACTGACACTACTGTAAGTTAGTGAGGAGACACAAATCGTGTGATGTGTTCGTTGTTAAAAACAAGATTTAAAAAAGACAACGTTCAAGTCATCACAGCAAAAGTAACGCGTCAACTAGATTCGTTAACCTCGTAACCTCTATTAATTTCAACTTCTGAATAAGCACAAAAAACAGAATTAATTAGATAAGAGGTAAGAAAATTAGTTATATAACAATCTATGATTAGGTGCCTTTAGTTCATAACTAAAAAAGGGTCTACAAATTATATTTTCAGGTTTAATTGCCCGATATTGCGCTTAAAGAGTAAATGAGGGATCTTGTCCAAAACTGGATTTACGAGGTTTTCAATTTAGCCGAAGAATAATGGTAGTTTCATCAAATACATATTGTAATAAGTAACGTATTGTGAACTTATGATTCCGCGAAACGGAACGCAAACACTTGATCACACTTCTTCAATTTTAACTTTCGCATGCAAACGTGATGTATTCTGCCACTTTCTACCGTCTAACAGTGATTCTGAGCATTTCAAGGTTTAAAGTTTGTCCATGATTGACAACTTAATGATAATTTTACGCGCGTTCCTGAAATGTATTCTATTAATTTCATTCCAAAGAACAAAAGGAACAATTCACGGATCTCAAGTACCGCTTAGAAATAACCCGAAACGTGAACTTCTCTTAGAGTTATTTTAAAAATAGCCTCACGTTGCGATCCCGAGTACACCCCGCACACACGGAGAGACTAGTTTTAAATCACTAGTTGGGAGATAAAGTCTACGCTCTAATTGGTTACCAGCACACCGCCTGGAGGACTGCCGAGAGAAGATTCAGGTTTCCAGTTTCAGTTTCCAGCAAACCGTGCCAGACGCTTTTATAAATTAAGCCAGGGAACGAACTAGCGGACCTTACGAATTTGTTCAATGTTCAATGTGCTTGTTGCAGATATTTGTTTTTGGTTTAAAACGACTTTTTTGCCGTAGCGCCATCTGTGATTGGCGATATGGACTGATGGTTTCTCGCAGATGGCGTTACGGCAATAAAGTCGTTAAAAACCTAAAACAAATATGTGCAACAATCACATGCAAAAATTCGCAAGGTCCGCTATTTCGTTCCGTGGTTAAGTTGGCATAGCGTCTGACACGGTTTGCTGGAAGACGCTGGTTCGAATACAGCCGGATCGCAGGAAATTTTTTATGGTGCTCGATCTTTGTATTAATAATTAAAAGTTTTGTATCTCGTAAAGTGTAGGTATATCGGAATACGCTAGTAGTACGCGTAAAAGCGTATTGAACGTATTCGGAGGTTTGCCTCATTTGAACTCAATATTTTGTAGAACTGTTGAGTCATGCATTGGAAGTAAACGTTGGTCTGTTTGAAAAAAGAAATAAACACGATTTAGATCCGAAAAAATAGTTTTTATTCCCGATTTGTAACAATTCGCTCACGAAACCAAATACTATCGTAACTCGAAATAAAAATGAAATAAGAATGAAACCAATACAATATGGTTAAAAAATATTTATTTCTCTTAAGGAATATACATTTTAAGACACATCAGACTTAATAGTGAATACACGCGCACTATAAAATAAATCTATGTAACCATCACCAGTCACTGTGTATTAGTACAAAAGTAATATAACTATGTTCTCGTTTATTATAAATAGATAATTAAGTATTATGTACAAATAAAAATAATCACATCATTCCCAATAAAAATAATTCAGTTTTTTTTTAACCTAAGAACTCGATATGTTGACATTATGAACTCGGACATGGGTTTTCTGTTTAGTATTTTACGAGGGCGCATCGCTTTACCCGATGTCTTCTCAACAACCTCTCTGTTCGCAGCAAATGGTCGGAGCAAGCGTAAGCGTAGGCCTCTCTTGTCGTCCATTTTACTCCGCACTACTCTTGCACGGCAATAATAAATTTGAAATCCGTTTATAGGATCTAGACGCAATTTGAAACAGAGATTGGAATCGGTGTTAATTGTTCCCATTAGATGTGTTAATAAATTTATGAACAGTATTTTTTATTTTATTACATAAATTTTTATGTCTTTTTAAATGTCTATAACATTTCACGCGATGTGTTATTATTGCATGTGTACTCAATATTATTTACTTTAACTTGTTTACTTTTTTTATTGTGTAATTAAAAACAAGTACCTTGTTCAGGTTGATTTTGGCTGTTAGCTTGTAGAACCTTCAGTTAGTGGTTTTAAAAAAAAAGATACTATACGATATTTTGGGATCTGTGAAAGGCCCAAACATTGGTTTGTTTGAAAAAATAAATAAATATAGGTATGCGCTATTTGCATATCTAAAAAATAGTTTCATTTCCAATTTAATTTTCAGTTTACATATTTTTTTATTACCTTTATTGGGTTGGCCAAAAAGTACGTGCGGTATAAGTGTTAATGAGAAATATTTAAAAAGGTAAATATCAAACTTTTTAATCAGTTATTATGACCAAAGATGGGCAAGCGACCAGGTTTTATCCGGCGCTTTGTTATGCTTAAATCGGGTTAAAACATGGTTAAAACCCATTAACGCCGGAAATCGAAGGGAAAAACGATTAATAATAATAATTATTATTATTGAGTCAATACATTTGCATGGTATCTTAAAATTACGTGACATTGAAAAAAATTTATCACATTGTTACAAAATGTTTATTGCTTTCTGATCTGGACGATTCGGTTTGCCTTTCTGTTGAATCGATTCGCTTGAAAATTGCAGTGAAACAAATCGTACAAAAAATCATTAGGTCGTAAGATAAGATTCGATCGATCTTCGTTTAAATCGAATCGTAATAATTACACCCTTAGTCGTGACAATCCACAGGATTGCAAGGTAGGCATGTGTGGAGTGGAGGTGCATTATTTTCATCTTAAAAAGATTTTTTTTACATCGAAATTTGTAAAATAACTTTGAAATTATAACAAATTCCGTATCCGCCATTTCCGCTCACGATTTTGGACAAAAATAGGTAAAAACCCAGCGCTTTGGGTAAACCCTTTGTAGTGGGTTTTAACCCATTGCCTATCTCTGTTTATGACCATTTTTATTTGTAATTTTTAGCCCTCTTTCCGGTAATTTTAGAATTCTCCTTTCAAATTCTTATTACTTATTTGATAGTCACTTCGTTATGAAACTAGTGTCCATTCACAGAATTTTGTAAAGACCGAAACAAGTGACAATCTGAAGAGGCGATGTCGAGCGGATACGGTGGACGAGGTAACGCATCCCCGAACATTTTTCATGAATTGTAAACAAATAAAAACTTAAAACTTTCCCTCTTAATATAAAAATATTAGTTTTAAAATAACCATGGACAAGAAATGACATATCGAGTTCTTAGGTTTTCGCGATTATTACACAGGTCCTTGCAAAAGAAGTCCGTTATCTACCCAGGATGCTGCGAGAGGCCATTGAAATTAAAAAACATCCTAATTTCAACAGGGAAGATGGTTTCTCCGTACCACCAGTTTGGGATCCAGTATTTCCTCTCATGAAAAATCCCAAACAGACATAAGACTGCAGTACTAATTAATATGTTTTAATTTATTCTAAATTTCATTATTAATTAATAACAAATTTAACTTAATAAAAATTCAGGTTGTTAAAATAAAATAATTTGTAAAACATAATGTAGCGTTAATTGGAATGTTTCTTTGTAAAATTAAAAATAAGGTATTTAATTAATAACTTTTGTAACTATAGTGAAAAAATAACCCTATGCATTAATATGTAACCTATATGCATTAATATTAGACATAACTGGTTGAAGATTGTACCACCTCAGTCAACCGTGACCATGGGACCTGTAAAGGGCCTGAAACGTCGGTTTGTTTGAAAAAACAAATATACGCGATTTAAATCCGGAAAAATAGTTTCATTTCCTAAGAAATGACATTTTAAAAGAAAAAAAGATTTTTGGTTTAAAGTTAGCTAGTGGCAAAAACCGCACGGGCCATCCCAATATTTATGTAAGTGAGCACTTGGTACTTCAATTTCATTTCACTTCATTCTTTTTTAACGAATTATTATCAATTTCTTGTCTAATTTATCGCATTGTGTTACTCGTTAATGCTTAATGCTTACCATCTGGTTATTTTCGAACAGTTTGTTACTTTATGTCGAAATGTGAACAACTGGCATTAGCACAATGTTATTAGGCTATTCTTGGTTTAAAATAAAAAACAAAACTCATTAACTGCCATTTTTAAGTTTGTTGAATGTCACGATGTTGACCACCATTGATTTTTATGAATTCACTCCACTAGCTTGTTATAATTATTAATACAAAGATGGAACACTAAGAAAAAAATGTCTTCGATCCGGCCGGATTCACCACGGCTAAAAAGTCGGTAAAAACCAAAAATTAAGATCTGAAACAGGCACATAGAAAAATTCGTAAGGTCGTAATCATTACATCGCATGGGTAATGTACAAAACTTCTTAAATTAATATAGATTCTAGTCATGTAACCTGCAGGGCACCGCAATTTATCTTAATAATACAAAAAGTATATAATTTATATTCAATTTAAAATAATTCACATTGTACTTATATTATTTAGTTAAATCTATAAAGGTCCGCTAGTTTTTTCAGTGGTTTAGTTGGCATAGCGTCTGGCATGGTTTGCTGGAACACGTTGGTTCGAATCGAGCCGGATCGAAGGATAATATTCTAAGTGTTCGATCTTTGTATTATTAGTTATGAACTAACTGCCTTTTTAGTGCATGTCAATTCAATACTTATCAGCACTGAAAATAAAGCAAGTGGTACAAAACGTTTAGTCCCATTAGAGGCTGAAGTGGGCATTGCGCAACGGTTCAGAGAGATGTTAATAGTCCTAAGCCGCTGCGGCGTGATCGATCGCCTGATAGCATGCATGGACGTTGCCTAGAGCTGGTTCCGCTTTAAGAAGGACACACTTCACACCAGTCATCAACAAATCCAAATCTATGATATCTAGGAGAAACGCAGATACCGATTCTATTTTTTTTGTTGGTAAAATCGATATTGTACTTCACAAAATATTGGAATTAAAGCAATAATCAATAATATTTAAACGACATTAAATAAATGAAATGGTACTCTGACGTGTACTATAACAGTAATTCTAAAAACTAAAGACAATTTCCTACCTATAAGTCGTCGAGTTAATGGTAGAAAGTATCGTGCCCAATTTAATCGAAATTGTATTACATTTCTCACTACAGTAAAGTATACTTCTATCAAAGATCGTTGATTTCACCGTCAAATTGCATGCCCGTAAAGCGTCTATTACTTAGTGCAATATCAGAAAGACAAGTTTATTAGCAGATAGATAACGTCGTGAGGACCCGAGGCGGCTCGCGACTCGCTCGCTGGTCATGCTCATGCCTTTGTATTCGACAACTTGCTAAAGTTGCAATGCGCAATTGCACAACTGCACTATACTAAATAATCAAGCACCGCTGGAGTCACAAGAGCATTAGCGTCGATACAATAAATGCAAATATTATCTCCTAATGCGTGTAGTCTCAACAAGACTAAAAATTTAAAAACCTACTTTAATGGAGGTTTCAAAACGGTTTGCAGTCACACAATGTGGTCTATTCTATAGGTTTTAAGACTTTCGTGGTTAGTCACTAAACGTTTACCGCAGTTACAGGTTCTTTGCCGTGGCATTACTTTTTATTCTCCTCTCGGTATCTCATAGCGGTTACACGCTCCATGGTTTATAGAATGATTCTGAGTGAATTAGTCTAGACCAAGATGTTCAATCCAGACATAGAGTAAATCGAAATGTCCGCGAGTCGGCCTTGTTGAAATGAAAGTCTCCAGTGACATCAATTTATTAAAACCTCCTCATCCTGACATCGACTGTAATTAGCCAAGACATGTTCTACGAACGGCACTTCGATCGCCTCCTTCATTGATGCAAAATCGTATCGGGTTACTGCTATGTGGGATTACCCGTTAAGACATAGGATTAACTTGTTGGATAAATGAGTTGTTTCTTCAAACAAATTGCAAATATAATTATTTTTAGTAATGGAAATGCGAAAGTAAACTAATTACGAGTCGAATCGTTACATGCAATCTTGTACAGCGTAAAGTACTATAATAGAAGTCATTTTCGCAATATTTAACAATAGAATCAACAATAGATGGGTAACAGAATTATTACACCACGGTTCAACTTATCTTAGCAAAATCCTTCGCTCGCTCGCGAGTACTGACCACCGAATAACCAAAAACAATATCTGTCCGATCTATTAAAACCTCCCACCAACGAGATTTTCCGGCCTAACCGAACAAGAACCCCAGGTGACAAGTTGCCACTTTTTTCGTTTAACATTCTCAATTTATTTATTTTTTAAATTAATGAACCTAACAGTACAATCAAATTTGAATCACGAGGAAACTTGAAAAGTAACTTATGTCATCACGAGTGAATATTTCAATTACTTTGTTTTGTGTGTCAGGCATGATCTACCTGCGGTCGCACCTGGACAAGTACCTAGCGGTGGACTCTTTCGGGAACGTCACATGCGAGTCTGAAGAAAAGGAGCCCGGCAGCAAGTTCCACATCAGGTAAATAATAATAAATATCTTTATTTGTCTCCGCAATACAAAACAAAGAAAATTACAATAGAGATACATAATACTTTTGCCATCATCACATGCCGACACTTATTTGTACACTACGTTTTTGTCTTCCATTATTAGAACAAAACGTGTAATCGATGTAAAGGAAAGGAAGACACGTGCCGCATCATCAACACCGTAAAAGAAGTCAATAAGAAATGTAGCGAGATGAAGCCGTCGCTCAATATCCCAAACTCTTTTAACTTCCTAATTTCATTATGCACCCGGAATCGTCTAGATATTGATAAAACTTCACTCCCCATAAATACGACCCTTTTAAACCGGAACGAAGGGGCGACGGTGTAATTGAGTTATACTGCTTTATAAAAAACCGAAAAGCTTTCAAGACGCGTGCTTATAAGAACCTGGAGGATGGAGAGACAATAAAATACATTTTTTGCGAGCTCGCGACGTTCCTTCCGAATACTAATTTCCGAGCTGCAGATTCTGAGTCACCGGAAACAGAAGTTATTTGAATGCATGTTTATTACTTTTTGAGGCATTAAGTGCTATTTGGATTCGGAAGTAGGCATGGGCTGATACCGAATTTGGGATGTAGCGTTTCTTATTGTGATTCTAGTCAATTTACTTATATTTAGAATTATCATGTTCCCTGTCTTGTGTAGGAAAATGGTCTGTGTCCCGGTGAACATTCGTTACAGATTGGACAGTTATTGAAATGAGAGTGTCTGCAGGACAGACCAAATAAATGTATTCGTAAGCACGAGTACGCTGTTCAACAATACTCTTTTCATCTGTACTTATAACTCTTCGATATCTAAACCAACAATATTGACTTTCCCAAGGGTGACTTGATCCGACTTCCTCTACGGTTCAATTTGCTTTCTTTCCAACAACATTCTCAGCCTCGTATTTCGCGATTAACCTTGTTATATTTTTGTAACAGTGCGTGCTTCCTGTATCTCATTGCAATCAAGAAGACTAAAGACATAATAGCGTGTAAGGTAATAATAACATAGAAACACTGCATCAAATATTTGTTAACACCACGTTGTATATTGTTGCTGTTCTATTCCAAAAATTTACAAATCACACGACTTTTTGTCTTGTGGAATTATGGTGACGTCGTATCTGGCAATCGCAGCAACCCGCTGAGTCAAAACACTATTGTTAAAACCATTCATTAGCTGAGACAATGTTCGAATATGCGCTGACTCACTTTCTCCAATAATCACCACATCATGTACTATAGGGATTTAAGTACGTGCGTAGAGGGATGTTTCTTGGATGTGACTCAGTGGATGAATTTAGTTTGGGGTGAATCAGTTCGCTGGAAATCTGAAATGTATTTCGAAACTTACTTAAATGAATGTGATGAAAGCTTTACTTCAGCAATTTCTTAGTTAATTATCGGAAGGTTCGAGATTTAAAGGCAGGCAAATAAATTGTTAACAGGCAAACGAAAAAACATGGATGAAGCATATTCGCAAGTTCGCAGATACGATTTACTGTTACTGAAATGGAAGTTGTATGATTTAATAAAGCAACTAGGTTGAGATGCTTTTAAATTACTATTCACAAGACTCGGTAATAAGTCCTCAGAACAATTTGACGTGATCTTTGATTTCCCAATCAGCGCTATGAGCCAAGTAAACAGTTCTAAGTACCTTAAGGACCTTAACCTTTCCCTAAACATACTAACCACCCAGAGTATGTTGATTCTACACATAACGCGTCACCTACACAAACAAGTGCCAACTTAAATTAGAAGGGGTGCCTTTTCCCGAACGGGGGTAGCTCCGGCGACATAATGTAGCGTTACTCTACAGTCGTAATACGGTATATTCTGCCTTGATAAGTGCGTGACTCTTGATGTGTAACGATAGGGAATGTAAAAGCCGAATATTGTGTGGAATTTTAATGAACGCATTGCGAAATTATGTCTTTCAATTGCTTTGAGAACGATTTGGAATCTATACGAGGCCCGAAATCAGAGTTACATGGCAAATAAAAGGGAATTGATATAAATCGACGATATGGGTTTGAATTAACATTAACACGCAATAAGACAATCTCAGTACAGAGTACTAAAAGAACCGACCTCAAAAGTTCGTGGAATTACATCTATTTGCCAAGTTTTATTGTAATCGGTTACCGGAAAGTGCGCGAAACCGGATTTTCTAGTTTGCCGCCCTTAGAGGTGGAATATTTTCTTCAAATTTAAATGGGACCAATACTGAGGTACCCTCTTTCCAACAAAAAATAATCAACTAAATCGGTTCACAAATCCGGGTTATCGCGTAACATACATACAAAAAAAACCACAGATGAATTGAAAACCTTCTCCTTTTTTGAAGTCGCTCAAAAATTGCTATGTAAACAGCGGCGTCCAAAGATGAAAATGATTTGATTCCAACCAAGGCAAAGCTTCAAGAAATGTATTGATAGAGAAACGGAGCAAGTCATGGCATTAGCGTTCTTTAATGTCCCCTTAATGTCCTCAGCAGATATAAAAGGTATAAAAAGATATAAAAGTGGAGCGGCGGGTGCGGGGGAATTGACATTTCATTTGCCTTTATATTGGATTGATGGTTTCGTTGATGTACAACTAGCAAGGGTTATGTATTATATACAACGTGAGTCCTTGTTACACACAAGTGGAACAAGTTTTATTCTACTATGTTGATATAAAATATTTATAATAAAACAGCTGACACTCGTTACTCTGTCAATAGTAAACAATAGTAAACTGTGAATGTAAAAAGACCGTCAAATTTTGGCTTAAGAGTAAAACCTACAATGATACCGAGGACTTGATGGAAGTTATTTCATAATTTATATTTATATAATATGTAATGTTTAACTACTTATCTTTTATAAATTGTAACGACTTATAACTACTTATCTTTTATTTGTTAAATTTATAAAATCTTTATTTTTTTTTTTAAGCTTTGTTATGAAAAATGCACTATTATGCCTAAAATACAGGTACACATGTACTTAGTTTAGGCATCGCAATTGCACTATTAGGCACTAAGATTAAAATGTTTAATTTTACCATGATTATTTTATATAATTTAGAAATTTTTTTTGTTTTGTTTATTACTGTTTATTTTAATATTTTATCTTCAATTACATTGTTTTCATTATAATTGTATTAGATTAAGTAATATTGAAATAAATTTATCTTTATCTTTATCTTTAATAGACTGTATACACTTCATTTGTCATTAATATCTGTTGGGCCTATGACCTGCTCTAAACGGACTACAGGCATCCATTAACCAATACTCCCAAGACATTATTTCAATAGGCAAAATTGCGAGCTTACAACCCTGTATAATTTGTATAACAATAATATTAATGATGATAATAGAATTGCAATAGAAAAGCGAGATCAACAACTAACAAATTATGCGCAGCTGACAAAACTTTTCTTTTAAGTTTAGTCCCCTTTTGTACTTCTACATGAAATATGTGGGCGCGCGCACTCGCTATGTACGTACTTCACGGTACTAACTCAAAACTACTTCACGGGCAAAGGAATGGAAATTGTCGTCACTCCATAAGGAGTACCTCCCGCTGCGTCTCCTCGCTGTTCCCTCGCGGCTAGACAACTTGCTGCGCATTTTGATTAATTCTCCTATTGTTGCCGCACCGGGACCTTTCCTCTATTCATGTTTATCATTGTTATTTCCATCGCTGCTTTCATTTACATTATAACGTGGAATAATTTATATTTTCTTACTTACTTAATTATTAAATTATAAGTACCAAGTGACGGGACGCACAAGTCGTGCGCCTGGTGGTAAGCGACACGCCTGTCCATAACAGTTGCAGTGCCACTCAGAACTTTAAATCGCAGATTTGAGGGGCATGGTCACTGCGCCCGTCACTCTGAGACATAAGTTGACAAGTCCCATGTGCCTGTAATTTTACCAACACCCTTACCCTATTAAACGCACGAATGCAGTAAGGCTAATAATACTGCTTGGCGGCAGAAATAGGTAAGGTGGCAGTCCTTCCCTGGACGAACTCTTTCACAAGGTCCGTTCAGTGCCGTGTTTTTTACCCGATAGATAAAATTCGAACTTTAAGCACTTTCTTGAACACGACAATGATTTTGTTCAGCGTGTCGGAAGACGGCTCCGGGCGCTGGGCGCTGCGCAACGTGGAGCGGGGCTACTTCCTCGGCTCGAGCTCGGACAAGCTCACCTGCACCGCCAAGGTGCCCGGCGACGCCGAGCTGTGGCACGTCCACCTGGCTGCCAGGCCTCAGGTAATGTTAAAATAAGGCCAAATCAAATGTAGGTAAGCAAGTTACGTTTGAAATCGGTTAAGGCAGGTAAATAAACGAGGTGAAACTTCTCATCAATGTTAAACAAGTTTTATTGTGAGGTTCCCTCTCAAATTGTTAATAAAATATATCAGATGTTCTACACTTAGAATAATAACGCATAGAAACATAGTCCACACACGCTAAGTGAGGCAAAATGAAGCGCGCCAAAAGGGCCTACACGAGCGGGCGGGCCTTCAGTGCTCAAAGTCAACTTGCACCGCGAACAGCTCCAGAATTTTAGCTAAAAATGACGAAATGTGCGGTAAATGAGTGTAAAAATACGTCAGACAAACATAAAATAGACACTAACATTACATTCCACAAGGAAGTAACGCGTTTCAACTTGTATTTTTATATAAATAATCACTAAAACCGAAAATTAACCTACTACTAAAACTAGCCTACATGAATTTGATTTTTGCCTCACTTGTGACAGTTCGTTTGATGCGTTATTATTCTAAGGTTCTACATATCGAAGTGCTTATATTACGGGAACA
>NW_020653774.1:526233-535495 GCF_003589595.1 Hyposmocoma kahamanoa
TAAAAATTCAATAACATTTACCCAAGCAGTAGAAGCAGTTCTAGATCAGACTAAGTTTAAAAATATATATACGCATATCATATGGAACGGCTGATTTTATCTCCAGTTTGAGTGGGCTCTCCACAGTGAAATACGAAAGAAGGAGTTAAGCATTGACTGGTAGTAAGTCAATGATAGTAAGTTAACCTCATCAACGGAATGCATCGGTCACCCTAAAGACACCGACAAGGATAAATAATTAACCTTGACAGTTGAGATACAAAAGTATGAAGTCCGTGTTGGCGACCTGGATTTTGTTTCGTTAGTTACTCTTAAGTCTTTGAGAAACAATTCACCGGAAAAACGAGTGTATGTGGCCTGCATGCTTTTAATACTGTGTCTAATACTTTTGATATACATTTCGCTAGCAGAGCTCTGAGTACGCACTTCTTTGACTCATAGTGAGGCTTACAACTGCGGTTGACTTTTCATGTGATAACTAATAAGTTAGTTAATTTGTGCCATAAGGTTCCTTATTATATTTCTATTTGTGAGGATCTGTAATTGGCATTGTTATTATGTGCTCGTTCTGATCTGTTCCTATTACGCTGCCAAACTTCTGGCAATCCTTAAATAAAACAGCCCATACAAAACCAGAACACTCGAAAAGAAGTGTTTTCTACTCCACTATAAACTTCACCGATAACAACCCAGGAATGACGGCACAGATTTGTCTTTCCAAGATAGCAAATTGAAATCGTGTCGTATCGGCGTCGTAATGAGATTGCGAGCCATTGCATCCACTTTACGCCCCCGCAGAGCTATAAGTTCCTTATAGGACGCGAAAGTGACTTTATCGAAGCTTTTGATTGCATCGTACTCGCTTATAACGCTCTATCGTGCCTTGTAATCTTTGTAATGCGTTCTTTATTATCGATCACATTAGAATACAATGGTCTAGAGGCATTTATTTGTACTTAATGTTTAGAGTGCCAACTAATAATGCCTTCGTGTACGTGTGTGCGCGGGGACAATGCCTTTCTAGTAATAACAAGAATACCCTCATAATTAAACCTCAGTGATTCTCTTAGAAGACAAGACGAAACCAAAATCATTTATAAATACGAAGGTAGATTACTGTCTAGCAACAAGGGCGCTTGTGGCGTCCTGGCTTTTGTTGATTCTTATATTTGTTTTTGTGTAAAAAACAGTATTTAAATATAATCTGAATTTGATGTTAGATACCAACTTATTTTTGGGATACGTAATATTCGTATGTGTTTATTATGGGCTGGTGACTTGTGACTTGGTGACTAGTTAGTTTTAAGATTTTATTTATCTATAATGGATCAAAGATTATATTGAATTGAAATTGAATAGAAACCACAATAAATCGTAAATTGTTTGTTGTTAGGTGAATCTGCGGTCAATCGGTCGCAAGCGCTTCGCGCACCTGTCGGAGTCGCTGGACGAGATCCACGTGGACGCCAACGTGCCCTGGGGCGAGGACACCCTGTTCACGTTGGAGTTCCGCGCCGACGAGGGCGGCAAGTACGCGCTGCACACCTGCAACAACAAATACCTCAGCGCTGGAGGAAAGGTGAGGCAGCTCCGACGGGCACTTGCGCTTGGTGGTAATAGGGACATGGTGGGTACGTTACGTTACGAATGTTAGTGGTACAATTAAATTGGACGGTTTTATTCGGTTTCAAATAAGAGCATTCAAATATAATCCAATATATTAAGTACAAGTCAAATATAATGCAATACAGCTTTGTATTTGAAAACAATTATCAACCGAGTGGAATAAACTAAATCTGCGCAGTTCATTTTTAAAACTGGCCAAATAGGGTAAATCAATCTGAAATTTATTTATTTTTTAGTTTTTTTATTTGCCTAAGCGTTAGCGGTTTTGTTGGGACCTACCTTTCGGACAGTGCGATTTTTATTTATTATATTTTGTTTGATCGTTGTATTATAATAAATACCAAAGGGTTACCAGGTGTGTTATACCAAGTGTTAATTCGCAACATTTCGTATTACAATATAAGCGAAAGTAATAACGAACTCTCATTTCTTTGGTTTTGACAATTAATACAATATTATAATTAAATATTATAGCATGTCCCAAATAGCGAAAGTTGAATATATATATGTATACGACATTTTGAGGGAATTTCCACAGCGCTCGCGTTAACAACAGTTGGGCGTTAACTCTTGGTCAGTTATTCAAATACAATATTTAGCGGTCACAGTTTGCTCTCAATATTTCTAACAGAGATGTTTACAGTGACAACATATAGGATGGTCTGTTTATTATGTCAGCCGCGTCGTGTCACGGGTGTCGCCGACTATAATACAATATAGTTGATTATATAGAGTGGTGTTTAGCAAACAATGGCGTCCGGATCCGCCGCGCGATTCGCGACGCGTGAGAACACCAGCGTGAAGGTCGGCAGACGTGCGGATAGGAAACGCAGGAATGCGGTGACAAATTTGGTTGACTTTTTTATCTGGCTTGATAACACCGAGATAAAAGATTAAAAGAATTTCGTCACAGTTATTGTGGATTTAGTCGTAAACAATAGTTAAGTGTAAGCATCGACATTGTGAAAGGTTTCTCGTATTAGCATTCATCAATTAATCACGTTTCTTGTCTCACAATACTGGAACACGACGCGCGTATTCAGAGAATGTTAACAAGCCATTATTGCTCTCGTTCCCATCGTTTCAATCGCAACGAGAGGACCTTTTTGTCCGACGTGCGTCGACAAATCACTCGCGACTTGGAAACTTTGTAATTATTTGCTGATCGAGAACACTCGCAGGCGCGACAAGAGCTATATTTGTGTATTGATTGTGTTTCGGCGGCCGGCAGCTGCTGGAGGCGTGCTCGGCGGCGTGCCTGTTCAGCGCCGAGTACCACGCGGGCGCGCTGGCGCTGCGCGACGGCGCGGGCCAGTACCTGGCGCCCATCGGCTCCAAGGCCGTGCTGAAGACGCGCTCGGCCGCCGTCACGCGCGACGAGCTGTTCTCGCTGGAGGACTCGCTGCCGCAGGCCGCCTTCGTGGCCGCGCTCAACGACAAGTTCGTCTCCGTCAAGCAAGGTACGTGCCCGCCATCGCCACTCGCCACCGCGTCTCTCTAGTGGCGTTCGCTCGCCGCGACCGAAGTGGAACCACGCGACCCGGCGACGGCGAACGACGTGTCCGCAGTGAAAGCGGGTTGCCCCGCGGTTGCAGGAAACAGCGGGACCAAAGCGAGGACGGCAATTCGACTCCTGCGTACACGTAATGAGTAGTGATGGGCCGTTGCGCTTCCTCGCGGAGGCAATTATGTCGTGCAATTACTTCAGTCGGACATCGAACCGCACCGTTGGCGGCAATATTGTGCCATGGATTTTTTAGCTTTGGCTCTAACGCTAGGCTACCGGAGAATTTCTTTCTACCACGACAAAATAACGAAAACTTTTGGGCCTACGTTCCCTACACATTAAACTAGATTACAAAAACTCCTTTTTTACTAGTAGTGTATATAGTCCCTTAACATCAGACGAAATCAAAGTACATCATACATAAATTTCGAAAATTTATGAGTACAATGCAAAATTCAAAACTTATTTTAAAACAGCCATTTACTATACGAGTAGTATACGATAACATGGTAGGCATCTAATTATTTATCTAAACACGACTAACAGTTTTCTTGCCGCTACACCTTCTGCCCTAATAAACTGACATGTTCTCTTTGCGCGCACGCATTGTCCCGGCAAAATGCCTGCGCCGATGTTACACGATGTGATACCCCACACTGCCCTACACGCATCTTACCGTTGATACTAACGTCTTAGTTTTACTGAAAACTTAAACTGCTCTCCTTTTACTACACGTTCCGCATTCGCATGCGATAATTAATACGAAATCTGAAACAGCTGCTATTCAATCAGTTCATTAACCTCACACCGAAAAGTTTACATCTCCCTTAGCGATGTTATGAATTCCATATATTTGCATAGAGGTCGTCCTAGCGAGTATGCGAGGTCATGACCTCTTGTTCTCGAGGAGGAAGAAGTATCTCTTATGCGCTCTTGTTTTATGCTTCGTTAGCGTTGTCTACTACTTTAGCGAGGAAACTTCCTGTCTCTTATGTAAGCCAATTCGTATATTTTGTTACGTAGCGGATCGTACAATTTGATTTCTCTAGAATATTGAAAACATAAATTCAACCGTTAGACGGCGAAGGCGATCATAGTTGGTACAGAACTATCGGAAAACTTTCAAAGTCTCCAATGAGCTGGGAAACTTGAACACAGTCACAATGGCTTGATGCTATATCTCCAAAAATATATTTGATTTAAATTAAATATGTTATTTGGTTTTTTATAAGCAACTTGTATAGACTAAAATAAACAATTAATTTTGGCCTCTTCCATGACTTAAAGAAAAAAATTAAAATTTTTAAATTCAAAAAGCAGTCCTCAACAATGGCATAATCAAGGGATAAAGTACCGGGAAACCCTGTATCGCGGGTACCATGGGCACACACATAGACAACCACATATTACACCTAAACTCACGAGAGAAATAAATGTAGGCCATACAAATATTATCTCTGCGTGGCAATCCAGCAGTTGTAAAAATTGAGTTATGTACATAAATAATATAATTATTTGTAGAAATTGTTCAAAAAATACAACTGATGTTAATAAATAAGTACGTAAATAGTTTTTGACGTTTCTCAAGATAATAATACGAGAGGATTTCACTTAGTAATGCACGAAACTGTGACTTTATTATGCGGTTCAATTACAATAATTACTTCATAAATAATACAAAACAGGTACAACTAATTATAATTGTGCACTTATAAAAAGAAATAACGTAAATAAACTACTTAATATCAAAACTATATATTTTAAGTGTTCTTTTTATCAGAAAAACCTAGAAATCTCAATTCATTTACCTCCGAGTTTTGGGCACGAGCTTTTTCCCGAAGGCAGTGTCATTGTTATTGTCCCACAGCACTGCTACGCCAATAAGTTTAACTACAATGTGTTTCAAAAAGCCATCATGAAGAGCTTTCACTTAACGAGGAGCACAATTAATAAGCAATAACTTTGATATTATGATCGCGAGTGATACAATCGCGGATGGCAATTTCAGTACACCGAGCGTTAGATAAGACGCCATTAGCGAGTCACGCTCGCCGGAGCCGCGCGGTCGCGAACACGGTTCCCATGAACACACGTTTTTTTGTCGCTATTAATTTTATTCAATTGGTTTATAATGTTCACAAGATAGTGCCACTACGTGGAGTGTTGTTTACCCACGTAATTGATTCTAAGTCGGTGTATATGATTGAATATAATCGATTTGGATGTTCAATCCTAGAGTTCCTTAGTTTTTATTATTCAGGAGCGTTGCCGTCAATGCAAATGCGATTTCACAAACGTAGTGTCGTTTAAGTCGTCATGGGCTTACCACAACTTACAAAACAGACTTTAGTTTTTAAGCAGGGTTTGAAGTGATAAATGACCATAATTATATATATATATATAAATTATTTCCTAGCAATGTCGTGCCATGAGTTTGTGTTGGAGACTTATCCAAACGTGTTAAATGTCAGTCTCAAACAAAGTCCTAAACGATTTTTCTTCATATTTATTTAGTTTTGTCACTGTTTGTCATCGTAAGTCCCAAATGAAAGGGATGGAATTAGCATGGTTAATTATCTGATATTTTTCATAATAATTATCAAAGAAAATAAATATCTTCATAATTTCATTGTTTTTAAGACGTTAATTTTTTTATGACACCGAGTGCCGTGACATCCAAGTCTTGCGCCTGGTGGTAAGCGACACGCCTGTCCACCACAGTTTACTGAAGTCCGATGAAAATAAATTACCAGTAAAACTTTAACTCTTGAACGCTAAATAAAACACTAAAAAAACAAATTGAGTAATTGAAACAAATGTTACTGTTAAATGCATTTGTCAAACACCGAGTGACCGCATCGATCACGTCGATCGCAATGCGCTGCGCGCGCGCAGGTATTCGCGTAAAAAACCGCCACCATTGTGCGCGCGCGCTTTCTACCGTTTCTACTCCACGGATGCTTGCCTCGCGTCTCGTGCGCTCGCGCAACTGCCGCAGCCGCAGACGTCGGGCTACAACCAAATAACAATTTTTGGGAAGAAATGTTTTTCGTGGACATTTTGGGCATAACTTGTTTCACATAATAATTAAACGTGTAAAGCAAAAAACATCCTACATATGCTATTTAATGACTTTTTTCGAGCTGTTTAACTGTAAAGAAAACCGTTGGATGCATAAAGTTGTAGTTACCGTTAAGCGCATAAAGTGTTTTTTATACAAGTACTTATCACCACATCGCAAACGTTTCAGTTGTTCAAAATACTTAAGTTTGTTGTTCGCGAATTTACTCCACTGGTTTGTTATAATTATTAATACAACTATCGAACACTTAAAATAAATTACTTCGATCCGGCTGGATTCGAACCAGCGTCTTCTGGCAAACGTGCCAGACGCTATATCAACTTAGCCACTGGAACGAATTTTTCTATATGCTTGTTGCAGATCTTCATTTTTGGTTTTTAACGCCTTTACTTCACGTAACGTTAACGGTCAAAAGTCTTACTAAAATCTGCAACAAGCAATAGAAAAATTCGTGAGGTTCGCTGAGTCGCTCCGTGGCTTAGTTAGCATAGCGTCTGGCGGCACGGTTTGGTGGAAGCAACTGGTTCGAATGTAGCCGCATCGAAGGAATTTATTTAGCGTTCGATCTTTGTATTAACAATTATAACAAACTAGTGGAGTGAATTCACATAAAAAATAATTGAATATCACAGTGGTCAAACATCGTAACATGCAATAAAAACTTAAAAATTACGCAAGTTTAGTTACGAAGACCCCGACTTCTATTTTATACGAAGCCGTTATTCAAAAGAAACTTATTAAAATGTTAATAACAAACAAGTTTAAATCAGTCGCTGGTTCTTCATCGTACACTAATTGTATAATGAAACCTAATGAGTTGTAACGCGTTCACTTTATGACTTGGCGACTGCAAGTACAGTTTTTAAGTCTCGTACAGGCTACAGTTATCGCATTTGCATCTCATTGCACGCCATTACCGTGTTGAAAAAGCCACCGGCAATTTGTTGCCGGCTGCCGGCCGGTGCGGCCAGCCTGCGCGGGCGCCGATGGTGCGTGGTACCATCGCGATCGCTGTTGCAGAGCCAATGACGAGTGATAACGTTAGTGTTACTTATTGGCTGCACACATGCGAGTGTCATGGAATTACCGTTTAGTGTTCATGCAAAAGCGATGCATATAATTTGTTATCGATTTAAGCGATGATCAAAAGATATTGTTTACGATCGTGTCGATGGCACGATAACCGGCGTACGCCACTCTCCACTCGCCACTCGGGAAAGGTAACGACTGGCTGCAATCATCGGATGATAGACACGCAGCTCAAAAGTCACGTTTACATAGTGCTCTTCAGTCTATTATCATTGTGAAACGAAACTGTCTGTACCTAGTAGAGATTTGAAACAAAATGAAACATTGTAGGAAATGAAACTAACCTAAGAACCTAAGAACTCGAAATGAAACTATTTTTCCGGATTTAAATCGCGTATATTTGTTTTTTCAAACAAACCGATTTTCGGGCCCTTTACAGGTCTCATGGTCACGGTTGACGAAACGTCGCTTTGTTTGAAAAAACAAATACACGCGATTTAAATCCGGAAAAATGGTTTCAACTCCTATGTATAACAATCGCGAAAACCTAAGAACTCGATATGAAACATTGTACCTTTTATAAATTGCACTCCGGTTGCTATATATATAATTTACACAACTTATCTCAATTACTTTGACACTTTGTAATAAGTACTTAGAATTAGTCTTAGGTAATAATTGTGTTATTCGCGAACGCAAGTGAGATCTGTTTAAGTTTGTTACATTTGTTTCTTACGTCACCAGTAAGTAAAGGACGGAAGATTTCGTGTTAGTTACGTACATCGAGTATAGGTTATATACTCGATGGTTATGTACTGTTTGAGTTTTTTTATAATACCAAGTGAGGGGACGAACAAGTCGTGCGCCTGCTGGTAAGCGACACGCTTATCACTGGCACTGCCACTGCGTCTGTCACCCTGAGACATAGTTGACAAGTCCCATGTGCCTGTAATTTCACCCTTAACCTTCGAAACCGGAACGCCGTAATGCTCATATGACTGCTTGGCGGCGGCAGAAATAGGTAAGGAGGGCGAACTCTTAAACGTTGAGTAAAAACATATCGACTGGAATTAAATGCTGCCAAAAAGGACAACGAATAATTTGGCAGCTCTAAACCAACAGGCTCCATTTGAAAGTATGTGCATTGGGGAAATGACGTTGCTATTTGAATTTGCATCGGGGCATAGCCAAAGCATAATCGGCTGTGGTGCTCCGGAGGCTGGGAGATCGGAGCTACAGCGCAGCGGCCGCGGCGTGAGCGCTAGCGGTACCCGCGGTCGACGCCCGATCAGCGCCGGCGGCAGGGCTGCTACACAACTTTGTGGTCTTTGGTGTATTATGAAACATTAGGAAACAGACCATAGTCTCTTCTCCATGGATTTTTTCTACAGTCGAACATAATCGTCAATATTTATTTGTTGTATTTAGTATCGCGTATTTTTCTTTTAAAAAATAATTGTTCCGGAAAAATAATTTCACTTCGTACGTGCAACAATCGCGTAAATCTAAGGACATGATTATTTAGCAATTAATTAGTATTCTGTTTCTGTAAAAATAGATCGTTATGTTGCACTTTCCACTCTCAACAGTCCTATCGATATGGGGCAGAAATCCCCACCGACGAAATTGATTATCGGAAATACTATGATATTTATTATCACCTACTGCCATATTAATCTAAGTATTTTATTTGAACGTTTTTGTAGTAATTCCGAGCTTCGAGTTGGTAACCCTAGCAGTGGATGCGCACGAGTGCACCTCGTTCGCACAGCAAATGATCAGTGCTGTTCTGCATCCATCCTCACCACTACCGATTATTTACTACTCCGAACTACCGTCGCTTTCCTACCATTAGCGCGTTTTTACACATCGTCAATCGGATGCCAATCAAATAATTGGCGAATTTCGTCACGCTCATATGATGACATGCCGCGCGGGAAAACAGCGGAACACCTCGTTTGACGAACCACTAGACAGGCAAATGTATGGAAGAATGAGAGAACACAAAATGTTTTCAT
>NW_020653774.1:540495-578447 GCF_003589595.1 Hyposmocoma kahamanoa
TCCTTCGTTTTTGAACATAATCAACTTGGGTGTCATATTTGTACATAGTAATAACTAAAAGAAGCAATATTCGGCAAAAAAAAGGACACTTGCAAATTGAAATCCCTAAGTCTATGAAAGCCGATTTTCAGCCCACCGTGTGTCGTGCCTTATTTTTTTTATTTGTAATACTAAGTGACGGGAGACGAACAAGTCGTGCGCCACCTGGTGGTAAACGACACGCCTATCCATAACAGTTGCAGTGCATCTTAGGGTCACTGATTGCCACTGCGTCCGTTACCGTGACATAAATTGACAAGTCAGTGACATGTGCCTGTAATTTCATCACCCTTACCCTTCAAAACCGAAACGCAGTAATATGAGCGTTGTGGTAGGGGAAGATAAAGTGGCAGTATTTCCTTGGACGAACTCTTTGATGGGGAGGTCTACCGCTACTAAGTATTATTATCGAGGACCCGTCAGGAGAATGTATTCGCCAATTCACGTTGGATTATATTCTAGTATCCGCCCATTACAGACCGTGTGCCCAATAGTATCTAAAGTAGACTAAATTTGATTTTCAGGCCAATCCTTGTGCTGAAGTGCGAGCAGGGCTTCGTGGGCCCGAAGGGCGTTAAGCTGGAGTGCAATAAGGCCAACTACGAGACTATTCAGGTGGTGCGCGGGCCAAAGGGTGCCGTTTACTTCAAGGGTGAGTTTTTCTTTCGGACCACTGCCGATCACGTGGAGAAAAGCGACGGCAAATTCCTTTACATTATTAGCACTTGAACCTCCTAAAGCTAACCTAAGCAACATAAATCGATTGAACCCAACTTGAGCGGGTGTGAACATTTGATATAACAACAAATAACCAAAGCGCCGCGTGAACGTGTGCCTTGTATTGGGTACAAGCAACTGGCAATTAGAAGCGATTTTTAATATATGAACGAAGCCAAACACTACATATTTATACAATGAGTATTTCTCGTACGTAAATGTATTTTGTGTGTTGTCTTTTGATATTAATTCTTTTCAAAGATTTTATTAAATAACGAAACAAAAATATTTTGTGCACGCACGTTTGTTATTAATAAAGAATATAGTGCATAAAAAATAGAGTTCACAAATTGTTGTAATTGTAAATTTAAAGCAAATAGCCCATGAAAATTCTTGCATACTTTCTTTTTTGTCGTCTACTACTTGATCAGTCTTTTTTGCTCAACTATTTGTGACGCGAAATAACTTATTGTACTATTCAGTATGTTTGAATGTTTTCATCACATTTGCACGTAAATGGTATGATTGCATGCAGGCTAAGTTTACTATAATGCCTAAACAAAGCTCTCGGGCCTTTTTTCTTGTCAGTACACGACCATGGCTGTAATAAGAAACGAAACCCGAGGATCTTGAATTTTTTATACAATCATACTATTTACTCGCAAATGTGATGAAAAACATTGTACGTGTGACGGGCGGCACGCGAACCGAAAGCCCTCAGTGTTCGAGTTCGGGCGTTTGAAAGCCCAGAACCGATGCACCGGAGGTTTGTCGTCGACACGCCCCGCCCGACACTGAAGCCCGGTTTGCAGGGTCCAACGGCAAGTACTGGCACGCCGACAGCGAGAGCGTGACGTGCGACGGCGACGCGCCGCAGGGCTTCCTGCTGGAGCTGCGCGAGCCCACGCGCCTGGCCATCCGCGCCGCCGCCTCGCGCGAGTACCTGGCCGCCGCCAAGAACGGCAACTTCCGCCTGTCGGGCAGCGACCTCAGCTGCGCCACGCACTGGGAGTACTAGGCCCGCCGACCGACACGTTCGCGACACTTCCTTCTCGGGGCGCTCCCTCGCCGAGGCGGTCGGCCGATTGTCGCCGAGGACGCGTCCGCGGCGCCGCCCGCTTTGCATTTAGTACGGTTAAGGTTGTTTATCGCGCGCGCCCGCGCATGTGATCATTGTGGAAATATCGCTTCTCTTTGTTGTAACTGTATTTTATTTCCTTATTAGCGGTGGTGCGCCGCCGTCTTTGCTCGTTCTCGGATTCTATTTTTTTATTATTTCGCGACCGTCGCTCGGATTATTTATTATTAGAATAATGTAACGATATCAAATTGTGGGGACATTATTGGGAGTTTTTCGATAATATTTATTGGATATTGTAGCGTCTAGTCGATGGATTTTGTACGATTTTATCTATGCGTTTTGTATCCCTCTGTAGGTTAGTGACGTTGACGCCGTGAGACTGAAACCTACAAGTCCGCAATTTGCATTGAAACCAATGTTACGTAACAGGGGTTGTCGCAATACCAGACCAGTCCTCGGACCGTGGCAAGTCTGGCCTCTAACTAATTAATGAGTAAAGCTAGTTAAGTTTAATGTAAGTTAAATAACATTGAATAGAGTAAACTTGAACACATGCCGCTTCCAAACGTCCATTCCGTGCTTTTATATAAATGCTACATGAAAAGTGAACATTTTTAATACGATTTTTACTGGGAATTTTGTAACTGGTGCGTTATTTATCTTGTATATATAAGCGATGTTCCGACGTTTACTTCAAATCTCGACGTACTTGAAGGCAATCGAAAGCATAAATTAAGTTTTCTTTTTTATAGTAATGAACAAAATGGAAATGTTTGTACTGGTAATTAATTATATCAGATCCTCGAAACTAATATTTGTACGATAACGTCTTTGTAAACTATTGATGAATAAATTATAATCATATTGTACGAGGACGGTGTTTTATTTCTTCGAGGGCCCCGAGCGCGGCACGTGAATAAAAAAAGGTGTAAAATATTGAAAAACTTTTATATTTTAATTAAATAGTTACATTAATCTTTACAGTTTCCCTAGCTAGTGACACATTGGATTAGCATCGATGCATTTTATTGGTCAAAAAATTAATATATTAAAAAATAATTTATCTACATAACTGATAAACAAATTAATAACCATTTGAACCAGCTAGTTAATCATTAAATAAGCGAAAAAAGAAACAGAATATTACCAGTGTAAGAAAAATGCGTTGGTCAAGCAACGATTAATCGTTGGATGGAAATTGATGTTTCCCATCTTTTTTAGGCTAGCAAGCAACTTCTCATACTGGCAACACCGCCAACGTAAATTAAACCATAGACAATTTAGTTTAGCGAAAATACTACACGGTTGTGGGCGAAAGCAACCGATACATACATAATATACAACAATAAATGGAATAGTTTGTACGCACATACACACACGATAAGAAGCGCGAGGCTTGAACTGGACGCGGCGCGATCTCGGCACATTCGGACTCGCTGCAGCTACAAAAGTTTACCTAACTATTGAACTCAGTACTTCAACGTTGCGAGGTACTTTTCGATACCAATGTTCTTTTTCTTAGTAGGATTTCTTTAAGCTCCCGCAATACCATTATTATCGTCAACCCTGCAGCGCACAGCTCTCCTGCAATATTGCAATAGTCGAAATCTGACTTGTCAACTAACTTCCTCTCAAATCTTATAAAGAGTGATTGTTTAGGAGAAGGCAAAAATTTCTATTTACTTTAAATTTCTTATCAAGGGTGTACATTTGGATGCATTAGTTTAAGAATAAGAATGTGATGAGAAATCAGCCTGTAAAATTAGTTTAAAACAATCAATTTTTTGCATTTTAGTAACTTTGTGCTTTAAAGATACGAGTTTGAGAAAGTAAGGCGACGATATGACGAATTAAATCACTGGAACAAAAGTTTGTTTCCTATTATTCAAGTAAGAGATCAGAGAGCCGGCCGATTGTTTAATCTGTAGTCGTGGTCAATAAAATTGATGAATAGGTCATTATTAACTCGTAAAGAAGTCATGGACAGTTTAGGGAAAGACTATAAAGTGCAGGTTCAGCCGATACGAGTCCCTAATCATTCTAGCGATTATTTAACGCCTGGATTTAACTACACACAATGTTTTGAACTGCAATTTCGCCTATAAGACTTATGGTTCTTATTCTGCTTAACTGGTACTACTTTCATGACGAAAGGACACAAGGGGTAGGAAAATGATTTTGGCATATCGTAAGTTTTTAATTGAAGTGCATGTAGTGAAACCCAGCGCTCAACAAGGCGACGCACTAACAATAACAATACAAACGGTATCTAAGGCACGATTAACAACTTCACACTTATTCCGCAGTCGCCGATTGTGGACGCGATTTTTATTACGACTTTGACGACGCTGTGGAATTGCATTTCGTCTTTATTCCGCGTATTATTTTGCTCAACTGCATGTGTTTAAAACATTAATTTGAAATCAAGTCCGAATTTCAGCTTCCATTTCCACAGCGTTGCAAATTTCTCTCAATACCATACAAAAGAACCCTCGTCTTCCATTGTTCAGGCTCATTTCCGAATTCTTTTCGGGATTTCGAGAACCCTTAACTATTTTTAATCTATGGATGCTAATATGTCTATAGTATGTCGTACGTTTTTGTGCGTTTACGAAATTGTAATGGTTACATTTTAATTTTTTTAATATAAATTTTTATCCTCACAAAACTTCAAAAAGAAAAGCTGCCTCGAAGAAGCGATGAGGGCCAACATATTTACACACAAACACAATAGAAATAAACATTGTCTAAACATAATAATATAAATACAAAAACGGTACTGGCAACTGCACATTACTTGTAATGAAACTAATGAATATAAATAAAATTTAATTTTTATTACGCTTAACGAGGGTCGACTGTACCTATTTTCATCGAGCCATACATAATTATCACTATACTGTAACATACATACAGGCGCACAAGTCTGTTTATACAAATAATACGTACAAACGTTTACACGTAAAATGTAGAGTAATTCATAAACGCACAAAACGCGTGGGTACTGGCGTAAATACGTCACAGCGTTAGCCAGTCTCTATAATATAAAAACGGTTCATTTTACACAAACTTACACGACAAATTTGTAAACCTACACCAAACAGAGTCCACTCTCGCACTCACTACATACAATAATACGATTGACCGACGCGAAGTTCCCTCAAGTTTGCTCAATTCATTTGGTCAATTTCATTCGAACTTGTTCGATGGCGGTCCGCGTGACCGTGGCTTCGAGGAACGGAGAGCGCTCGCCGACCGTTAGTTGCAGTCTGAGTTTATTTTCACCCGTATAAGGTTCGCACATCGACTGCGGGTGAACCGCTCGGTAAATAAATTGGAACCATTTTAATCGATTTTAGTAGAATTCATTTCTAATTTTTCTATATTTTAAGTTCGCCGCGCTCTTCGCAGCGTGTTGACTAACGATATTTATCGGCTTCGCTCGCTTCGCGCCAGTCGCAGCCAGCGCGACCGGGCCGAAACAGATCGAGCTCCGAACCGTTCCCGCAGAGGCGGACGCCGTGCGAACAGCCGGTTAGTCAAAAAGTGGCCAGGTTGCAACTAACGCGCGCTGCGGAGGACAGGCGGCGGACCCTCTGCAAACAAAGCGTAGATCTCTTTAGGACGAGTGCCGTCTCGGCGTCTCGCGCTGGCTCGAAGGCCGGGCCACTCACCGGCGAAGGGCGGCGGCGCGCGCTAGGACAGGAAGGGGTTGGGCGTGTGGCGCGAGGGCGCCGCGGCCCAGGGGGACTGCGTGCGGGGGGCCGCCGTGGGGGCCCACGGGTCGGCGGCGGGCGCCGCGGGGGCCCCGGCGGCCCCGGCGGGCAGCAGCGGCACGGCGGGCGCCGACGCCGCGAACGACGGCGACGGGCTCATGAACGCGACGCCCGTCAGCCCCATCTGCTGCTGCTTCAGCTCGTTGATGGTCAGGCGCGCCTGCGGCGGGGACAGAGGCACGTCAGACGGCGCAAACGACGGGGCAGCCGTCTCATTGTTGGACGGGTGCAAGCGGAGGCGTTACCGGCGGCGGCGGCTGGAACATGTGTCGCGGCGCGTCGGAGGCGAAGGGGTTGGGCGCGGGGGGGTCCGGCGACGCGGGCTGCAGCAGCCGCTCCAGGTTCACCAGCGCCGAGTTCTCGCCCAGGAAGGCCGACGCCGACTTCTTGGCCGCGAAGGGCGCCGTGCCGTTGGTGCCGTTCGTGGCGGGCGGCGACGCCTGCGGCGCCAGGTTGTCGCCTGCGACGGGAACGTCCTTTATTTTATACGTCACCATCTCGAGCTGTGGGTCGAGCGGCGGGCGACGGGGACACTTGCTACATGTCACAGTGTACTTTTTTACAAACTAAATTAAAGCCGTTTGAAAAATGTATATCGTATACTAAACGTGTTGTATATAATTCGGTCGATATAAAAAAAAATATTGGAATATGGAAAGTACTGGTCCATTGAATGCAGTGGTTTTCTTGTAAAATATCCTTAATTTTACTATATATTTTCCGAAGTGATTCAATACTTTCACTGTTATGCGTAGTCGACCAACGCCATTTGAGGTTGTGTCGACGCCTAAAGTGCTAGAACTCGGCCACGTGCCACGAACGCAACACGACAATGCAGACCGTGTGTCGGACGGCGTACTGACCGAGCAGGGAGAGGTCGAAGGGGTCGCTGTCGACGTTGTTGTTGGTGCGCCGCTGCGACAGCGCGTCGAACTGCTCCAGCTCCGACGACGACGGCGACGACAGCAGCGACTCCGGAGACTTGCTCTGCGAACACGGCGCGGATGTCAAGCGAAGCCGGACTTGCTTAACGGAGAAAACCGAGGGAAAGCGGTCGTAAGCGGGAAAGTACCTGCGCGAGCGGCGCCCAGGGGTCCTTGCCGGCCGCGCCGGAGGGCGCCCAGGGGTCCTTGGCGGGGCTGCCCGCGCCCACCGCCGCCCACGCGTCGGCCGCCGGTTCCTGGGGACATTCAGGGTCAGTACGACGCCCTCTCTCACGCGAGTGGTTAGTCTCGTACAATCGAGACATTCGCGAATGTCATCGACTCCAATCAACAGAGCTTACGCCCGTAAGTCGACAAACAAACATTCTAGTTCCTAGTGTGGTAAAGAACGCACTCCCACGCGGTGCAATCTAAAATCTAGCGTAATACGTTAATTTCCTATTACAATTTCTTACCATGGAGTCGGAAAAGATACCGCAATCCGGCTGCATTGACTGATGTATAAAAAATAAAAATTAACTTAGAGGTAGCGTTCAACGCAAAATTTGTTCGGGACGTGAAATTTTCAACGGAGTCTGCTGGTGCTTAGAGGCAAGTGCAATAAAGTCGCTGGTCCGTCGTAGCCCATTGTTATTTTGACAGTTGGCCTATTAGTATCGAAATCAATTTTTATTCATGTACATCTCACTAACCGGCAGATTTGATTATCTATATTAAATTAAATTGAAACTCTTTAAAATATGTTTCCTCTTCACATTTTTAATAGACCTAGTTCTAAATGCAGTGTATGTATGAACTTACAAAAATTGACAATTCAAATGGACCTGTGCCCGGCAGTTGGACGAATAATGGGCCGATGATGATTCAAATGAAACAAGTTCGACTATTTATTGTATAAGCTTAATCGACATTCAGTCGATAGTCGATAGAATATTTCGACCCCTCCTACGTAAAGTATCGTATGTCGAAATTGCCAAGTTTACAGGGGAGCGTTTTAAAGTTCTCCGTTTTATTTGGCAAAACTTCATTACTGACATAGAGTGATCATTTAACCGACATCTAGGATTTTACAATACTCTATGTGAGTAACGAGCTTTGCCGAATAAAACTGAGAAATGCTAAAGTCACGTGTTACGTTCATTGCAGTGAATTGAGAAATTTAAAATGCTTCCCTGTAAACTTGGCAATTTCGACATACGATACTTTACGTAGGAGGGGTCGATTTATTGGCTGCAATCACTAGCTGCTCGCGAGCGGGCAATACTTCCTCTATCTTTAAAAAAGACAGACTATGAGTCTGTATATCTGACAATATCCGGCAAAGAACGCAAGAGAGGGTCGAAAAAAAGCAATATTATTGCAAATCTTAAGTAGTTCATTGTTCACAAGAATAGTTTGTTTACATATGTATAAGGTATAAACTTTACGAGGTATAAAGCCCGATTTATTTATTTATACACACGGGTAGTTAAGGCTCTGTGTCTCGACATTGTGTTATTAAGTTAAGTTATAAACCTGTCGCGGATGCGGCTGCGATTGCGGCATGCCCCAGGGGTCGGTGGAGGAGGCGGCGGAGCCGTGCGCGCCCAGGTTCACGTCCAGCAGGTCCAGCAGATGCGACTGCGGCTCAACTTTTTTCTCCACTTCCTGCCTGCATCGCAAGTTCGTTTCTTTAGGGCTTAAAAAAGTAACATTTTATTTGAATCATCTCGCATACAAGGTATAAAAATTGGCATTGGAAGACGGGCTAAATAATGACTGAAACTAAAGTAGTTTTAAACGTTACGTAATGAAATAAAAAGCTTACGAAGAATACTTTCAAAACTAACTGTCGGCGACTACAGCGAACGACTTTGGAATACAACTAATCGGCTAGGGCGCCAAGCGTGGCAAGCGTCGGGTCGCTGGGCGACCGCTCGGCTCGGTTCCGGCGGTTCGACTAACGGGTCGCGGTCGGCGCGGCGCTCGCCGCCGAAGGGGGGCGCCACTAACGCAATTACATTCGGTCGCAGGCAGCGCAGGCAGCCGCGCAGCCAGCCCGCGTCGCGCGACTCCAGCCGCAGCCGCATCTGTTCCAGTCTGGGAGAGGACAGGGAAGCTGTAGGGGCAGGCGGGACGGCGGGGCGGGGCGGGGCGGGGCGGCACTCACTGGAAGTCGTTCTGCGACTGCGAGATGGCCAGCTGCAGGCGCACGTCGTCGGAGCGGCGCCGGCGCTCCTCGCGCTCCGCCTCCTCGCGCGACATGGCCAGCGCCAGCTGCAGCTGCAGCTCCTCCTCGCCCGCCGTCAGCGGCCGCGCCAGCTCCGCCTCGCGCCCCGCGCCCCCGCCCCCGCCGCCGCCCCCGCCCGCGCCCGCGCCCCACTCCGCGCCCGCCTCGCCCAGGGGGTACGCGGGGTAGGCGGGGCTGGAGGGCGAGTCGAGGGCGCCGTCGCTGCCGAAGGCGCTGGCGCTCTGCGCGAACCGCTGCTTGGCCTTGAGCGCGCGCGCGCGCTCGTTCTTCAGCCGCTCCTCGTCCTTCAGCAGGTTCACCAGCTGCTTCGCCTTCTCGCGGACGTTTAGACCTGCGGCGCGAAGTTGTCAAGCATCAGCCGCGTCGCCGGCGACGGGTCATATTCTTCCTTTCGATTAGCCGGCTATTCGACCGAGTCGAGTCGACCGGGCTAGTCCGATAAACAAAATCTTCCACCGTATCCGTCCTGCCGAGCAGACCTCGCTTTTAGACGACGCCTAGTACAAGATTACAACTTCATATTTTCCAAAAATATTATGTGGCGTCAGTCCCGACGACGTCGACATCACGACTGAACAAAACGGAAATCCGATGGCGAAACTTTCCATTGTTCGCGATTTTATGGCTCACATAAATTTAATTACTAACGAACAGCACCACACTGATTAACAAAGCAAACGTGCGCACGCGCAGACTGGAATGTGTTATCGTGTCCTAAACTAACCACGTAAATGAAAAGTAGCACTTTGTAATGTCACCGCGCGAATTAATATTACGATTGATAGATAACTTTAACGCATCACAGTACGAATAACAATGAGCTTCAAATTCCTACGCCCGCGCTGCCGACGCCGCCGGATGTTGGCGTACACACGTACTACTTACTGTAACGTAATATGCGATAAGGTATCCGGTCTCTGTCAATGGTTTATTAAAATTGAAAATATACATTTTATGGGCCATATTTAAACTTTGAAGGTCATCTTAGTTGATACCAGTGCTTGACCAGGACATAAGCGTACTCACCGCAGACATACTTATATCTAGAAAGACGCCGCAAGTGTACGTGTTTCGCGTGCTCAAAGTAAAATTCACTTACTTGCCACTGCTACACTTCAGAACGCGCTCGATCGTTATCGTAGATAAACACCAGTCAAAAACGCGAAAAATGCATAATTATGCCATGATAAACTGCAAAAGCACCATAACTGTGGGTAAACGGGTAAACAGGGACGTTTCCTTCCACGGGCAAGTGATTTTGTAATCAGAAGATGCAATTTATTTTAAAAACAGTTATTTTGATTTTGTATGAATTTCGAGAAAACAAATATGCAACGCAGTGTATGCCTCATGTTTGTAATACATTGCGGCTATTACTTGGTGCGATATATTTGTGATCCTTTGTTAATACGCCATAAATACCGAACGAACGCACTTTTGTATAATGCATTCAGTTTCGTGGTACGGACGCTTGTACATTTCTTTGGCCAAATTGAACATTTAGTGTTGTATACGTTAAGCAACACTGTTCTCGATTCTGATCAATTTTGAAAACGAAGGGACGAAAATTATTATGACCTTAGCAATATTATAAAAATATTCTATAACTTTTTTGTTACAACGTTCAGTCACGTTTGGTTTTTTTTTTCATCAGTAGTATCTGTAATTTTTTTTTAATATACAATAGACAAATAAATTTCGATAATTATTGCAGCACGTTGCCTCGAATGTCCGAATATAGTGAGCAAATAATTACATACGTCCCCGGATATGTAGTACGAGTACCTAATACAAAAAAAAACATATAATGCAAAGAATTAACAGTGCGCTGTCTTTACAAAAACCTGGAGTTGGTCATATGTATGAGTTTCGTTGCTTTCGAGGACGAGGTGGTCTAGTTTATCCCACCTAAGATGCTATCCAAATATGCAGAGTAACAGAGTTAGAAATCCGAGAAATAATAAACAAATCACAGAAATTACACACGAGGCCGTCATTAAGTAAACCTCTTCTGATTAATAAGATTTTACTATATTTTGTCAGTAGTAACATTTTCATTTGTCTTGGCATTCATCAATTTGATCAATTACCAACAGAAAAGCATCTAGTAAAATTAATTAAGGCAGTCGCAAGTTCATATATTGACGTGCGTATTCATTATTTAAGTTAATCGATAAGATCTTCCATTACAAAAAGATCTTATATAATAAGCTCATTTTATTGAAAGGACAATAATTTTAATATTTGAAGTTGATTAAAAATTAAAGTTTTAATTAATTTAAGTAATCAACATTTTTTAATAACAAGTAAAATAAAGGGCTTAGCTTATTCTAGTACTTTTCTAATATATTAATATTACGACTACTTGTAGTCAACAAATACTTGAACAAAAAATATTCTATTTAGAATCGATTAATTGAATGGAATACGCGTGCTTACGCGTATTCAGTTCCGTTCAGTCAATCGATTTATTGCGAGCGGAAGGAGGTTTCCATCACTAAATAGTTCTTGTGATGTCATAGTGGGTACAAAAAAGTAACACGCTTGGTTTTCATACAAATTGCTGTACTTGCGGCGTCTATCTAGATATATGTCTGTGGTACTCTCGATTTGCTTCAACAATATTTATGATAAACGTCGGAAAGTCAATATATCTAAAGACGTAAGAACTACTTTAGGCGAACTAAAACCTTTCAGAAGATAGAGCTCCCTGTGAAATAGTTCGCCCAGTGTGGTACTGCCACCTCACCTATTTCTGCCGCCAAGTAGTAATGTCAGCATTGCTGTGTTCCGGTTTTGAAAGGTAAGGGCGGTGGTGGAATTACAGGCACATGGGACTTGTCAACTTATGTCTGAGGGTGACGGGCGCTAGATCTTTGCGATTTAAAACTGAGTGGCACAACAACTGTTATGGCCAAGCGTGTCGCTCACCAGTCCCATCACTGGATATTACAAAAAAAGTTTGTTTTGTAACTTATACTATTTGTACAGTATTATCATTATAAACGTATAAGTTAAATATACAATATCAAGTTAATGTTATTTACAGCTTACGCAGAAGGCACAGCTGACAAAAATCCACTGGAGTGATCCGTACAGCTCTTTTAGGATGTGTCTACCCACAAGATGTTTGGAAATAAATATTGTAAATTACTATCGTAAACTAATATTTCTTCACGAAGAACAAAGCCCGTAAGTCCTTTTTGTACTTATCCTTCTCCGATGAATTTGCCTTACGAATAGTAGTGTTTAAACAATACCACGAATTTATATGTAATTCGCTAATAAATGTTTTTTTTTTATTTGATATAAACTAGAAATTTCTAAAAAACCTAAAGACACACACTCACCCTGGTCTTTCCCCTCCTCCATATACTGGAAGTCCTTTAAGGTGTGTATCGCAAAAATATTCTCTTTGCACTGCATAGCGACCTTTTCACTTCCAGTCTTGATCAGGTATTCCATGAGCACTAAAGCTTTGTAGACATGCCGCCAGTTCTTGCCGTGGTCGTTGAGGCGCTTCCAGATCATCTGCATGATCTCGGTGAACGCCATAACGTTGTATGTGAGGTCAGCGATCTCCGCCATGAGCGTCGACGAGGGACCCCATGGGTCGTTAGATGTTGCTTCGCGTACCTTAACCTGTAATTTATATAGTTATTGATTGAGACGGTGGACAGCTTAAATCATCGTCAACTCAGTAAATCATCATCTCACTTCTGGGCACGGGTCTCCTCCACGGTGACGGTTTACCCGCTACGCTACCCCAAAGCGGGTTGGAGACAAAAATCACTTTAGAATTAGGAGTGCATGTGCGCTCGTGTGCGTGTGTCTATTATGAGAAAAGGCACCACGTCTAGCAATAAAATTATAAATTGATTATAATGACAAGCCGTGGAGTTCATTGCCTCTAAAATGCAAAGATACTCCTAAAAAAGGCTTTTGGATCACAATAAATAAGAAAGAAAATACATTTATTCAGCACAAACACATGTTAACAGTACAATATTATGATTTCATGTTTAAAGTGTATTGCGCTGAAAAGGGCCCAACTCAGCAAATACTGCGGCGGAGTCACAGCGCTGGTTTTCAGTGGACCCTTTTCGAAGAGGCCGATTTAAAAATAAAATAACAAAATAAATAACATAATTACTTTAGAAAAAAATAAAATTGCCATATGCCTACAGCGTTTTCAAATAGTTCACTCTGTCTTCATGTATTTTATGCTTCTCTGTGCGTTATACATAAAATTTATTCAGGCGTATTTTGCAGTATTAACATGTGTTCTCAAGTTTATTTTATAGTGTATAAACGGAAATACGATACTTCACCTTCGAAACTACAAATTAATATTGAATATGAGAAATTCAAATACTTTACCTGTGCATCACTGTAGTTGTGAGCTAGGTTTTTAATATTTCTCCTTAGCCCCGCCACGTTTACTTGCATATCGTCCCGGCCACGGGGCATCTGTAACGTTAACGAAACACGTTTTTCAAACTGCAGATGTAAATTTGTTCTATCTATTGGGATTTTATTAAGGGTTGGGAGCAATAGAGCATAAATACCTAAAGAAATATTCAAATCAAGGGTAGCAACTAAAATAAGAATTAATTATTTCAATCACCTACATAAAGCTTTTAGAAGGACAGGAACTAGCGAGTTTACAAACGGTAACTAGATCAAATACCACTAGTGGAATAAAATAGAATAGCAAAATAATATTGATTTACGCGCAAGGGCTAGAGCACACAGGAGGCGGCTACGCGGTCTACGTTTACGCGTTTTCGTTTCAATTGACTGGCGCTACCTTACACATAAACTACCGAGCGTATATTATGGCCGCAGTCTCTAATGTGTCCCAGCTCTAAAAATATCCTTGTAATTACGCAGGAGTGCCCAGGCGATATATTATGGTCAGGAACTTCCTTCCTCCCCGAATACTATATAACAGCTAATAACATAAAAGTGTGAAAACCACTTGTAATAGTGGGATCACGAGTGCGATGACGTCACATATTTAAATCTTCCTTCTACCATATGTGGACCGAGTACAAATCGCTAGCGACCGCGTAAAATATTTCTATGGCAAGTTTCTTTCTTTTATGAAGAGCGCTGTGTCACGTTAAAAATTCATATGGAAGAAAATTTTACAAAAGTATTAGAGACTAAAACCAAATTCTGTTTTTGCACCACCCGGTAGTAAAATGACGAAACTGCGGAAAGCAATTTTTGGTAATCTGACATAACAGATTAAAAAAATATAACGTACAAGATATGAACTAAATTACATTTGACATGAAAAACGAAATATTGGTTTTATTTCGTTCTTTTTTCGTCGGTTTTAAAATAACTTTTCACTTTTCGACTCTTTACTATTACTGATTCTTTTGCGTAATACGGAACGTGAGTTTTGGTATTGCTTCGAAAGGTTTTTCCGATATCTGAACGCTTGAATTTAATTTTATTCGGAACGAATTTTATTTTTTTTAAATACATAATAAAAATAATTAGATTTTCGGTATTTGTCAAATCTTTTTACTCCACATTTTGTAATACAAACTAAAAACAACATAAAAAAACTTTACCCTTCGTGCACTTTTGTGCGTTATGAGTGTGTGCGTTATCTTGAGACTTGATCGTTTTTAAATGCACTATATTAATACACTATTAAACAGATTTCTCGAAAGTCATTGTTAACAAGACCAACACCAATGTGTGTTTACTTCACATCTTATTAAGCACATATTTTAAACCAACGAGCGCTGTCGCGAGGCGACGCACCCGAATTGAGCGTAAAGTTTACACTAGACTTGTAGACAAGATTTAATTGGTGCTAATTATGCGTTGGTACTTGGAAACGACACATCGGCATGCGCGCACGCAATGCAAAATAACAGCCTCCATTATAAATAGGAAGGAATAGAGTATAAATCGAGAACAATACAAATTGTCATACATCGTTAATAAAAAGAACATCAGTAAGTAAACATAAACTTGTAAACAAGAACAGTATTTTGTGGCTACACATTATTTTTCATCGATGTTTTATTGTTAGTATAGCCAATATAATTGAACCAGAAAAGCATTAAAAAAATAAAGCAATGAATAATATACAGGAAACTCATTTATGTTACTATTTCTTGCCATATTCCAACAAAGCACAACAATATAAATAGATACAAAATCTAATCCATACGCTGAACGCTGATTATGTAATAAACGAAAACGTAACTGGACAAACAATATCGTACACTCATAAACAAAAGAAGTTTATATACAATAATCCTCAGTTTATTGACCAGAATTTTATATATTATTTTTAAAGACGAACGGATGGGATATTGATAAGTTCATTCACCGCTATGGATTAATAATAGCGAATTAATGGACGTGTTTGAGGTCGTCTTGCATACCTTTATTTTGGTACCGGATTCCTTCCCTGTTGCACTTATTCGAGTATCCGGTACAATAAAAATAAAACACCGAGTTAATTGTCTCAGTCATTGTCAGGAGACAAAGCGAATTATTTTGGCCTCACAAACATCGCACTCGCGACATTGACACTTGCAAAGTTTCGCGCTAAATTGAGATAAACTATATCGGGCGAGTTCAATGTCAGGTCTTTCGTCTTGCGCCGGTCCAGCGACCAGGCTTGGTCACGTTTCCGCACGGACAATTTCTTCTACAAACAAAACGACTGCAGTAACAAAAACCTTTAATATTGATATCAGCTCAAAGACATAAATTACAGTGAATCCCGCTACAACATTTGAGATGTTATGCAGTACGGAACAGGAAACTAGAAACTGAATCAATACATGGGGATTACTACCATTTCACTGATACATTAAAATAAGGTAAACTTTTTTCAGAACTCGGTCACATAGGAGATCATTGTAGGTAGTAATGGATTTGCCTTGATTTAGGACAATTTCTTCAAAATTGAATGTCGTACAATTAATGTCCGACGTGGGAAGTAAGGAGAGTTATTTTAGACGTAAACAGACGTACTCGGATGTAAACACGCGCGTGCTGCGCGGCAGGGCTGGCGCTTGACACCGACCAACATTCACGTCCACAATTGTTTTCAAACCCCAAGCTCACGAGATAAATAAATGCATGCCAAACGAATATTTCTCCCGGCCCGGGAATCGAACCAGGGACCTCTGCTGGCAGACCATTACGGTATCCGTATGGCTATGGAGGCAGTTAAAAGTTAGTCGTTATTTGCTAATAAGATATACATCACTTAGGAGAAGTATATGGTACAAGATTCGTATCTCCTTGACACAGTCACTTGTTGCGTTGTTGAGGCGCGACGGCATACATACCAATTCTTTTCGGGACAGTAAACGCCAATAAACTAATAATTCGCATTAGCGTATACCTACTTAATTAAATACGTTGTCTCACTTCAAGTTCAAGATTTATCTAAGACCAGTTGAGGCGGATTCAGTGACAAAGGTGCCACTTTCGGTGTGCCCTAGCCGTGAATTATTTTTAGTGTGCGATAAGTCACCGACCGAGGAACAAGGGGCTAATGAGCGACCTCGCCGGGATTACGAAAATATTATTGCTTTAGCACATTATTGTTCTTAAGAAAAGCGCTAGTGATTACTTCGCCCTGTGTAAAAGCGGTATTACACACTACAAGATTAAGTGATTAGTTATAAAACCGGATCCTAATGCAGATGTAAAGACCTCTGTGGTACCTCTAATAAAGATCTACTATTCCGTAAGAATAGAGTTGGTAAGTGCTAATTTAAAAGTTCCACATACTAAAGATACAAGGCACAGTAGTGTCCACTGTACACGACTATTAATACCATATCCCAGATGCTTTTCTCAGAGACTTAGTAAAAATATCCCAACAGTACATCAGCAATCAAAGAACAAGAATAGAACAGAAACGCTACTGAAGATCAAAATACAACAAAAGGTCCAACTACAAAGAAACCATCTACAAGGGAACAGCAAGCAGGAATTTTAAGACTAATTCTAATTTAACAAGTTGGAGTAAATGCACCAATTATAATTCTAAACAAATCTTCTTTTAAGAAGAGTTCACTCAAGGTTTTAACATTTTTCAGGAATTCTCCCTCGATCCACTCGGTTCCCGACGGGATTCATCAATAGGGCAAAGAACCATTTACGAGTGTCTTACGAGACGATAGACAACGGATTCAAAACATTACATTTTTTAAATCCTTTTAAGTATCACGTGACTACATAATGCTCCAAAGGTCACTAGTAAATAGATCTTTTCTTGTCAAAAAACATTTTGGTCGCTATTTTGCGGAGATTTGATGGCCCGGCCAAGGGAGGCAAGTGCCTTGAGAGAAATTCAATACACGCGTCTTTGAGCATCCGACAAAAATAAAAAATGTAATGCCTTGTTTAAACAATTGTAGGAAAAGTAATTTAATTAATCAGTACTTGATATACACAGCGAAAATAGCATGTTATCAAGCAGTAGGTAATTAGGAAACAAAGGAAACGAAGCACTATAGACAAGATTTACTTTAATTATATACGAGTGTATATTGGATAATAAATAAAGTAACGTGTGCCAACTAAAGGAGATTATACAAATTCAATATAATACAGTAGAGACGGCGACAGGGTGTGCGAAACAAAACCGAAGCCGAAGTAGGATCAACTTGTTGGGTTTCTACCACTTACTTTGCGATGGTAAAAGGCACCAGTGCCCGCCCCGTCTCGTCTGCAGACAATACCACATATAGAAACATCCAAACTTACATACACAATGTTAACATAAATTGATCAAATATTCCAAGAAACATCAACGTTAACAACATACTTTTAAATAAAGACCATTACAGAGTTAGAACACGGACAAAGGTTTACTGAAGCTATATTTTGGACTTACATGAATTGCGTGCATTTGTTTTGCAAACAAACCAACGCATTTTCAAGAATTCGATAAATAATGATAACTTATTTTACTAATACAATTAAAAACAAAGGAAATGAAAGTTTTTTAATTTTTTCCGGATTTGAATCGCGTATATTTGTTTTTTCAAACAAACCGACGTTTCGGGCCCTTTACAGGTCCCATGGTCACGGTTGACTGAGGTGGCACACGGATGACTGTACCACATCAGTGGTACAAAACAAACAAATATACCCGATTTGAATCCGGAAAAAAAGTTTCATTTCCTATGTGTAACAATCGCGAAAACCTAAGAACTCGATTTATATCAAGAGATTAAAAAGAATTTCTGTGTACTTAAACAATAGCAGCAGTAGCAAAAGAAATTGCAAAACAGTATACCCCATTTTTCCAGGTGTCTACATGATGTTTGTTAGTATAATATGAGCGAAACACATATAATTGACAAACACACAAATGATCACATAATACAAAGGAAAGCTGTAACAACATATAAATAGAATAGAGCATCTGGAAAGAATAGAGCTATTTCGACATCACGTAGGTCGAGGCGAAACTATCTACTGAGCTATAGTTATCATTATACCTACTACATAATGGTGGTGTATACACGACAAATCAGGAAGATGTTAGTACAGTCGATAGCTCATGTCAGTGCGCATGGGAAGTGAAAGCAAATGTTGTGATTTGTGATCGTTTGGGACATTTATCGGATTCCCATTAGTAATTAGTGGACCTCTAGGTCTAGGTTTAAGTAAAATGATAATTAATTAGTGTACTGTTAACAATCGAATCTATACGTAGGCTCAAACGATATATAGTCTACATCTGATTTTAATGTAAGCATTATCTTCCACATTAATTAATAAAAACCGGCGTCCTAGACGCAATGCTAAATCATCGTAAGCTTCCGCAATTCTGTCTTCATTAACACGTACCATGAAGCCATTCTTAAGGCTATGAAATGTATGGAATAGATAATGGAATTGCGACGTCAAAAAACTTAATTCAGATATCATATAAATTTTATATTGCTCATTTGACCGCAGCCACCTGGCATACGCATCGCAGGTCTAGAGCCATCAGTACCTTACTAGTATAATATAGTAGTATTTATTCAGTTTTTATGTTTTCGAACTAGGGCGCGGTACGAGTCAAATAAATATCTTGAAATTTGTAAGAAACATCATCTTTTGCCACTAGGGGTGCGACGTCAAATTTCAGACCTTGTATTTTTACGTAAAATTGCTTCTGGATTAAGTTTCGTGGAATTAAATTCCACGAAACTCGTGTCCAAAATTTCTCTTAGCCCCTACAAAGACTCCTTGGTTTAACTCACTTCTGTGCGTACCTCCGGCCTCTTCGAACTTTCGGCGGAATGCATATCTCTTTACGTGCGAGGAACAGCTTCAATGTATTATCCAAGCAGGTTGATATTGACCTTTTTAACTCTAGTGTTGCATCGGTAAAGCATCTTATTAGTAATTTGTTTTTTGACGAGTAGGTAGATTATTTTATTAGTGTTGCGAATTTGTCATAGTATATTAACTAGTTATATAGTTAGTAATTTAAGGCTTATTAATTTCAACTTAATGTGTGTTTAATGGTGAAGACTTATTGGCTGTCCATCATTATTTAAGTTATTGTTCTGTAAAATAACCGTTGATCTTCCAATAAATTAAAATAAAATCACTTTAAAACTTTGTTACATTTAATTTTGCTTATTCAATGTCATCATATGCATAACAATCTCTGAAGTACCCATCGTTAGTCCAAAATTAAATGTGTTCGCGAGTAACATAATATTGAAGTGCGATAAAAACAGAAAACAATATATATATCTCAATGTTATATAGAATATATCACAGTAGTTACGTATTGTACGTATGTAGAGCGCAGACTGTCTAACAGCAAAAGGGAGGGAGGTGGTTAGATAATAGACTACCTGCAAGTGGGGGAGGGCAGGAAGCGCTACATATTACGCGCTCGCCTTATTGGAGTGCCGAGTGGGTATGCTGGTACAAACGTTGTTCTGCAGGCGAGGTAATAAAAAGTACATGGCACCAGCTATGTAAGTTATTTGGGTGTTATTGAAGTTATTTTTTATTAAAAAAAATACAAAATAATTTATTTACAATGAGATTGTGTAGGTACATTACAATTTACATTATGGTATAAAACTAAGAAGGACAACTCAGTTGTAGCGTATATCGCGTACAGAGAATTTCCTACGTCGATTCCTGCACTAGGCAAAGCCTGTCTCGCAGGTAAAACCCTGCTATTGATAAAAGAAAATCGCTAGGAAAGAACAATACCAGACATTTTTTACAATTCTTGGACAATTTTACATATTTTGACAAACCTGTATATAATAATAATTTTTTTTTTTATTATAATATTTAGTAAGGTACACAAAATTTTACTTTTAGATTTGCGTCGTTTTATCACTTTGAACTGTCTCCGTGGCCGAACGGCTAACATGCTGGTCACGCAGAGGCCCCAGGTTCGATTCCCGGACTGGGAGGATTATTTGTATAGCCCTCATTTATTTCTCTGGTGAGTTTGGGTGTAATTTGTGGTTGTCTATGTGTGCGTCTATGGCACCCACACTACATGGTTTCCAAAGGCTATGAGTGTGTGAGTTATTATTATTGTTATTGCTGTTATTATTATTTATCTATATTAGACTATTTGAATACTAGAATCGAATTTTTGAATTATAAAATCTGAGAGGCAGTTTTCCTCAGCAATGGCCCATTATTATTATTATTATTACAACGGTGCGATACAACGTGAGAGGTGATTTTAATTTGGTTTTCATAGAGTAAACGCAACGACCACTTCAAGTTGGCACATAAAGGTGTGTACACTACATCTTCTGTTGAGCTAACATGACCTAATGTCTCTTTCCGTTGGTAGTATATTCGTTTTGCTATTGATCTCCTAAAGGAAAATGTTAACGTTTGTGGCAGTTTATTTAATTTTCGTCATGTTAATCCACAAGACATCATAAAAGCTTTTAAGTCAATACATGTTAAAAAAACTGAAGATCTCTGGGGCATATCAACTAAAGTTATAGACTCAGTTATTAATCTCATTTCCCCACAGTTAGCTGTAGCTTTCAATAGGTGCGTTGACGAAGGTGTTTTTCCCGATTTAATGAAATACAGCAAGGTTATTCCCTTATTCAAAAGCGGTAGGAAAGTTGATCCTAGCAACTATAGGCCCATTTCAATTTTACCAGCTTTAAGTAAAATATTCGAAAAGGTTATGCTAACTCAATTACTGTCCTTTTTCGGTAGGAATCATATTTTCATAGTGAACAATACGGGTTTACTAGTGGTAGATCGACTAGCGATGCGGGGGTAGCGTTACTAAAACACATCTTTGATGCTTGGGAAAGGTCCCAGAACGCTATTGGTGTTTTCTGTGACCTCTCAAAGGCATTTGATTGCGTTGATCATAATACTCTTATTAGGAAGCTGGAACATTACGGTGTAAATGGCAAGGCGTCGAAACTTGTCTCGTCATATCTCAACGGTAGAATTCAGAAAGTAGACATAAATGGAGTAACTTCTTTGGGTTCTCCAGTAAAAATGGGTGTTCCGCAGGGCTCAATACTTGGACCTTTCTTATTTCTGATTTATATTAATGATCTGCCATTCTTTGTTAAGGACCATTGCGAAATAGTGTTGTTTGCTGATGACACATCCTTGATTTTTAAAACAGACAGACATGACATTAACCATGACCGTATTAATGATACCCTCTCTAAGGTAGTTTATTGGTTTAATGCTAATAATTTATTGCTTAATGCCAAGAAGACAAAATGTGTTAAATTTGAATTACCTAACGTAAAATCGACTAGTCCAAGCATAGAAATAAACGGAGAAAAGTTAGACCTTGTTAATAAAGCAGTCTTCTTGGGAGTGACCTTAGATAGTAAACTTCAGTGGTTTCCACATATATCGTCCCTGGCCAGCAGATTAAGCTTCGCTGCATACGCAGTCCGCAGAATACGTGAGCTTACCGATGTTAGTACTGCTAGACTAGTTTACTTTAGTTACTTCCATAGTATAATGTCCTACGGGATTCTCATGTGGGGTAAAGCGGCAGATATTCAAACCATATTTGTATTGCAAAAACGAGCGATTCGTTCTGTGTACCGTCTAGGCTCTCGGGTATCTCTCAGAGAAAAATTTAAGGAGACTGGTATCATGACTGTGGCATCGCAGTACATTTACTCAAATATTTTATATGCCCGTAAAAATATACATAATTTCAATAAGAAAGAAGATATCCATAACATTAACCTTAGAGCTAAGTCCAAACTCATGGTACCACGATTTCGTTTAACCAAGGTAAACAACTCTTTTATGGGGAACTGTATACGTTTTTACAATAAGATTCCGGAGCATATATTAAGTTTATCATTTCCTAAGTTTAAAAACTACATTAAAAATATTTTGATCGAAAAATCATATTACAAAATTGAAGACTACGTGTTAGATAAAGATGTATGGAAAGACGACATGGCTCCAGAATCCACACAAATTTGATTCAAAGTGTATTCCATAGCATTTAAGTTTATTTGAAAAGAGCAATCCCTAGAGTTTCTTGCTCGTTCTTCTCAGGGAGGTCAGCGTAGTGAACGAGCAGTAGCTTAAATGTGACGTTTTCAAGTGTAAATTTATTTTACCTATGGAATAAATAATCTTTGACTTTGACTTTGACTTTGACTTTGACTTTGACTTTGACTTTGTTTAGGTATATGTGCAGGGAGGTAAATGCGGGCTCTATTTTTATTTGTCATAGCCTTGGCACGTACGGTCAAAAAGTTAACGTTGAACTCATACACAACAAGGATCTTCTCTGATGTAGATAAATGTGCAAAAGTGGGTACGGCTGGAATAAGTTGGCAACGTACGTTGTAAAGAAAACACAAAGTTGGTTAATGTTTTTTTATAATACCAAGTTACGGGACGAACAGGTCATGCGCCTGGTGGTAAGCGACACGCCTGACCATAGCAGTTGCAGTGCCACTGTGCCCGTCACCCTGAGACATAAGTTAATGAACAAGTTCCATGTGCCTGTAATTTCACCAGCACCCTTACCCTTCTAAACCGGAACGCAGTATTCCTCACATTACTGTTTGGCGGCAGAAATAGGTAAGGGACAGTACATCCTTGGACGAACTCGATCACAAGGAGCTCTACTCTGCTAACTGTTTAACGGACTCATAAATCTTCAAGAGTAGAATAAAACAAAACATGGATGGCACTGCTGAATTCAAAGTTGGTGCAGCAAAGGGTGCAATGGCAGAGCGACACTATGCTCAGTAACGCTATTCCCTGTGCGGCAATACAAGCTGACTCTGCAATTTCACTTATAAGACTACTTAGGACCTGAGGCGCCCACGCCCGTTTTAAAAAGAAAGCCTACAAGCGAAGCGGAATCGCAATGAGATCAAAGAGATACGAATGGAGGCACAATAGACCACAATGAATTTACTCATATAGCTTTACAAACTTAACCAAGTAGTCGAGAAAACTCCATCTTGTACACTCTGAGCGTTAATGTTTTGACAGTAAGACTTAATCTGCAAAATTAACTCATCGTCACGTGACTATCGCAAAAACGTGATTGGTACTGATTTAACAATAGAATGAAGGAACTTAACTCTTCTAAAGAATTTAATTCTTTATTGTTATTTAAACTATAAGAAATATGTTAATGGAATTTAGTCGAGTAAGAAGATGACGTCGTATCGTCATTATCCTCAATATGTCTCACCGCTGAGATTTGTTCTAAAGAAAGTATCAATATTGATTTAAATTAGAAACGTGACCAAATGTATGAGAAAAACTAACTTAAAAATGATTGCTCCTCACAATGTGAGCGTGCAATATGAAAGAGTTCCGTGCCGGTGGGTTCACTCATGTGATGTTGCGCGAAGATCGGCGAAGAAATGTTGACATTACGTAGTAGAAAACCGAGGAAAAGTAATCACAGTACGGTAGCTCCTCCTGAGAATCGATTCGTGTGCGCTGAGAATTTGACAATACGCTACGCAATCAAATACGCCATACGTAAGTGCTTGAAATGCTACCCGGTAACACAGAGAGGCGACAGACTAGCTATACGTTATTATGATACTTTTAAAGGAACAGATAAAAAATACATTGTTTTTTGATGATCGTCGATAAAAGATAAAAAATGTTCAACTGAATTCTTTGTGCGTGTAGGTGACAATTTCATTCGCTGAATTCACCGTCATGCTCGTGTGTGAACACTGGCATCAAATCACTATCAACGACAAGTAAGAGGTGTTATCTAAATCTTGGAGCCAAACAAAAGCGCGACAATCGCGTTGGCAACGCGGGTGACGTCACGAGGTGTGTAACCTCAGCGCGGAGGCGCGGACATCCACTCAAGACCATCAATCGTGTACACATAACGGGAATTTGCTTCACTTATAGTATTGGCAGATTCATAGTTAACTAAGGTATGGTAGGCCACATAGTATTCTTTGATACAACAGTCCTTAGAATGTATCAAGCTTATTTTATCGCAAAAATATTCGTGTTACTACGTAAAGATCGCATCATTCAGATATAGTTCAACGAGATAAATCTCGAGATACTGTTGTCATTGTATAGATCAATAAATTGTTTTTTATTAACGGTCCGTATAAAAGACACAAATGTATTGCAAAACATCAACGTAACATCACGAAGTGGACGTGGGCAACCTTCCTCTGAAGGTGAACACCACCTCGCGACTTCTAACTACATAAATTGCTAATAAACAACATATAGTGCATACTGTGAAACGGTACGGTTTCTACAAATTATGAGGCAATGACACCGACAAAGTTAACGCTGTGTAACGTTCTGGACATATTGTGACGATTTCGTTGATCCAACGGTTAGTATTGTGGACGCCGGGTGATGTTCGATTCCCGGTAAGACCAATATTTGGGAAATGAACTTTTTTTCATAATATCAAGTGGCGAAACGAACACCTGTGAGTCTGTGAAGCACTGCCATTTCGTCTGTAAGCCTGAGACATAAGTTGCCTAGTCCCATGTGCCTGTAATTTCACCAGCACCCTTACCTTTCAAAATCGGAACACAATAATGCTGATATTACAGTTTGGCGGCAGAAATAGGTAAGGTGGCAGTACTTCCCTGGGCGAACACTTTCGCTAAAATCTCTAAATTAGTTCTGGTGTGGGTGTTCCGGAGTGAATTCCGTTGCTCTGGTACTCATAGTAAGGGAATTCCCAATTTGAGACCAGGTTTAAAGTTGTTAATGTTGTTGTTTGGCACATTATAATTATTATTATTACTGTAAAGTCATAATTGACAATTTCGTACATAATTGTATTTGTACTCAAAGACAATTAAATACTTAATTCCTAAAAGCCTAATTAAGATCATTGTCCATTGCACTGGCCTGATATGAATGTTTCGATACATAAAAATTTTAATACAGGTAATGCTTTTCTAAATTAACTGAAAAGTATACCATAGTGACACGACTTTACTACGCTTTTACATAACATTTTAGTCAATAAACGTTCCTGGGTTAGTTTCTTTATGGCTTATTAATAGGTGTACGAATTGAGAGAGCGACGAACACCCAAGAGATTAAATTTTATTTAAATTTTATCTCAAGCGTCGAGCCAACGTTGCGTTGTAACAATTTGTAACAATTGCGAGGCTATCTAATCGTGATTGATGGAATTACATTCTAGAATGATCTATCGCAACATCATGCTTTTAATCGACATTTTTACGAATTCTGTGAATTGCATAACTGTGCGACCAAACAAGATTGTTCTATTTCTGGTACAGGCATTAAATAGAAGTGGAAATTGTGAATGTGCAAAGTTTACTCAGCACAGATAGCACAAATAACATTGTTATCTATCAATGTCTGCGTAATATTATAATAAAATTGTATCTAACAAGAAATTTCAAATTTCAAGGAGACGATACTCGACGACAAACCACCTAGGGCGTGACAAGTCGCACCCGCAATTGTAAACTGACCTAATTCAATATTAACGTTTTTGGGAAATTCACAAAGTAACCACTTTTGATATCAAATGCAATTTTGTATAATTTGGCACCAGCCAAATAGCATATACATGCATACGCTGACCACCTTGTCGTAACTAATGGAATTTGCAATGAACTGCCTCCATGGTCGTACGGTTAACATGCTGGTCTGCCACGCAGGATGCATACATTTATTACACAACACCTACATTTATTTCTCTCGTCTACGTGTGTGTGTCCATAACACCCGCGCCACAAGGTTTCCCTAGTGGCTATGAGTGTGTATGTTATTTATTTATGGCATACATTTAAATGATCATTTGAAATATGCAAAATCAGCAGGCAAAAAGTGTAACCAGTCATCTTTATTAATGATAGATCCTTTTTCTCTGAGACATAAAATAAACTAAATCCATGTATATTTTAATTTGTACTGAGCTAATATTTGGTTTGCATAAATTAACTTTGATAGTTTATGTTTAGCCTTATAATTAAGACAAATTAAACAAAAACGAACATGACAAATCTCGAAACCATGTTCGGAAACGCAAGCAAACTCAGTTCGAGCTTCTCCTTTTTCATACACAAATCTAACCTAACCTGCCGAATGGAGGGCGCAAACAAATCATCAAATCAAATACTTAAATGCAATTAAACATAATGATAGTATTGCCTTGAACGCAGTTCATCTATAATTTATCCAAAGATCAACTAATACAGACGGAACAGTTAATATACAGGTTTAAAAAAATATCGTTTATTTAAAAAAGTGCACATTTACAATAGATCAATTATATCTTAAGGTTGTCTGGAAGAAATTGCTGAAAGCGATAAGACCGCTAATTGTTATCAATAAAGAATTTTCTATCTATCTATCTTTGAGGACCAATTAATATTATTCCTTTATTTATCTACCATTTCTGTAGCTTTCGAGATCTTGGCACTTTAAGTTTTATTGTCACCTAAAAATGGTAAATTATGCCGATTTTGCGTAACAATAAAACCGAAATTAAATAAGATATTAAAAAAAACGATTAGAGGGGGGTTGTAAATCTCGTTTTGCCGATCCCAGATATGTTAATAACTCAATTTCGCTAAAAATGTAGATTACGTTAGTTACGATAAGAAGGGAAATATGGCTGACATTGCTTTTCGAATTAGCTTTTTATAATAAATATATAAAAGTGTAATTTGCAACGCTCTTACATTTAACTGCCTCCGTGGCATTACCATGCTGGACTGTCAAGCAGAGGTCCGAGGTTTCATTCCCGGGCCGGGAGAGTCAATGGTATGGCCTACATTTATTTCTCTCGTGAGTTCGAGGGGAATTTGTGGTTGTCTATGTATGTGTCCATGGCATCCGCGACACGCGTTTCCCTAGTCCGGGGCTATGTTGAGTGTTTGCGTTGTTATTATTATTATTTGTATATTCCTATTATACTTCTAAATGTATTCATCTGTACCATGTAATTTTTTGAAATCTGGTATTACGCACTGCGTTAAATTCTCTGTCATTATGATGATGTTAACGATGACTCTTTTTCCAAATATACTTTGTTTATCAATACCTGATAACGTATATCACAGCTAATTTTTATTATTCTGACTAAGTTACTGTGAACTATTTTTAAAGAGACCAATTAGTGGGGAGGATAATATGTTTGGCTATTTACAAAACTCTATATTGATTGATTTGATATGTGAATGTAAATAAAGGCGATTTTGGCAAATTACATTTTGCAAGTATTGACGCCAGCTATCGATTTGTAGTTAGTTAAAAGGTAAGCGACACTTAGAAAGTATAATGTGCCAAACAATGACTTGGTCTCAAACTAAAGAATCCTGTACGCTAATCGGGGCACTACTCAGAATACCCAAACAAATTGATCCTTAAGAGAATAGAACCCGGGACCTCCTTATCTAGTGCCCACAGTGCTGGCCACCGAAGTCATCCTAACAAATATGCTGCATAATCCCTTTAAACACTAAGTATAACTGTACTACATCACATTACTAATATTAGTAACCTGATTCTACTTAGGTTCAAAGTTCAATCTTTATCAAAATTGCGTTTGTTAATTTTATAAACGTGTAGTTAATTCCTGATCCCCACGGTGAATGATAGTACCGGTCATAACCTTCAAAAATTAAGTGACCTTGCTGGGTCTTCTTTTGTACCATACATTCTATACAAACCAAATATAGCTGGAGATATACGAGGAAAACAAGTTAACAAATAGTGGCACGTGAATTGTTTTTGGAGTGGGGCCACACGTACCTGGTGGTGCTACAAGGAAATATTTTGTTTGGTAAAAATAGTTATGCGAAGTCAAAAATTTGTCCTATACAAGAATTATTTAGATTCTGCTGTTTCTAAGCAACAAATAATTTAGAAGCGAAATAATTTACCTACACCTTCACCGATGTTCGTAATTAAACGCCAACAATGTGACGGAATACAGTCCCAAACTGCGTCCGAGCGATTCTTACGATCATAAGAGACGACTCGACACTTCGAGTAAGAAAGGGACGAAAAGACAAACCACAAAGTTTGCACGACGAGGGAAAGACAAAAAAATCTCGTAATTATATTTACGTAAGATAACCATTTTTTGGCGAAAAACAGAAACTTCGTGTAGACAGATGTAGAGCATAATATTTTCACCCAACATCAATATCTAATTTTGAGAAAAGAAAATGCTTTTACACTATTTCATTGGGTGTACAGATACAGTAGAGATAACCGGTCACTTCAACGGTGGCTTCACCCAACGCGACTATTCATTATTTAGTACGTATATCGTATAGTCTAAATCTAAAGTCACTAATTGCAACTCCACGGTGAGTCGACGACCGCATGGTTGTTGAACCATATCACGTTTCCGCTTGTTCCATACATACATCGTTACTATTATGTAGGTACGTATGGAACATCAAGTGTAGATGGTGAGTGACATGTGTTTTTGATAGCGCCTCATGTGGACGTAGCGGTCTGTAACGTCCCTGACGCACGCTGAGATCCCAATGGACAATGATCTATTCAATGAATTGAATTTTGTTGGAAACATGTGGAAGTCTACGTACTCCGTAGAGCGCGACTAACTCCGGTATTCTATGTAAAAAGTGACTTCTTTATTTTTACTTGTCTACCTAGATTTTCAATGATACTTGAAGTCATAAAGGTCATAATCCGCAATCCCATATCAATTACTATATTAAATCATCAATCTTCAAGTGGGCAAGCTTTGATGTGCATAAGCAAAAATATAAACACTATTTTTACGTATAAAAGGTGTTCCGTGATAATATTGAGGCAAAATAAAATAAAAATAATGATGAATTATTAGCAATACCGTCAGGAAATAGGTTATGTACTTTGTGCATTCGACGGTGTCGCGTCACGCGGACGGCCTTGTCATCAGTTGAGTCATAATTCCTAAGAAAATGGACTTAATGGCGCGAAGTTTTACCCCTCACATGTTGAACTTAAGATAGCATTTACTTGTGTAGGTATTAACGTCATCGTAGGTTCTACCATGGATATTCTATATCTATGGGCTCTACCTAAGCAAGGAATAAATTAACAAATGACGCATTGTTAGCTTTTTATAGACGACATAAAGAACGGGCAAGTTATTACGTGAAAGGCAACCCCATAAAGGTAATTTGTTATAAATATGTGAAATCAATAGCGTGCTGGCCGATAAGGCATCAAGGACCGATAAGCGACCTTCGTGCGGAAGAAGCTAATTGGTAATACATGTTTACTCTACAACTAGTAAATTAAGTTTGCTATCTGTTTTTAAACGACCAATTATTGAACATGCACAGTGTTATGTAGGCTTGGATAAGATATCTCAGTAAGATTTAAAATTACAAATACTTAATCTTTTTAATATTCAAGTCAAAACATTGTCACTACACTTTTGCAAAGTATTGTGGTCGAAGTATCACAACCAACTCAGTGACGGTTTTGTAGCCAATGCACCGTAAAGTAGCTAAAAATTAAGGCCGGAAATTAAAGACGGAATTAAACAAAAAAAGATGCCCTTGATACAGGTCTCGGATTCAACGACCGATATTCACCAAACAGCCACCCGTATCAACGCATCAACAAAGATGGCCGCTCAATGGGTGTATTCACCTAAGAGATATTTGAACATTATGACGCCGATACATTTTCGTTTGTCAACTTCCGAGTCGTCCTAAACTCGCAAGGTCGTCCACATGAATGACGCAGAAAGGACCTAAGTTAGACCTTGACCGTGTTCAGGTGCCGAAATACCCAAGTTATTGTGTCTAAGCAAAAAATGGTGAGCTAAGTAAGTAAACTCAAAGTTTCATTTAATCTCCTCCTTATACTCAGACAAAGTTCGCTTTGTAAATACGAAAAAGTTTACTTAGCTCGCTATTCTTGCTTAGTGGACGTTAAGGCGAGTCACAGGATGAGAAGCGGATGGTAAACACTGTTTTACTAGATCGAATGCTTTTAGTATTTACTATTAAATAACGGTCTTACAAAAAAATATTCGATACACCTAAGGATATTGTACAAAGAATGTGCTAATTTCTTACACGATAGGATGTACTTTAACCGATTATATAAAATCAAAGGCAAGCTAAAATAAAGGTCTGAAACGAATTACTTAATTAAGAATAAAATATCTAACTTTCTTTGGTACTGTAAGGGTCGTAGCTGTGGGTTAGCCTAGCGAGAGGCACATTCCAATGAGAAACGAGGATTATATTCATGAATAAAAATTTACTGCGTGTTTTCAGTTCGAAGCTTTTTCTACAACTACCAAGATATTCTTTATTTACAATAGTATTTTTTTATATAATATAAAAAGTAGTATTGTAAAAAAAGAATATCTTGGTAGTTCTGAACAAAGTTTTCAAATTGAATACACGTAGTAAACTTTTATTTATGAATATAATCCTCGTTTCTCATTGAAATGTGCCTCGCGCTACGCTAACCCACAGCCACGACCCTTACAGTACCTACTACAGAGAACACGCTAAATTTTGGTTTGTAACTGAAGCCCTATAGTTATTAAATTCACATTTCAGCGACTTAACGACACGCCGCGTCGCCGGCTGTCCCGTCAGTCGTTAGAGGGCGCGTGTCGATGTCGGATCTGTGTCAAATTTTCTCCACCTCGCGGGACGGGAGAGGCGGCCCCTTACACCTAACCTAAAACCTACGCTCGCATTGAAATACCTCGCCTTAAAGGATGTATCAAAAATTTAAGTCGAAGAGGGAATCTAGCAAACTTCATTCACAAATTTTTGAACGCAATACGAAATATGATTTGGTCATGTAGAAAGGATGGATGTTATAGATTGGCGGCACAAATTTACAGAGCGAATGAAGATGGAAATATGGGGAGAGTTAGACTTCGGCGTACATATCTCAATCAGACTTTAAAAAAAGACCAGATTAAAAGTATCAAAAATAAACGAGTAACCAAAAGAGATGTAAAGTACAAAATTGAGATACTTTGTTTGGATTGATTGGATTTGTAAAAATATAAGATTTAACTACAGTTTTTGTGATTTAGCTTCAGGTAAAATTGTTATAAAGATCGCGGAAATGACATTGCTGTGAGTAGACGCGCCGAGGCTTCCAATCGACCTTTGCGACTGTGGTCGTTTTATTACGGAAATGGTTTTTAGCAAACGTTGTAAAGTAAACAAAATGTTAATATCAGTAATGTACAATAATTATTAAAGCATTGGTGAACTTCAAAATGGACCATAAGATTAGCCAGAATAGGTGTACGATCGAATGGATATTCCTTCGTAAATGACGGACTTTAACACGTGGCACTCCACTTGTTTGTTTTGAACACAGGAGTGTTCTAGATCGGCAGCTTGAAACTATTAATTGTATTCGCGTACGGAATTTTTAAAACTTATTATGAGGTTAATCTGATATGGTATTAGCTAGAAATAAATATATAGGAAAGGTGCATAACGTCGTCATAGAGTGAATACCTCGTATGTGATTTCTATGTAATTTTTCAGGACGAAGATAAAAATGTGACGTGAAATATAGTAAACGCAATAATGTTTGTTGTTAGTACTTTAATTACTTAAATTACACCTGTTTCAGATTCCATATTACTTAAATAATATATTTGAGCAAGAAGTTTTGTACGGGTCCCATGGATACGACCATGGGACCTGTACGAGGCCCGAAACGTTGGTGTGTTTGAAAAAACAAATATAGGCGATTTAAATAAGTTTTTCTCGAACAAAAATCACTAAAAACGAACTATGTGAAAACGCGTACCCGAAGTTTTCACTCTAAGGCGACGATAAAGAAACACAAGAAAAATAAAACAAGCCACAATGGAAAAGAACTCGAGAAGGAGTAACGTATTGTGTGTATGTTGGCTTTCCGGTTTAGATCAATGACCTATCCCAAGAATTTGGCAACAGAATGAGGTTTTGTATGAAAATAAAACAAAAAGTTTTACAAATATGCGTAGTAAGTTACAATAGGATATGGTAAGATTTTCAGTATCAATAAAATTTTAAATTTTGTACTTGTGTCAGTGTTCCAAGAGGTACATCTTATTACTTGAGAATGTATACTCTAAATTTGGTAATTGATAATTGTCACTGTCTACCCTTATATGTGCCACTGTTTAGTCTATTCCTACTAAGCAGTCATAAATAAAATAATTTAGAATTTAAAGTCATGTATAAGTACATGCTGTCCAAGGGACTCGAATTGTCGACCTCAAACAATCATTCTACCACTGGGCAAATGAAAAGAAGTGTATTTGGTAAATAGAACATTCCCATAGTCATATTTGATACATTTCAATACAAATAGCTTTAATTATATGTGAATTAGAAATCGCTCAATATTCATTCTTGAAACATTTTTGACATAATCAATTAATATACCTATTCAATACATAACAATCAATTACAACAATCATTACATTATTTAATATTTATAATAAATGACTTGACTTAGGGCATCCAGAATAGGTAATTAATTGGAGATTTTATCATACAACATAAAGCACCATTTATTAAACAGCAATCCAATTAAAATTGTTAAACAGAACACAATTTTTTGAGTCTATAATATAGTACTTGAATTGTCTAGGTAGAGCTTAAACCTACTCAGGAGGGTCGTGGAATCCTTACAAACACGTAAGTGGATAAGTGTGAAATGTTTTGTTACTAGGTCCACATTAACATAGGTTCCTACTACAAATAAAGTTTTAACTGTTTATAAAGTAATTGCACATATATATAGTAAAATTAACTGCTCTATAGGGATTCATTCTAAATAGTAAGCAGTAATTAGCAGTGTCAAAACTCTGGTGTAAATTAAATATTAATTATGTACATTCTAAATTAGATTTCCTTTTTAATGTTGGCTTTCAAATGACTAATGATACCTGAATGATAAGTGTACAGACTAGTTCCAGAACAAATTGATTGCAACAATTTTATAAACTTGGGGTTGTATTGGAATGTGTTGCTCCGTATTTAAAAAATACAAAACCAAAACAATTGTTGCTGAGCTTTTCGACACTGATCCAGATGAGTCTTTTAGAGTCTCATTCATTACTACTACTTGTATAAATATTAATTTAGTGTATGCTCACAGCACTATATGCAGCAATCTGCGGAACAATAACATTAGAGCCATATACGTCAATGGAAGGGATTCTGATAACTGTTATCAGATGTGCTTTTGTATTATACAGAAATACTAGTATGTTATATTATACTATAAATTACTATGATCATCATAATGGAGTTGATTTTTATGAATCTCATTTGCTCTTTTGCGACTTACTATATCCATTTTATGTTTTTGCTGAATTGCAAGCACATTTCTAAATACATTTATAAGCTGTTATGAAATATTTGGTGAAATATGAAAATTTCAACTTCAAATTTTCAAAAATATCTATTACATTTTTCAATAACAACCAGGATTATATGAAGTGGTAATAACACTATTTAACTGGATTTTACTTGGACCAATGTACATACATAATAGTAGAATATAAATATTTTTCTAAACTTAACAATAAATAAGTGAACAGGGAAAACAATTGAGTTATTGAAATGGCAATTTACCACATATTTATGTGTGACCATGATAACAATAACATTCTCGTATGAATAAGTGAAAAAATGTATGACATGGTCATACAACCATATTGCACTGTGAAGTGTAATTTAGCAAAGTTCTTCCGTTTTCAGGTCGCAAAACCGTAAGTTTATGGGTACGAGATGTTTATGTATATATTTTGGTTATACACTACTTTTGTTTACTCCAACAGTGGAGAACATTCTGAAAGACAATTGACCTAGCATTTAAGGAGTGTACAATCTGTGGCGTAATTGTTATGAGTGAATTGTCGTAAATTAAAAAGTATATGGCAACAAATTGCATTTACTCATTTTAAGAATGCAAACGACAATATTAGCACTGCTATTAGTGTTAATGACAAATAGTTTACTATTATAAACATTACTGATAGCTGGTTTTAGAAAGAGCCATGACTAGTACGGTGAATGAATAGGTGAAGCAGTGTTAAAAAAAAGTCAGTATTCAATTCGACTTGCAACACTGCCAGAATGCGTGCAAATAAATAAAAGTAGCAACTTACAAAAAACTCCACTCGCCCTGGTGGAATAAAAAATGTAAAACAAATTAAAAATATTCCACAACACAACACTGTTTTCGGAAATACGAATATATTCTAGACAAATTGCAGGACGGCCACGGCGATAGCGCTTATCAGCCAAGATAATATTTATCATATCACCACATTAAAGTTAAGATCCTCGGCTCTCACACCAGTGACGTCACTAAACAATCAACACCACGGCCTAAAAACAATTTTAGTGTGCAACGTCAACCGCTACCGACACGGCCGCCGACCTCCAAGCGCGAAGCCATCTGATGGGGTGAAGGTCTCCTATACAACGCACGGAACTACCTCGGTCCACTTACTACATAGAAAGTTAGTGACAGGCAAAATTTTGAAGCAACACCAAAAACTTACCAAATAATTGCGATCGACTTCTAAGATATTGTTTCCCTTTTTCAGACTTATTTAGGTAAATATATATCACACATTATACTGCTAGAATGATGCACACCACGTTATCACTTAGTTTACTGAATAATTTTGGTTAATTCCAGTCTAAACAATACACTTTTTGACGAATTGACAAATATCGTTTTATTCGTGACTAAATCAACATGTCCTCCGACAGCTCATCCGGTCAAGTGCGATTATTTTAATTTGTAAAGTTCACGAAATATTGATATCTTGACTCAACATGTTCATTGTAGAAGCAAATACAGAATAACTTTATTGGTAATATATAAATATATGGGAATAATGTGGCTAAATCGAAAAAATAATTCGTGACTACAGCGTTTCCTACCGGAGAATGTAAACGCCGTGTTTTTTTTATTAATAAAGAGGTGGTGTACTTTTCACAAATCTTAGCTTTTTGCATTATTGTGTGCGTGTATTCGAACGAATCTTTTTTGTGTTGTAGAGTTTTAGCGGCTTTGGCATAATGCAATACAGCATATTCTTAATTTTCTTTTCTTCATTTTTAGTTTTAATTTTTCATTAAATACGTACGTATATATTTCAATCTTCATATGACATCAAAAGTGGAAATGATGTAACTGTAAATAACTTCATAACCTTTTTCGTTTTCTAGTAGAGGTGGCAGAAGGCGGAAATATCTTCCTCCCATAAAGGATGGAAAATAGTCCAAGAGTCGCATTTCAGAATTCTACTCAATGCTCAAGTCAGAACTTGAGTATGATTTCAAGCATTGAAAATATGACCCTAATGGCAAGGACTTGAGTATGATTTCTAGTGCTTTAAATCATACTCAAGTCCTGACTTGAGCATTGAGTTACGACGCTAAGCTTCCTCCTCGTAGGAGAAATAAAAAAAATTAAAAAAATCTTTTTTGAGTGGGTGTTTTGCTTACAGGATGGAAAATTAGTTTCCATTGTCTAAGGTGTTTTGGCTTCTGTCCTTAGAGGATGGACTGTCTCACTGATGATAATTCTGCCAGTGACCGGGTTGAAAGATACACCATGGTAAGAATTCATTAAGGTTAAAGTTACATCGCGCAACGCGATGAATTGCGCCAATATATGTATTACCTGAATTTGTGCATTGTGAATTTGTTCACCTTCACAACTTCTTTTGTCACATCGGCAACATAAGAACATTATTTGGCAACACCTGATTGTATTTATTTGCCACCTAAATGTGGCTGAAACACTAACTGAAAAGCCATGACAGATAACAGAAAAAAAAATGTTACTGGAAAAATTAAATGAAACGGTACATATTGAAGAAAAAGAGTAACTAATGACTGGGCAGTATGGTCTCTGATCTTCGCCTGTTCCAAACGGAACGACGGAAAAAAAATGAAATGAACCGGTTGTGTGTTTTTGATTTGCAATTGTATTTAACAAAAGAGCCGATTTGGAGCAGTTACTAGATAGTGTATTTTAGATTTTTACAACCTTATCGCCAGGGAGAACCATGGATTCAAATAATCGCGTTAAAACCATTGTAAGTTATCTTTTTATTTATGTATAGGTTATATTTATCAACTCCTTATTAATTCTTAAAATTTCAGGCTTTACCAGGCCAATGCTTTGAAAAAGGAGCCGCCTGTACCTGGAGAAGTGGTAACAAGTTCGCTATATATCCTAGAAGTCAATCAGTTAGCAAAACTCCTACAAACGTGCCTGAAAATAAAATCTTGATTATCCAGCGAGAAATATTACTTTTCACGCCAATTCTACGTAAACTAGTGAATGAATCTAATGGCACATTCTTGTCCTTGCAAAAAGTGGCCGAAGCGGCGAAAACAACCGACAATCAGGTGGAGTTCTTAAAACTTTCGCGTCAATATCGTTCGATTATCAGAGTATGCATCGAAAACTTACAGGAAGCCGCTGGAAAGGAATCAGACGGCGTGGCAAAGAATAATCTACTTTCGCAAATAACAATTTTCTATTCTATTGAATGTATATGGCACTTATGTGAAATACTTTATATTGACAATGTACCTGGTGATGTTGTACTACCCTTTTTACTAGAATGGGTTCGGTTCCACTTTCCCTGCCATGAACAGATCGCTGCTCAGTTGCTGGAGTCCTGTGAACGAGGTTCCGAAGACCATCCAGAGTACTGGGACACTGTCATTGGGATGGTGGTACAGGGAAGAGTGGATGTTGCCCGTGCATTGATGAAGTTGCACTCAGCGGCAGACAGCAACGAGTTTAAACTAGTTGATAATTCTTTGAGAAGTATGCCAGTCTATAGTGTAAGTGTCAAAATTCAGTATGTTCATTAGAAGTTTTATATTTCAATATAACCTGAGTTTTGGAAATGTCCACGTCCAACTACATTATCCACTTGCATTAACCTGTCATAAATGGGCAAAAGACTCTATTTTGTGTCATACAATATGTCAAAATTGCTTTTCATTTGCAACTGCATCAGAAAAATGCATAGAATTCTGATTTGGTTTAGATTTTACAATACAAATCATATATTGCTGTTTTCCTCATTAAATTCCGTGTCCTGCACATTTTACAATTTATTATACTATAAACATATTATATTATAAACTAATGAGCTGGAAGTGCAAGTTTAGTTATGGTAAGCAATGTATATCTAAAATGGTAATATTCTTTAATTTACAGGTGTATGGAGGCATATCAACAGGAGAGTTCACTATATCCTGGAAGCACTGGCAAGCAGAATGTAGGTCCAAACTCAGCAGTAGGGTGCTTGCCTCGCAGCCTCAGTTGGAGCTGATTATGAGAGTATGTTTCATGTTGTATGACAAAATCTGGCCAAGGTTGGCACTGCAAGTATTAAGGAATATAAAAAGTCTGCACATAAAATTCTGTGCAATATTTAATTTTGTCTTGATGCGTTAATATGCCACCGGGGAACAATTTTAAGAAAATCCTTCCGACCACATCACATACGTTGCTCTGATCCTAAAATAAGTAGCTGAAGCACTTGTTTTATGGAAATCGGAAACAACGACAGTGCCACAAACACACCCAGACTCGAGACAATATAGAAAAGTGTTAAGTGGGTAATTTGATAATGTTAAAAAGTTGCGGCGGCTGCG
>NW_020653774.1:578847-648805 GCF_003589595.1 Hyposmocoma kahamanoa
CCGCGCCGCGCACCTGGCGCTGCGCTCGCACGCGCGCCGCGGCCGCCTGCCCGCCGCCGACCTGCTGCTGTCCGCCGGCGCCGCGCTGCTGCTGGCCGACCCGCTGCTCTTCCTGGGTGGGTGTCGCGAGACGCGCTCCTCCGGGCGTCGGCGCGGTTATGCGCCTCCGTAAATCCGCGTCTCCGCTCTTTCCCCTAGTCGTTTCGAAATATAACTTTGAGTATATTGTGCCTTCCCGCGCCTGATGCGAACGATGTATAAATACGCCGTGACGCGACGCGTCGCGTGACGCGCTAGTGCATAGATATCCTGAAACGTAGCAGATTTCCAGGAAAATGGAAATTATGATACCTGTAATCCTTTAAGATTTGAAATAAAAAAAATCACCACAATGCGATGAACAACCGGCATAAAATTAGTCAATTTGAAGGTAACACTTACAAAAAACCAAGTAGAGTAACAGATGTCAAGATTTTCTGTTTTAACTGCAACAAGATTATAAAGTTACTGTAACTTTTCCCGAAAAGCAATTTTATAACGAAAAACGCTACATATTTACTACATTTTTCTGCCATAGATATTCTTCCCAATAAAAGTAAAGAAAACTCCTTTTTGAGTATAACGGAACTTAGTGAGCTTTAACCTTTTAACCAACGATATGTAAATTTACCGAAAACATAATTTGTTCATAATTTTGTGCCGTAAGTTATGTGCAATGGCCTTGCAGCCAAAAAATATTGTTTTGTTTCAGGCAAATACTGTGATTTCCACAGACTGTATAAGAACAGGGAGTTCAAGAAAGCTGCAAAACTCTTAGTGTCTCTGATTACATCAAAAATCGCACCAGACTAGTGAGTATTTTTTCGCCAGTCAATAATTACTACAAGAATTAACACTAATAAATTTTGAATTAGGTATCTAAAATAATAAAATCGAGCCATTACCGCCGACTTAGTGTAAGCGACAAAAAACAAATTTTACAGGAGATTTCGTATAAATATTTTTCTACATAGTTTAAAATTAATATAATGAATTTGTAGATTCTAAATATTCTATATTACTATAGAAGCAATGTGTCTAAACTATTTTGTCAATTGTAATTTAAAAGTATGTCCTTGTAACAGTGCAATTTCGTTTGGTAACTTATTGTAAATAATTATACACATGTTGAAGCAGTTAGTTATTCTTATAAATTACTTTATGGCAAGAGGTTAGTATAAAATATTCATAATTCTTGTTCTAGTTTGCCTTTGAATGATTTCACCGCGTGTGTTAAAATATTCAGGATGAGAGTTGATAAATACGCAGATATCCCTCGTGTATGTCCTTCATTCCTTACACAAAAATTCATCTATTTGATACAATTTTGGCAGGAAATATCGGCGAGTCCTTTTATCCACAGTTTAAAATATCACTTGTAGCAAAAAAACACCGTTTAGGTAAAAATGTCGCTTACGGATAAGTCGGCGGTCATGGCTTGAAAGGTACGTCTTGATTATGACGAATACCTGTAACTTTAAACCGCTCAAGGATTTCAGTGCCTTTCTTTGTCTATCCCTTTTTGTTATTGTGTATAATATGACATAAATAAATAAAACTCATATACGTATGTTTCACTTCTTTGCACGGGTTTCATCCAGGGAGAGATTGTAAGATGGTGATTTGTTAATTTATTTAGGTAATATAATAATTTTCTTTGCTCTCAGTTTTTGGGAAACCCTTCTCCTGGACACTTTGCCCCTTTTGGAGTCGGACGAGCCCGTATTCTCATCATCGGACACGTTCGAGATTATGCTCTGCCTTGAACTTCGCTCCGGTGTCTTGAATGGTGAGAAGGCTGACCTGCTGCGATTGGCATTGGCCAGGAACCTCGCGAGGACCTCTTTATGCGACGTAGAAGAGGGGGAATGATCCAAGTTGTCAATTTAGTTATAAGCTAGTTAATTTTGCTTACGACTTGACTTATGATCGAAACCGACGCATTAAACCGACAATTTTATATACAATTGTGTCCGAAATGTGTTCGCTTTCTATCACATTTTGATTTGTCTGACTCAACCCAAGCACAGCTTTTACGCAAAAATGGAAGTGGCGAGAAAAGTTTCGCCGCTTCAGTAACGAGGCTTAGTGTATTTAGGCGAACCAGAAACATTGAGAATTTTTCATAAGGAACATTTTTTCCAATAATGCGCCTGTAAATTTTTGTGTAAGGGATGACTAATACGAATTTTTATGGAATGACTGCCTTCTGGTGTATGCCAAAAACAGTCTGCAGAAGAATGGTTTAATGTCAAGTTTGTTAGTAATAAGTGTATCGTAATTATATTAAGATTGGCTGGTCCAGTTGGTTTTGGAATCTATCACAACAGAAGGTCGAGATGTAAATTTTTTATAATTAATGGATAAGTAAACAAAGACTGCAATAATTGTTATGTACTAAGTTGTGATAGGTAGCCAAATGTTAAGTAAGAAAGAACTAGATACCTATTCATTTCTACGTGTTCCATACACGTGTCAAATGGAGCTTGCATGGCGAGATCAGCTTACATACTTCCGTTCTTTTCAAAATAATCCTACCATGCTGCCATGATATTCTTTAAGACGCCGCGCAAACGCGTGTCTTGTGTTGGTTACAAGCAACTGGCGACTAGAAACAAACATTTTATTATTCAATTTGTATGAAAATAGAATATTCGCTTCTAGTTGCCGGTTGCTTGTATCAAACACAAGATATATAGCTTGCGCGGCGCCTAACTTAACGTGTTGTAATTTGGGGTTGTACCGTTTTTATTATGGAGTATCAGTCAACAAGTTTCAGTATCCGCAGTGGCCGCACAGCTCAGCACCACATGATCGCCTGATCTGATGCATGTATATGTACGTATGTAACAGCATTACAAAGCACAGTCAGGATAGTAGTAAAAATATGATCATTATTGTACAACCAATCAATTACAGACGCCATCTTCACTGTGCTATATATAATATGTACTACGGTATGACTTCACAGATTGGTTTATTAAAGAATATTAAGTTTTGTTATTGTTGTAAATAAAAGAAATATCCTTCTTATGATTTTTCGCCTATGTAAGTATCCAATAATCCACACAATTTTTGATGTAATAACTGTATGTAAGTTTTAGTACATACGTAAGTATTATAAGATTTTGATAACCGCTTTTGTTATTATTACGTAGTGTGAGATTTAAAAATATAGAATCTTTCTTTAATGTAACACTATCCCTAGTTTGCTAATTTTATACCTAAGCTGTATTGAGCAACGTATGCTAAGTTTCATGACATCATTAACTCCCGTGTTATTTGGGTGTCACATTTTGTTAAATGATGGTAGCCACTTGTGTACATGGTAGTCAACATTATTTCAAATGGATACCTACTATTATCACTGGAATCATTTCATTAAAGGTGTTTCCAAAATTTGTTCAGCCCTGTGTGTAATTCTGGATCTTAAGTGATTTCTCAGATTACACACTGAGCTACCTAGGTCATCAAGAAATAGAAAGAGTACATAGAATTGATTTTGTCATGCGCCCATACAGAAATTCATCCAATACATGATTATAAATATCTGCCCAAATATCACAAATTTTTGTAAATTGTTATGAAACCTATGATACAATGTACACACACATAATAAACTGAAAGTGGGATGATGTTGATAGAATGTGTGTTGCTGCATTTTGTAATAAACAATATTTTCATAGAAAACTTGTTTCTTTGCACTGCTTTACATAATCAATGGTTTATGTATACACTCCTTTCCTCTAACCGTAAACTATAGCTGTTCAGTGTAGTAAGTGTTGTGTAAGATGACCTGTGGAATCCAGAATTTGTCCTATTATGAACAAGGGGTATAGAAAAGGGAATGCTTCAGTAGTTGGCAGATAGTAGTAGATTGACAGCAAATATTTACACATAGAAACCTGGAGTTGACTTTATCTTGAGCAAAAAAAGGTCAAATATACCAAGAATCATGAATCACCATGAGGGTGAAGAATTGTTGAACTTAGTGAATTCAGTCTCTGCCATGCAGTGATGATATTATGAGGGGACTTAACGAAATAAATCTGTAAGAAGTACATATTGTTAGTATTTATATTAAAATCGTAACAATCATCACAGACAAATCCAAACTTAAATAATTACGAAAACTTATAGCTACTTATTATTATCGTCAATGACTGTAGCATAATGTTTCTCCATAGAGTCTATTTCGTAAATCTTCGACTTCAGGATGGTGTCGTGTCCCTGGTAGTGAAAGACGGCATAAAATGGTCGGTTCTGCAGCATGTATGGGAACCAAAACCGGTCGTCAGGCCACATTTCTCCGAAAGGCAAGCAGTCGTTATCAAACCATTTTGGACTCATTTCCTCAGTCTCTTGCGGTACCCCCTGCCAGATAGTAGCGCTGAATACTCTTACGTCCATCAACGTAGGTTCACCTTCGAATGTGAATTCCAAGTGTCCCACATTCTTCAGGTCACTAGCCGTCACGGTCACAGCACATTCTTCTTTTAATTCCCTCACAGCTCCGTCTACAATATTTTCATTTGGCTCTACTTTGCCGCCAAAACCATTCCATTTGTTAATTCCAAAACCTCTCTTTTTAAAGCCCAAAAGTACCTGATTTCGAGTTCGCAAGAAAACTAAAGTGTATATTTTCTTTACCCACATATTTTGAGTATTGGATAGCAATGCCACGTGTAGCAATTTATTAATTACTTTCTAATTTTTCGTGCCGTCTCAATAAATTAATATTTACCGGCAGCGTGTTAACGAGTGTTTTGTTTGTTTTGACAACACAGTTTGGCGTTTTGGCGGTCAAGTTAATTTTTTTTTCTTCGTTCCGTTTGGAACAGGCGAAGATCAGAAATCATACTGCAAGGAATGTAATGTCAATATACTTTTTTTAATGGCACTAGACTATTAAAATTAATTTCAAAATAAATGGAAACGGATCGGATACAACCCAAAAAGGACGGGGAAAATGCTCATTAAAAGAATATAAAAATTTAATTATGTTAGAGATGTATAAAACAAGGATAAGTAGACCATGTTGTTTGATGGAGGAAGGAACGATAAAATCGGGCACAATAGAAAAACCCTAACATGCGCTTGTGTTGGATGCATCCAACTAAGGGTCGTATTCTAGAACTCTACTCGATGCTCAAGTCAGGATTTGAGTATGTATAAAGCACTCGAAATCATACTCAAGTCCCTGCCATTAGGGTCGTAATCCCAGTGCTTGTGTTTCCAGTGCAATCCTGACTTGTAGAGTAGAGTTCTAGAATACGACTCTCAGAGTCGTATTCCAGTCAAGTCAGGATTTGAACAGACTTGAGTATGACTTCAAGCACTGGAAATACGACGCTAATGGCTTGCCATTAGCGTCGTATTTCCAGTGCTTGAAGTATTTCCTTGGACTTGAGTATGATTTCGATTGCCTTAAACCATACTCAAATTCTGACTTGAGCATTGAGTAGAGTTCAAGAATACGACACTGAGACACATGTTTGCGCGCAATGTCTGCGAAAACCTTGAACGCTCCGCTGTACGCGACCCGCCGCCGCCACCATTCTGAATTTGTGGCCAAGAAAAATAATGAGATCGAAATCTCGCACACCTCTACATACGCGCTACATAAGATAAGAAGTGTAATTAGGTGGAGGTTATAACTATTATTATAGTTGTAAAATATTAACAGCGATTGAGATGTCTTAAAAAAATCCTACAGACATTTCTTGCATGAGAAGGTTGTAGAACTGCCAGACAAATGAGGTGACAACAGAAAGGAAGGACGAACCTTTATACAACGTGTAACTGAGGTGAGAGATCTCGGAGTTCGTTTCGCTTCTGATCTCAATTTCCGTGACCATATAATTAAAGTCTGCAGAAAAGCTTATAGGAACCTGGGTTTTTTATTACGCCAGTCTCATTCATGGTTTCACAAATTTAGGTGCAGTGAGAGCTTTGTATGAGGCACTGTAAAAAAAGTAAAAAGTCCCTTGGAATGCAATGCATTTATAAGGAGTCCACACAAAAAAAGTATAATTGATGTTGGAGCGAATACAGAACACGTTTACACGTTTTCTGTATCTTAAACTATAATATGGTGTGTACCCGTTCTACCCATAAATGTATTCTACTTTGTTTGTGCTCGGTATGGTGGGTTCCATACAACAAATTGGAAGTCAGAGGGGACTTTAAGTTTGGTTAAGTATGTATCTATGCTATTGCGTGACTGGGTATCCAACCTACCAGTGTTGCAGTTAGTGGAGCTGTGTGCACCGGACCAATACGTGTGGCGGCGGCGACAGCCTCCTCTGTTCGCGTTACCGCGAGCGTGCACGAACTTGTTAAAAGAAGCACCCTTTACCCGAACGTTGCGTAACCTTTAGGTTATCACTAATTTCGTGGATAAATTCTGTTGTTCATAGAACGAATTCGTAAAAGCGGCTTTGTGGGTTTTGTGTTACCATAATAATAATAATAATTTTTTAAGTAGTTATTAAGTTTGCTACTATCCAAATTAAAGGTAAGTAAGACTTGTCGTCGACACTATCGTATTAGTATAACCTGTAATGATAGCTGTTAGTTGGAAATAAATAAATTATTAAGGTACAAATTTGTGTTATGCAAATATGGAAACGGGCGAGGACGCCGGACGCCGGACGTCAGACTAGACATGGGGAATAGCGTTACATTTCTATCGCCGTGACTGTCGTTCGGGTTCCAAAAACATCACCGTGATTTTGTCACGACTGTTACTTCCGTGGCCTTGTCACGCATATAACTTACATAACGATATACGGTTTTAGCCAGCGGCTTCTTTCTAATACTTATAGCCGTTTTTTATAGAATGATTTAAGTTTTTACTCCCTTTGTAATAAGTTTCAATTCCATTCAAAAAGTTGATTTTGTATTTAATGTAATTTTGTTTGTTACTTATTTAATGCGAATCTTTGGTTTGTTAAAAATAGCAATAAAGTGTAATGTAATTATATTTCTAGTAGAGTACACAAAGTAGATTATACATAAATATAAAATACCAACTCTTCCTATAATAAAACAAATATACAAAAATATGTTACTTTGTTAATAAATAGGTTTATAGTAATTGCTGTAGATTTTTTTCATCCGCCCTTTCTAGTTATAATAAGCACCTACGACTCTTGTGAGTGAGCAAAGAAAGTCATCCTATCTCACACATTCCCATTGGCGAAATGGCCCGATTTGAAGAGAACTACAACGAGTGGCGCGCTCAGTCACCACGGAACGAAGATTGCGCATTGTATCAAATACGTATGTCGTGATGTGAGTGACGGGGATAGCTATTGGAACGGAGGAACACCGATGTGACTTCGGAACGAGACACACGGTGATACTGTTTGACGGCGGATCATCGTGATTTTTTCACCGTGACGTTATTTATTACCCGCCTCTACGTCAGACGCCGACCACACTGATCCGGGCGCATTAATGCGAGCGTCGTCGCGCGACGACGCGCGTCGCCATGCGTTGTTGTTGAAAAACAGGACGCGATGCGACGCTTCGACTCTGCGCCAATGTGAGTTGAGCCTTAATCTCGCATTGTTTCCACGTCACAATTCGTAAATGATGGTAGTCACTCGTGTACGTGGTAGTGAACATTATTTCAAATGGCGACAATCCTGACTGTAATTATTTCACTAACGGTGGAAAAAATTTAGTTCTTAACCTCCTATTTATGTAAATAATTATTTAATTTGAATTTGTTCTAAGTTTTAAGCTTTTGTTTTGTATTTATTAGTGTTAAAATGTTTTCGCCTGAAGGACTTTGCAATAAATAAATAAAAAAAATCATTTCACTAGAAGTGTTTCCAAAATTGGTTCAGCCCTAAATGGAATTCTGGATCTTATGTTATTTCTAGGATTACGTAAATGTTGAAATACCTAGGTTTTCAAGAAATAATAAAGTGTTACACAATATATTCTAAAAATAAAAAAAAAACCCATACATATAATGCATGCAAACATTTTACGCCGACGAAGTCGCGGGCAGCAACTGGTTATTACAATCTATAGCAAACATAATTTTTCAATTACTTGTATTGTTTGTTGGTAGGTCAATGGTTATGTAAAATAAAAAAAAAAACAATAAAAATTAAAATGATAACAAAATGTCGTTAATGTGTTGATGGGTTGAGGGTTTCCAGTGAATGTATGTTTTTAACCGACTTCAAAAAAAGGTTTTTATGTATGTTACGCGATAACTCTGGTATTTGTGAACCGATTTTGATGATTCTTTTTTTGTTGTAAAGATAGGAATCAATGGAACCTCCACTTAACAAACTAAGAGACGAATGACGTTTGGGATCGTTTTTTATGTTAATTGATTTTGCGATTAGCACTTCAGGTAAATAATGTAACCACTATATTCAATTGCAAGCTCAGCTAGCCACCCACGATCGGCCAAGTTAATGAAAAATATGAACAGAAACCGTCTTTTTATTGTTAACAGACAAAAATACATTGTTTCTTTAGGGCTTTACACATCTTCCTTGTCAAGAAAAGGTCTACTTTACTGTTCCATACCGTCGTCCTTGTTTACAAAGTTAATTACACTTTCCTCTTGGAGGAATTGCCAATCAATTTTGTTGAGATCGTTAGTAAACTCACTAGTAGGGTCAGAAAACTTGTAACAAGGTTTTTGTACGACTGTTGTAAATATAACACTAGGTACTTACTACTGTTATAAGACCTACGACTTTATTGTATAAACGTGGAATTGACAATAATTTAACCATTTTTCATTAATTAAGTGTAACGTGTTGCCAAAGTCAAAGTATCATTTATTCCATACCTAGGTAAATTTGTTGCACTCGAAAACTTTATTTTTTAATATTAATTAATACTACTGCTCGTTCACTGCGCTGATCTCCCTGATAAGAACGAGCAAGAATCTCTAGGGGTTGCTCTTTTCAAATAAACTTAAATGCAACGGAATACACTTTGAATCATAATTGTGTGGAATCAAGACTCATGTTGTCCTTCCATACATCTTTATCTAACACACACTCTTCAATTTTGTAATATGACTTTTCAATTAAAATATTTTTAATGTAAGTCCTGCTCTTCTACTAAAATCTGAATGCTTGGATTTTACAAAGGCTGGCGACAGTCACGTAATTTTATCAAAAAAATATTGTGACAGATATAACAATAACACGAGCAACAAAAATAAAGTAGCTATTCTAGACAGTCCACTTCACAAAGTTACAAATTCATTCAATGTATACGCTTCTATAATAAGATTCCGGTTGATGACAAAAATCTGTGTAGTGACCCGTTCAGCTCCTGCGGGTATTCTCGATATACCACAATTTTTTGAATAATATTGTGAGTAGCAATATATAGAATCTGCCTTACATTTAATGAGCAGTAGAGTATAATCAATATGACGATTTCAAATAAATTTCCTAACCGATGAAGTAAAGATTATTTAACTTTGACTTTGAAAAGTTGACAAGTTGTCAGGGCGCAACATGGAACGGTCAATTTCTTCCCACTCATTGCTGGTGAAGTAGTTCGCTAAAACAACACTTAAACTAATTGTTAACCGAACTAAAAGTGAAATAATCACGATATTTTTGGGTCCGATGTCGATAGCCCCCTACAAAACAAACGTTAGCATTTCGTTAATCTCCTTACAACTTTGTTGGGTTGTAAGTGCGTTTTATTGTTCCCAAACGAGTGGAAAAAAGTTTAGTTTTGGGTTTTTTTTGTTATATTGTATATTGATTTATGTATCTTTAAACCCATATACCTACTTCAAACTGTTATAGACGCAGGACTCTTAAGCAAAGGGTTATGTCTGTTGCCCTCCGCGGTGGCTCTATTTAAACTACCTATTTTTTAACCGATTTTAAAAAGGAGGAGGTTCTCAATTCGTCTGTATTGACACCTTCTTGTCCTCCCTGTAATAAAAACCGCTTCTTTGACCACAGCACTTATGTAACGGCAACCAGAATTTACAACAGAATCCCGATTGACATTATATATTTGTTAGAAAGGGGGTGCCTCAGTATTGGTCCCGTTTAAATTTGATGAAAATATTCCACCTCAAAGGGTGGCAAACTAGGGGATGAATCCGCTTTCCGGTAACCGATTTCAATAAAACTTCGCAAATAGATGATAATTCCATAAATCTTTGAGTCGGTTTTTAGTAAAATAAATAGTAAAAAAATTTACTATTTATTTTACTAAATTATTCAATGGTCAATCAGCATGTTAGTTTGGAATCATTCCAGAAGTCAAGTTGGTAAAAAAATACAAACATTTGTGGTATCGGTCTAGTATAATGAAAGAAGTGCGGTGATAGTTTACTGGTAGAACGGTTGTTTCTCAACTGGGAGTCCTTATAACTTTAATTTCTAAGCTACGTACTTTGGGAATGTTTAAAGCAATAACTTAAAATAGTAAATTTAAAACAATAATAGTAGCAGTAGGGCTCCTTGTGAAAGAGTTCGTTCAGGGAAGTACTGCCATCTTACCTATTTCTGCCGCCAAGCAGTAATGTCAGCATTACTGCGTTCCGGTTTTAAAGGGTAAGGGTGCTGGTGAAATTACAGGCACATGGAACTTGTCAAGTTATGTCTCAGGATGTCGGGCAAAGTGGCAGTGCCTCTAAGATATTTGCGATTTAAAGCTCTGAGTGGCACTGCAACTGTCATGGATAGACGTGTCGCTTACCACCAGGCGCACGACTTGTTTATTCCGTTGCTATAGTTCTGTAATAATTTGGTATTAAAAAAAAAGAAAGCTCGCTACCGGTTAAGGAAAACATTGATGAGTTTTCAACTCGTGGAGAATTGTGTCCAAAGCCTTCTTCTTAGAGGAGATTCATACCCTCAGTGTGATGTATATAGAGTTGACGTAGCTGATGATGAACTAAATCCTTTGAGTACCCAGGGCTTCAAAAGCCAAAAAATGAAGCCCAGCGTCCAACTTAAGTATTTTAAGTGTGAGATAAACAAGTTGCAGTTATCACGAAAATAATGCTCCGGACAAGTAAGTGTAGATGGAGAGTCAAAGTAAAGTCGTCTTCATTTCATAGAAAAGCAAATTACACTTGAAATTGCCATACTGATTAAACTCTACTGCTACTGCCATTCGTAAGGCAGATTCCCCTGAGGAGAATGAGCAAGAAACTAACGACGAAAAAAACATTTGAATACATTTATCATTACAATATTTAATTTAAACATCTTAGATCGAGAATACCTGAACGAGCTAAGCGGGTCACTACCACGGATTTTTGTCGTCCAAGTACGCAGAAGCTGTATAATAAATAACGTTTAGTATAATGTTTTTGTTCGACAATAGTTTTAAACCTCGCAAATGGCAAATTTTGAATATCAATCGGAATCTTATTATAGAAGCGTAACACATTGCCCCATAAAAATGAATTTGAAACTTTATGAAGGCGATTGTCAAGAACAGCTATTTATATTTATTCCTCGTGTTAATGTTACGTCTGTCACTATTTTTCGTAAAAAAATTAATATTTTGTGTTAACGTGAATAACACTTTCATAAATGTACTGTGACGTGTAAGAATGTTAATCTCTTTAAATTTATCTCTCAAAGACACTCTGGGGCTCTGATTTGAAATTGCCCTAACCGCACGTTTCGCACGTCGAGGAAATACGACGTCCATTTGGACAAGTGTATGGCGACAAGAGCGAGAGAGACGAGTCCCGGGAACTTTGCTATTTTCAACAAAAGTAATTAAATAGCTGTCCGTGGCAGAAGAGGGTTGTGATTTTTTTTTAAAGAAAATTGGAATAGTTCTTGCTTTTGATAAACAGAACGATAATATAATATAAGCGAGCGAAGTTGTAGGTTGTAGTTTTGAATAAAACTTTGCCTGCTGGGAATTGGAGAAGCCAAGTGAAGCACCACCCTTTTATAAATGGCGGTTCAATTTGCTTTTAATATAAAGTTCAAATTTGCTGGTTCCTATTTTTATGAATAGACTAATCAATAAGCAAAAGGCTACGAAACGGCCAAGATACAATAGGGCCAAAAAAAGAACTCGTTTTTTAAACATGTAATTAAATTAATACTAGTAATTACGAACACACTGATAGCCCCGCACTAGGGAAACCCTGTGTCGCGGGTGTCATGGACAAATAAACGCGCAACCCCAAATTACATCCAAACTCACGAGAGAAATAAACGTAGGCCATACAAATATTTCTATAGAATAAAGAAACGACGCAGACCAGAATGGTAACCGTTCTACAAAAGAGGCAGCAAACATTTAATTAATTAAGTAAATGTTTTATTGTTAGGTTAATAGCGAAACTTGTGAACAGGCATAAAATATTATATAGACGATGTAAAGTCGTGCATAATCGGAAATATTGAAATAAAAAAAAAGGATAAATATAAAAATTTTGTGAAAATTTCTGATTGGCGCACGTTATATAAGTTGAAGCGCGTGTGTTGAACGTTTTTTCATGCAGTTCATTTTAAACATGATTAATAAAATAAATAACACGAGCGCAATATACCCGACATGTGTTTCCAGGGCCCAGGTTCGATTCCCGGGCCGGGAGAAATACGTGTATGGGCCTACATTTATTTCTCTCGAGAGTTTGGGTGTAATTTGTGGTTGTCTATGTGTGCGTCCATGGCACCCGCGACACAGGGTTTCCCTTGTGCGGGGCTATGTTGAGTGTGTGTGTTATTATTATTATAATTATTAAAAGGACTTTTATTATGTGAAAATTTTAAAAGTAATACAAACTATATGAAAAATGATGTACTAAGTGAAATTTTAGAACTCTCAAGTATTTAGGTAAGTGTTGTGTATCCGTTGCTAAGTAAACATACTTGTTTTGTCATTCTATGATGAATATAAAATGTATTTATTACATAATTTAATTTTTGTTATTTTACGTGTTTAATATTTTGGCGACGATGTCGTTTGATTTATAGAAACGTACATGTGCACGAGCCACCTTACGCGATGTGCTAACAAAAACTAACAACGCATTTCAAGAGGAACTAAATATACATACTTCCGAAGAATTAATAACACGGCTTCTTACGGTACAAAATACATAATGATGGATTACAAAACATGCAATGCCGAATTAAGGCAGTCGCACACAGGTATGAAATTGACGAGATTTATACCTATTTATGTACGAAAATTTTACGATTGCTGAACATGCTCGAATCCGAAGCATTACGTAACGTACCTCCCGCGACTCAAGCAGCTTCCGTCCCGAACGCCCCGCGCGAAGTACAACCCAGAATGAATTTTCAACCATTTCAAAAGAAGTAAAGCTTCAAAAACTTCGTAAAACGGATTTCGGTTTACATACATATATTATGTTCAACAACGTAACTGATCCTGGAACCCTATAGCTAAGATCTTTGCGGCGAAATCCGGACTTAGAAACACCCCAGAACCTTCGGGAGTGACGCCTCATGATCTTATATTTAACTGGCAAGTGTGTACCAGGCTACATGCAATGATGAGGAAACCTTCATATCTAACTAACCAGGGTATTCAAAGCGGGAGTTCGAGCGCAGGCTCGCATCTACACTTCAGACCCTAGATGGGAGTTTAGCGTGGTAACACGACGCCGCGGACGGCTCCACTACGAGATGCAAATGGATAACGGCCTTGTGTGGGTTCGCCACTTAGACCAAATTCTGCAAACTCCTATGGTACTGAGTTAAGGATTTGGGGCGGAGGATTGACGTGTATCTGTTACTAAGTAACCATACTTGTTTAGTCACTCTATTATTGACTGATGAACATAAAATGTATTACATAATTTTATTTTGATATTTTACGTGTTATTAAGCACAATACATTTATCAGCAATATCGTTCGTAGCATCTTTAAACCTCTCTCCAGAAAAGTTATTATTTTGCATATGTGATCCTATACACCAAAGTTACTACTGATACTTAATTCAGTGTATTTCTCGACATAATGTAAAACATTTCACACACCGATCTATGTACCTATACTTCTTCTTTATTCATTCCTAGAAAACGCGGCTGCATATCAAGCGAAATGTAGAGTTGGTATTTCGTTTAGTTACTTGTAGAGTTTGCAAGTGCAAACTAATTATTTCTACATTGAAGTACAGTTTGTACAAGTCGTATAATCAATTCAGTGCAAGAGAGCGATGCACGCGATTTAAGCCATTCTTTGCAAAGATTTCGTGTCACGTTATTACCTGTCTAACTTGGAATACCTAATAATGAAGATTGGTTTTTGAAAAGAAATTTCCTCGAGTTTCGTCTTACATTAGTGAGTATTTACATTGAAATTGTATATTTATATATACCTTCGACCAATTTTTAATAATAGTGACTCTATTACATTTAAAAAAATATTATGTTGTCTTTCCCACAAGATTCGTATATTTAATTCGCATTTGGCAGACACTCCTGGTCTCCTAAATTCTTTAAAGGCATCTCTACTCGAGTTCATTAAATGGAAACTTAACCTTTGTAAAATTATAAATACTTTTTACATAATTATTCACATATCGTATTTATAGTTTTACTTATATTCGTACCATTACCAAATCCATTACATTAAATGCAAAGCTATCGATTAAAAACATATCTATTCGAAACTAGTAACGTAAATGGATTGCGAATTTCTTGTTAACTTTGAAGTAGGTCCCGCCACCTTACCTATTTTTGTCGCCAAGCAATAATGTGGGACTTGTCAACTTGCGTCTCTGGGTGACGGGCGCAGTGGCATTGTCCCTCAGATTTTACGATTTAAAGCTCTGAGTGGCACTGCAACTGTTGTGGTCAGGCGTGTCGCTTACCACCAAGCGCACGACTTGTTGGTCCCGTCACTTGGTATTATAAAATAAGTTGTTACGGTAATGAATATATGTATATATTACGTAACACGTTATATAAAGATACAAATGTAAACACTAAATGCATACTTTGTCAGTGGTGTAAAATGATACAAAGTCACAAATTTATGTATAGTAAAAACATCGATATGCGAACTATGAATAGAACTGTAACATTTATTGTAAAGAGAACGAATTAGGAATAAAAACAAACATTTCAGAGAAATTTTAGTTGGCTGGTGGACCTATAATGGAATAAATTCTAAGTAATCACCACTGAATCCACGAATTTTCCGAACTGGGGTAGAAACTTAATAGGGGCGCTCCCTCACTCCGGGGTTTCAGAGAAACTGTTACATAAAACTCACAAATATGTATAATATAATGGGTGGTATTTTTTGTGACCGGGAGAATAAGAACGTTTTAATAAAATTGCACTCTTTATTAACCGTTAGCTAATAACTTTTCCATTTGTGTGACATAAAAATTAATTCAAGGCAACTTATCTAAAAGACAACAAACATAGGAAATGAAACTATTTTTCCGGATTTAAATCGCGTATATTTGTTTTTTCAAACAAACCGACGTTTCGGGCCCTTTACAGGTCCCATGGTCACGGTTGACTGATTTTTGTTGGTTGATTTAATTCCGGAAAAATAGTTTCATTTCCTATGTGTAACAATCGCGAAAACCTAGAACTCGATATAGACAACAAACAATTCAAAGCGTTCAGAAATCGACGTAGTGTAGGTTTAGGTGCGTTCATAAATCTATTTGGGATGTATTGAAAAACGGACTGGGCCCTTTTAAAATCAAATGATTAATCGATAGAACAACGTGCATGCTTGGCGCTTTGTGAAACAACTGGTTTTTTAACCGACTTCAAAAAAGGAGGAGGTTCTCAATTTGACAGTATTTCTTTTTTGAAGTTTGTTAAAAAACCATTTGTGAACCGATTTTGATGATTCTTTTTTGTTGGAAAGAGGGTACCTCAGTAGTCCTCCCAATTATATTTGAAGAAAATATTTCAATTCTAAGGGTGGCAAACTAGGGGATAAATCCGGTTACGCGCACTTTCCGGTGACTGATTCCAATAAAATTTGGCACATAGATTTTTTTTAGGACTCTGTACTGATTTACAAACATATTATGACTTGGCGCTTCCTGAGACTGCCGGCCGGGGCAGGTGCCCCAGTTTGCCCCGTCTAGAGCCGGGGCTACAGCCCCGGCTCCACCACCACTTTCAGATTAATTTATTTGTCATTGCTTACAAGCAATGACAAATAAATTAATCTGAAAGATAGCATTATCATTATTAATGTGTAAATATCGGTCACTGGAAGCTCTTATCGCACACACGTTAAAGTGAATAGCAATTAGTATACATTTGTCGCTTTGCAAGTCGTGTTGGTGGAATCATAAAATGTGTATTAAAATTTTATTTCATTTTTATGTGATTACGCGATAGCTAGAGTGAGAGGAAGATATAAGCAAAGTAAGTCGGGTAATGGACCTATATATAGATCAAGGCATAGTATTAACCTCTGCGCATAATTATAGGTACTGTAAGAAAGATGGATATGTTCTATAGTGAAATTACTTGGCTACATTTGCTATTTTTGTTCTCGTGATAGCTTCCAATTTAAGTGTGTTGTAGTACTATTTTGAAGTTGAAATAGCGTATTGAGTTACAGTATGGATGACTGGGCAAAAATGTGCAATATCTAAATAATTTTCTTATAGGTATTTTAGGCATTTGGACCTCATTTATTTAAAGAACTAATTAGAAAATATAGTATACCACCACTTATTAATTAAAAAATAAATAACTGTCAAATATTTTCGAATTACAAAATACAGGTAATTGAAATACAAACACAAAATATGCATTTGTATTTCATATGCTTTCAATTATAAATAACTCAAATGCTGTCCAACCTTTTTTTCGTTTTATGTTGCTATAAGTTTATTATAATCCAATATTTTCTATGTAAGATTATGGGTGGGTCTATTTCATATGAAATGTACTAAGTAAATATGATTATTACGAAAGTTGCAACATTCAAATCTTATTAGGCTTTGAAAAGCCAAACTAGAAAATTTTTTGTAATATAAATAAATAAATAAATGTAAGTAATAGAGTTTTTCGGAGCCTGCTGTCTACAGGCAAACATTTGATCGATTAATTTTGTATGGTAACGTCACACCGACAACATCCGATAAATCAAATACAGAATGTTATATAATAATTATATTATTCATTGAGTGAACTCATGAGCAAGAAGACTACTCGTATAATGTTGTATTATTATGTGTTATTTAAATACGAAAAACGTGCAAAACGCTCTGTTGAACTTTGGAGAACAGTATTGTAAATACATTGGCCAATGATAATAATTATTAATTGTTAAGAAACTCGAACCAGTGTCTGTTAGACCGGAGGAATTTTTCTTTGTGTAAATAATTATAACAAACTAGTGGAGTAATTAAAAAAAATTGATTGCAAATCACCATGGTACTCAATAATAAAGTCGAGTTCCGTGTTTAGGCCACAGGCTTTTCCGAGTGGCCTAAATAATAGCTACGAGATTTTTAGGCCTACGAGTAAATTAAAGTAATGAAACACTTACAGATTATTTTATTTATATTGTTTTTAAATAGTTGTTTTTTGCACAAGTAGTTACGTCTTTGTACATGTTATGTGATGTTTTGAGATATTATTAAAAAATAAGTTTAATTTGAATTATTTCATAAATATAGTAACGTTATTCCTTCTAGGAACACTTTTGACTGCCTCCGTGGTTGAACAGTTACCATGCCTGACTGTCACGCAGAGGTCCCAGGTTCGATTCCCGGGCCGGTGTAATTTGTGTTTGAAAAAGCAAACAAGCGCAATCAAATGCAATATTGAGTTGTATCACTATGGTCTCACACAAACAAAAAACCAGACCACTGGCTTATTTTTACAAATACACAGAATAGGCCTATAAAAAAAATTGATTCTCATGAATATGCTAAAGACGGAAGTTATCGACGTGATGGTGTCGATAATCACATATATGAAATGTAATTCCACCCTTGGCTAGACTGGATGTAGCAGAGATTTTTTTGCTAGTTTGTATGGCGCAAGACTACATATTTCATGGAGCACTTGACGCGGTGAATTCGATAATGCAAATGAAAAGACATCAATTCGAAAGTAGAGTTTATTGTGCGATGGATTTTTTTGCTTGTACCTTGAGGGGATGCCCACCGACGATGCCTCCAGTCCTAATGCTCTAAGGTGGCGCGTTTAAGGAGACTCTTTTCATTAGCAATAATACGACGTTGTTTTTTTTAAACTCATTATAGCTCTTGAAAATCGGTTCAGTGGCTAGTATCATAGAATTTTGACTCGAAACTAAAAAGAGCCACTGTATGATGATGTTATAAAAAAATATATATGAAATGGACCTGTGAAATTATAATTATTGACAGACTAAAGTAAAGGAGTACAAAAAAATCAATATTGCCTTGGACAATTATCATTATTCGATGCACTATTGATGCATATTTTCATTCGTTGATGTCTTATGGCATCACACTGTGGGGTAATTCAACTGAGTCGATTAGGGTATTTATTCTTCAAAAACCTGCACTAAGAACAGTAGGCATAAAAAAGGGTCAGACCTGCAGAAACCTTTTTAAGAAATACAATATAATGACCATGTACTCACAATATATTTATGATATAATAGTTTATGCTCGTCAAAACTTGGCTACCTATGAGCGACGTACGGGCGGAGGCCGAGCGTTACGAAACGCGGGAACACTAAAATCCGTTGCCCACCGACCGTACTGAACTTGCAACTAGAAATCCGCGGGTAATAGGTCCCCGATTCTACGAACATCTACCCACAGACCTGAAAAGTGTTAGAAACGATGAAACGTTTGGTACCAGACCAAAAAACCTTTTATTGGATATTGAATTGTACAGTGTCGATGAGTTTCTTTTGAAACAATTTTAATTTTATTTTATTCGACAAGCAGTAGTTATACCACTTTATTTTATATTCATTATTATTATTATAATTTTATTACTGACGATCATAGTTATCCCTTGACATTGTATTTCCAATTGTAATATTGTGACATTGATAACATGAAATAAACGATTATATTCTATTCTATTCTATTCTATTCTATTCACTAAGAACTTAAAATTAATGTGCACCATTGCCTTTTGGTTTCCAATGTTTGTCTATTCGATTTCTATAAGAATTAGGTTTATGAGAATTACAATTTGATCAGCGTAAAGTACTTATAGTGGGAGTTAGGATATTGACTGGAACTCAATGAATCCACATGGATGTTAGCCACGGCCACTTCCTCTTAATTATTGTTAAGGCCGGATTAAGGCAAAAGTCCGCCACGTTAACCTGTACCGGGTTCGATTCCCTAGTTTTATTTTCCCCGTGAGTGTGGAAAATCAAATAAAGAAATCCGAAAATTTAAATAATTATAATAATAAAAAAATAAATTCCAATTTAAAATTTTGAAATAAAAAAAATGGTACGTAAAAAACGTCTGGTGAAAAATTACAATTAAGTTTATTACGTTACAATTTGAAATTTTGAAGTGCAATCTTTAAAATTCCTCAAAGCGTATGGTACTATAGTTCACATTAACGATGTATATATCTATATAATCGTAGAAAGAGAATGCAACGTAACCTGCCATAGATTTAACCAATTTTGTTTTTGGTAAATCATGGTTTTAATGTTTTGTAATCAGTTATTATTTAAAAATACGATATATTTGTTGAAGACAATATTTGAGTTAAATTTTTAATGGTGTTAAATTTGAAAAACTATTTATACATCTAAATATTATATACTTTTCTGTTAGTCGACAAATATTTCAATGTCGGTTTAATGCTATTTCGTTTAGGTAATTTATATTTTACATTAACAATAACAGACAGCTAAACATTGTTTAAAGTACTTTTGGTAACCAGAGTCTGCGCTGAACGTTCTGAAAATGGCTGGAATAATTTTCGGTTAAACGCAGTACAAGTTACTTCAACATTTAACAGTGTTCACACACAGTTTAACATATGAGTGCTTACTAGGCGTATTCTACTTTGGTAAAACAGTTGGCGGTCGTCAGCTTGACTCGTCGTACAAAACCGTCAGGCGTTTTGTTTATGAACCTACGCGTTGTACGGCTGGATTGACGGATAAAATAGTCAAGCGTTATCTTAATTAAAATTTAAATGAAAAAGTCGGTCGATGGTTCTAATCTGTGCATGACACGAAATTCTGGTTTTAATATCCAAGTTGTGAACATATGTAAATTTTTAGTAGCAATACTTTTAAGCAAAAGAAAACATCGATACCAAAATTTTTATGTTCAAAAGGGCGCATTGTATTATGCCTCAATTAACCACAAGCCGATGGTAATCTTGTATGTACTCCTCGCCATTGTTGACTAGTCTTGTTTTGTATATAATAGTTATTTAGTTCTGTTGTAGGTAGGTTGAGAAATACAGAAAAAAACAAAGACTTTATTGAAACTTTACTGAGTCAAAGAACGATTTGCTACGCTGAAAGAAAAACTTAACTTATTTATAATAAGTATAATTTTTCGTCATAATTTTGAATAGTATCCAAACATTAGAAAGCTTAAAAAAGTGCAGCATTTATTATATTTATTCGCAAGAAAATAAGCCTTAAGGTTTCCTTGGAAGTTTCATTAGGCACTTCCGCACAGGAATGAAGCATATTGCGATGAATTCAAACTACGTTCGTTGCGGCCTCACCACGGACCCCTGTAACGTGATACCTGACATTTACAGCAATCGTATGAAACTTAATATCTTTTAGGTCACAATTCTTCTTAGAAGAAGACATCTCTGCTTAGACTTGGTGTGGTGTTTTTTATTTTTTATTTTTATCTATTTGGGATAACAACAGCCATACTTAATACAATACTAACTTTAACATACGTTACATTTTGAATGGGCAAATTACAGTTATCCACTAAAATAATTACAGAAATAGACGTAAAATATTACTTAAGAGAGTAAAAACAAAATGTCAGTACATATTAATAATACAGTAATATATACATATAATTCATTAAACTTATATACACAACACTATTATGTATTTAATATAGAAATATATAACGTCATACTACCATTTTGTAAGACTGCGAACCTTGAATATATTATGCAAATGACCAAATGATATTTGAGTACAGCTGACCAATCATTTGATAGTTTTAGTTTAACGTTTGTTTTGAAGCAGGGTTTAGAATCTACGAAGGGGTCAATATGGCCAAATTGGCTATCATACGATCGAAGAATACGCGTGAGAACAGCATTCTTGCCGTAGTTCGTGGAGTGGAAGGGGACTTGAAAAGGTGTCGTATGTCTAGTGCGACGTAAAGGTACCCGTAGTGATACGCTCTCCAGCAATTCTGGACAATTCGAACGTCCACGCACAATGTCATATAGAAGGCCCATGTCCAGCATGTCACGACGTTCTTCAAGAGTGAGGAGACCATAAGCGCGGCAGTCTTTGGTATAATTATTCGTAAAATGTTTACATTTGTAGTTAAGGTGTTTGATAATTTTTTTCTTAATATGTTCGATACGAGATTTATGCGTAGTGTACATGGGTGACCACACGGGACTTGCGTATTCCAATACACTTCACACATATGCAAAATAAACGACTTTCAGACCTAGTGGACATTTAAATGGCTGACACGTTCGCATTACGAAGCCTAGGTTACGGTAGGATCTATCAGTTACGTAATTAATGTGAGAGGTAAACTGCATTTTATCGTCTAGAAGAAGTCCCAGGTCACGCACCACCTTGACTCGCTCTATAATGGCGTTATTAAAAGTATACTGGAATAAAAATTGGGTTTTCCTTGCGAGTAAAACTAATGCACTTGCACTTTCCGACGCTGACTGTGATATTGTTATTTATGTAGTACGTAAAAATATTATTTAAGTCTCGTTGTAGAAGTTCACAGTCCGCAGCAGAACGCACCGGAAGAAAAATTTTGTTATCGTCAGCATACAGTAGATGGCGAGAATGCGTAATACAATTAGCAATATCCAATATACATGCGTTGCAAAATAGGGGACCGAGATGCGGTGCTTTTGGCAGTAGTATTAGTTACCAGCTATGCTTCGAAGCTCGTTCTACCTAAGAAATAGCAGAACTCTGCGATGAATTATTGATAAAATATAATAAACAATAACATACTCGTATATCAATGCACCTTGCTCCCTCTTTCCTTATACTTCTGGCAAAGGAATGTTATACAGTATCTGTGTCTCCCAAAACTACAATTTGGAGCCATTGAAGGCTCGAATGAATAGGCTTTTGTCGATATTGTTGCCAAAAATATATCTACATGTTATAGATATTGCGGTGAGGTGGTAAATCTGTCTTAGTTCATATTGAAGTGGTTCTAGATGCTCTTCGGAAGCAGCATTTACATACAAATGCAAGGGAACAAATCTTTCTTAACAATTTTATTCATAATATACGTGTTTGCACACAGATGTGTCATTATTGTGACCTCTCACCTTAATAAAAGTTGCTATAGAGCCTTTTGTTAATGAAATTATAAAAAAATATGGTGGTTTACATTAATACCTATTTTTTTAACCAACTCCAAAAAAGTGCGAGGTGCTCAATTCGACTACATAATTTTTTTGTGTACACATACAAAAACGCGAGATTACGCGTTACGCCATTGCTTATTGGCATTTGTGAACAGATTTTGATTATTGTTTACTTCTTGGAAAGAGTGTACCTCAGTAATGGTCCTATTTAAATTTGAAGAAATTATTACACCAAAAAGGGAATGAATCCGGTTTCGCCCCTTTTCCGGTAACCGATTCCAGTAAAACTTGGCAAATAGATGTAATTCCACGAATTTTTAATGTCGTTTTCACTTACAAAAGTTGTGAATTTTTACATTTTATTTTTAATTTACTAAAGAACATTCCAATTTACGCTATATACGTTTTACAAAATGTCTTATTTGTGTATACGTAAAATGTGAATTTTTATTTAATCAAATCGAATAGTTAAAAGTAAATTAAAACATATTAGTTAGTACTGCACCCTTATGCTTGCTTAGGATTTTGCTTCACAAATGAATAAGTATCTTTGTTGTTAATAAGTTAGAAGTCCAAGATTGATTATTAATCCGATAAAGGAGTTGTCCAGACGATATATGTATTTTTGCTATTGTAGTGCTTCTATACGAGGAAAGTGTCAGTCAATAGGTACAACAGCGGTTTTGCATACTATCGCATTACCATTACAATAGTGTTGTAATTCAAAATGTGTGAATGAAGATTATACTATTAATCAACGTAAAATTTGATTCTCTGCACGTCAACAAAACCCTAGATACAATATTGTAAGTCGTTAGAATATTCTTCTTCTTAGTGTGCCGTTTCTCTATGAAGGTTGGTGACCATAATGGCTATTCTCATTTTTGAAGCTGCTGCACGAAAGAGGGAACAAGTGCGAAGATGGAACCGGTCTCTCAAATTCAAATTCAAATTCAAAATAATCTTTATTTCATAGGTAAGCATTATTACACTTGAAATCGTCACAATGGTTAAACTCTACCGCTCATTCGTAAGGCAGATCCCTTGAGAAGAATGAGCAAGAAACTCTAGGGGTTGCTTGCTCTTTGTTAATAACATTTACAATTTTTTTTTTTTATTTGAAACATCAGAGATCGAGACTACCTCCATGAGCTAAACGGGTTACTACCACGGATTTTTGTCATCCAAGTACGCAGAAGTTGTATAATAACCTTTAGTATAAAGTTTTTGTTTCACTATAGTTTTAAACCTCGTGAAAGGCAAATTTTGTATATCAACCGGAATCTTGTTATAGAAGCGTATACATTGCATTGTCTCAGATTCTTTAACCACGAGGTTTTCCTTCTGGCACGACTACGCTTTCCTTGGATTTTTCCCTTCATTATCAGTTGAAAAATGCGGTATCTATTACCCCTCATTACGTCGTAATAGATATCTACTTAATTCAAAATTACGCAAACTTTTTGAGAGTGACGCGAGTTTTTCCTGAATTTTTAAAATATATTTGGCAAGTAGGAAACTTTTTTCATGTCTGTGATAATATTTGACCTGTACATGAATCATTCATCAATTCTTAAAAAATACACTTTTAGAGTTAATACACTATTGTATTTTTGATTTCCCTAGTTTTACTTTGATTTTAGCTTTGTGGCGGACATTACCGTCAGTCGTATTCTTATGACGTATAAGTTCATTCAGTAAAAGTAATTTGTGCAAGTCAAGAACTTATTTAAAAAAAATACCCTGATACACATAAACCGTAACAGAATAAAGATAAAAGAACGCGACGTTGGAAGGATAAGTTTTCTACGTACAGCTGAATAAGCACATGTTACAATAACTTATGTTATCTCTACATAAATATTTACTTAGTCAGGTTATCTGGTTGACATATGCGTGTATGATAATATTGCTCCTGTGACAATTGTTATTTCTTATGCAATGCTGCAAAGTTGTTGTTTGGCCCGAGTGCTTGTATTGAAACTTGAGCGTAGCGAGGGTTTTAAGTCACGAGACGCAACACAACTTTGCTGCCGAGCAAAACACATAACTTTTCACCTCACTATACCGAGGAAAATGGTAGATGGAAAACGGTTGAACTAAAAACATCAGATTTAAATCAAAAGAAAATGTTTACCTTTGGATGCGATCTGAATGTACACCTCATCAATTTTTATTCTTGCTTGTATTTATAATTTTTTGTGAATTATTTTAGTTCTACGACGAACTAAAATAATATAATAAGCACAATTAGTTATCATTATCAAAGTAATGCGAACAATAATAAGAATAAAATGTACCAACGGATTTATATTACATAAATAAGTAATGTACAACAAATCGTGTAGTTGAACGCGTCATCTTAGTAGCAGTTTTTTCTATTTCCTATTTCCAGTAATGTGAGCATTACTGCGATCGGGTTTTGCAGGATAAGAAGGGTGCTGGTGAAATTGCAGGCACTTGGGACTTGTCAACTTATGTCGTAGGGTGACGGGCGCAGCGTTAGTGCCCCTCAGATCTTTGCAATTTTTATTCGGCGTGTAGCTTACCGTCAGGCGCACGACTAGTTCGTCCCGTCACTTCATACTATAAAAAAAATATATATTTTTTCTTTCATCGAAAGATAAAGTTGGGTGCACCACAGACCACCGACAAGTTCGAATTTCAAAAACCTTTTCCACTCTAGCGTGCAAAAAACACTTGCGCGTAGATTTCTAATGAGAAAGAAAGCCTTTCTGAGGTAGTGAAATGAAAATATAATTTATTGCTTGTTTTCACAACACGCGTTTCCAATGAATATTAAGTTCATACACAACATGCCGCTGGTGTAATCATAAACACAAATATTGAAGATCAACATCGTGGGGAAGCAGAATCGGGAGTTTGTAAAAAAAAACCACAATAAATCTTTGAATGATTTTAAAGCGAGAAACTTTCTAAGATAAATCCTAAATTGTTTTTAGTTCTTCTACAATCTGTAATCTTGTAAATCAAATTTACAAGTTTTTAATTAAAAATAAAACATGACAATGCCTACAAGTCAAACATCTTTTTACATACATACTTTGTACGAAGTTATCTTCACACATTTGATTAGCGTGCTTGATTATGATCTAACACTCTTGTCAGTGAAAATCGTACCAAAAAATAGAAAGTATTTGGTTTGAAACAGAACATAATATTTTGTAGTGAGGTGCTCTCAAAATGGGTTTGGAGTCCACTGACCAACAAACTTTTTCAATTGGGATTACCGAAGACCATTTCATGTGATCAAACCAAATTCTTCACTACGCCTAAACTGGGATAATATAGCAACCTTATCTACACGATGCACTGACACAAAATTAACAACTCTTCCAGAACTATGACGTGTCTGGACCACCCTTGTCCAGCTTTCAGTGAAGGTGTAGCTGGGACAGCTTTCGCAAACGTTGTCACTCACCTTCTTGCTGCCCAGTGCTTGCTCACTGAACCATGGCCGCAGGACAGTCTGGATAGAGTATCTTGTAAGTAATAGTAAAGCTAATCGTGTAGTAATGTTCATGAAAAAGATCATTAGCACAGTTTCATAATACATTAGTTAGGTACAGAATTCAATTTATCGTTTCTAGCTGGAGAGTCCTTCGACTTCATAATTGTCGGCGCGGGTACAGCAGGTTCCCTATTAGCGAATCGGTTGTCGCAGGTTGAAGACTGGAAGGTATTGGTGATCGAGGCTGGAGATAACCCACCTGTGGAGAGCATTGTAAGTGGCTTGTTAAAGAGCTTACAAGATCGAGACTTCAATCATTGATTACTTTGGAGCCTAACGTTGATGATTACTGACAGACTTTTCAAGATCGTACGAATATTATCGCGGAATCGTATATAAATGCTTTGAAATATTCTATACTAATATCTAAATACTATAATAATTAGTCATTGACTTAATGGCTTAAATTTATTCGAGCAATTATTTATTAACCTTTTATTTACCTTTCAGATACCAAACTTTTCGGGAGCAACACATCGGAGTATACATGCTTGGCAGTACTATACGGAAAAAGACGAGAAGACAAATAGAGGTTGCGTTGATGAAAGGTCCTTTTGGCCTCGAGGAAGAACTCTCGGAGGTACTGGATCCATTAACGGCCTTCTCCATATGAGAGGAAGTCCAAGAGACTACAAATCTTGGCATCAAAAAAATGGCGACGGTTGGGACTGGCTTAGTTTAAAGAAATACTTTATGAAGAGTGAAAAGATGATAGACCCGTTCATTCTTAACAACCCTGATTTGATCAAAGACCATGGTACCAGTGGAGAATTCATTGTAGATCAACTTAACTTTACTCACGTTGGCGTAGCCGAGATGCTAACAGAGGCTTATAAAGAAATGGGATTAAAGTTTTTGGACGATTTGAATGGGGAGACTCAGATGGGAGTAGGAAAAGTAAGAGGAGGTAATCATAACGGCCGTAGAGTAAGCACAGCTACTGCTTTCTTGAATCCTGTAAGAGAAAGAAAAAATTTGTATGTTTTGAAGACTGCATATGTTAAAACTTTAGTGATAGATGAGCAAAAAAGAATCACAGGCGTTAGAGTGATCACAAAATCTGATGCTGATGCAGTTTTTTATGCTACAAAAGATGTCATTGTTAGTGCCGGAACGGTAAACACACCTATGTTGCTAATGATTTCTGGCATTGGTCCTAATAAGCAGTTAAAACAATTAGGTATCGATGTAATAGCTGATCTGCCTGTTGGGAGAAATCTACAAGACCATGTCAGAATACCAATTCCAGTAACTATAAATACTGGAGCTAAACCGAAAGATGACTTACATTGGTTAAAAGCCACTGCCGAGTATTTATTAGAGCAAAAAGGACCTCATGCTACTAATTATGACCAACCGAATATAAATGCTTTTTTATCCGTGCCCGATGGTAAAACGTTACCCGATGTTCAAGTCGACCATAATTATTTTGTACCAAACACTTCATATGTTTACCAAATGTGTACGAATGTAATGTCTTTTAAAGATGAGATTTGTAAACAATTTGCAAACATGAATGAAGACAAAGAAATGATTATTTTCTACGTGTCTTTATGCAGACCGTATTCAAAGGGCAGGATTGAATTGCGAGGCAAATCTGGAATAGGGAATCCAAAGATCTATTCAAAATACTTTAGCGATAAGAGAGATATGGAAACATTCATTAAAAGCGTGAAAAGAGTTATGGAGATCGTTGATACTCCGACGTTTAAAAAAGTTGATGGGGCAATTAAAAGAATATATTACGAAGGCTGTGATGACACTGACTTTGGTAGCATTGAATATTGGGAATGTATGGCTAGAACTGTAACTTACAACGTTTATCATCCTGTAGGAACGGCAAAAATGGGAAAACCTGAAGACCCCACTTCAGTAGTCGATAGTAAATTAAAAGTAATAGGAGTACAAGGCCTTAGAGTGGTTGATGCTAGTGTGATGCCGACCATTCCGAGTGTAAATACAAATGCTGCTGTTATGATGATTGCGGAACGAGCTGCAGATTTTATTAAAGAGGAATATGACGTATTGTATAATAAAAAGGATGAGCTTTGATGACTTTTTTCATTTATAAAAGTTTTTTGTGCTGTTATTTTTAACCGACTTCAAAAAAGGAGGAGGTTCTTAATTCAACCGTATGTTTTTTTGTATGTATGTTACGCGATAACTCCGGTATTTGTAAACCGATTTTGATGATTTTTTTTGTTGGTCTCATTTAATTTTGAAGAAACTCATCCACCTCTAAGGGTGGCTGTTCACGAATGAAGATTCATTTTTATAAATAGTGCAATTATTTTAATAGTTGATTTTGCTATTCTCCAATTCAAGGCGTTTTTCTCTCTCAATATACTTTGAGTAGTGAGAACCGATTTTTATTATTTTCTGTGTCAAGTCCCGTGTAGTAGCGAACTAGGGGATGAATCCGGGTTTGTGCACTTTCCGGTAACCGATTTTAATAAAACTTGGTAATTATATGTACTTCCACGTACTTTTGAGGTCGGTTATTTTAGTACTCTGTACTGAGATTATTTGTAGTTAACATTTAAAGTCTTTAGTAAATAGATTCGAGATAAGCATCAGATTTATTCTTTTTTTTCCATCCTCTATGGATGCACCAAACCTAACTTAGGGGATGGAAAATAATGAAACTTATGGGTAATTGTCAAATTTATTAACTTATGGCTGCTGTCAATTGGCTGTCAATTTGTCTATGCCACACTTAGAGGATGGAAAAAAATAATGCCACAGCAGGAAAATGCAATGGCCAAAGCGATGTCTAACAAGAAATGGTAATTTATCTCCTCATTTTCTATCTCATATACGACGTTATAGCTACCATAAATGTCTTAAATAAAGGCGTTGTTCCTCTAGAGAAAAATTCAGTGGGAATTCAATTTTTCATAGACATTGTGAACGAAGACCGAATACAAAACTGCAAAGTCCACTGTTGGGCTAAGAGGTGTTGTTTGAACGATACAGAAAAAACAGATTGCTCTGTCATGAAGATTTATAGTGGAAGCAATTATAATGTAACGCCAAAAGATCGAGAAACTATCATAAATGTATATCCAACGCTAATACAGCATGATTTAGTAGGTTATTGTGAATTTTCGCTAAATTCAAAGTGCGGTAGAAGTATAAGATACGTTAGACGATTTGTTTATATCCCTTTTGATACTAGAATATCCATTTGGATGAAATCTCATTTGCTTAAGCATTACATGAATGATCAGAAAAGTGCAGAATGCGATTCTTTAGACGAAGATTCTTTAAATGAGTGTAAACCTGTGACTTGCGACCACAAATACGCAGGAGTGAGACCGTTTTACAACACGCGGCAAAAAAAGTGTATACCGGCAAAAACGTGCGAAGCTGTCACAGGCAAAGAAATGCCAGATTTGGTGTATGTCCCAATAAGTAACATTTGCAGAGACTTAGAAAACCCATTGTCGGTAAAAGATGTGTACGACATCAACACTGGGTCTTATGTGACAACAGAACCCACAGACGTTGTATTCGAATTGCGTTCGAACTGTTCCACGTTATCTGAAAATCTGAAACTGTTGACGGACTTGATGTTTGGCAAAGTGTGTGTTAATGATGATTGGAACAAAGTGAACTACAGTCGATGTGTTAGAATCGCCGTGTTGAGAATGTTAGGGTGGTTAGCAGTGTCTACTTTACTCTTACTGTCTTGTGTATTGGTGATGTGGTTCTACACCACGAGTAGACACCACTCTGAAGTGAGCAGTTACACAGTAGGCTCTAATTGGCAGTCATTGAAAGATCGTTGGGCAACGAAAAAGCAGACTTTCGGCTATGGAAATTTATCTCAGACGTCTACGACAACAAACGCGAAAATAAGGAATGAATTATTAAAGGAAGTTATGATAAGAGACATTCCTATGGAGTTGCGGGAGAGCGTGGTGAATATTTGTGACAGGATGGACACAGAAGTGAAATGGAAGCAAAGGTATAGACGCAAGGACTTAGGAAGCCAAATTAGTCTAAGGAAAGTAGAGCACTCTGAAACATGCACGAGTACGGATTCGGAAGAGGACGAATGCACTGAAAATGATAGGCTACTGAAGTGACTGTGAGGATTAGAGTTTTTTTACGCAGTGCAATGTAAATATGCAACTTAAATATACTTGATAGATTATGATAATGGTAAATATAAAAAATTGTAAATAAATAGCTTTTTTATTTATTGGCTAAAAAGGTAAACATTCGACTACACTTTTCCGTATAATTATTAAGTTACGCTGTAGTCGAGAATGGAACGAACTTAATTAGTATAAAAGTTTATTTATACCAGAATTAACTTTCCTGGTTTTAAAAAGTGTTTAAAGAGAGTCAAATTTTTGTTACGGTTTAGGCATAAAAAGCTTTACTCGTAATTGTAAGGAGTTTCCTTTGCTAGAAGCACTCAGTAATGAAAACCGGGGAAAAATGAGAAAGTTAGTACTTAAAAATATTTTATCTACAAATCAAACGCATTTCAGAATATGCGTGTGTATACGTTACATATGTACGTTGTTGTACAGTTTCCAAAGCAAGGAACACCCATTTCCTAATTGAACAAGCCCACAAGGATCGCTCGACTTTGGACTAAGTTCGAGCTAACTTCAGCTTTAACTTAGTAATAAATTAAGTCAGTCTTTGTTCAGCAATTTCGTTTCGTAGTATTAGCATTGAAATCATATTAGCATTACATTAATTACCTTGCTAAACAGATAGTCAAAAACATCGTATAAATGAAATATACTTAACCTTTTACATTAATAATAATTATTAAAAATAAATATTGCATTTCGTATGGTGAATTGCAATGAGGTCCATAAATACCAAATTCGACAAAACAACTCGGCTCTCAATGTACACAATTAAAAAATATAAAAACTGTCGGATGTAGAGACAGCTAGATTCTTTCACAGTTTGATGACCTTCGCCATTTTGGTGATTTTACTTTTAGCCACCGAGTTAGTTTCACACAGTACCTTTATGAGAATGTAATTTATGTTAAGAAGAATAGTATGTTTTTTATGAAAAAAGTAATGACTGAATACGGGGAAGAACACAACTTGTTCTTGAATGTTGTCTTGTAAAGTCACAAGTTCATTCAAGGGGCAATGTATACCTTCTATAGTAAGATTCCGGTTGATATTCAAAATTTGCCATTTACGCTTTTTAATAGTGATATAAAACTTTATATTAAAGGTTATTTACTATACAGCTTCTCTGCGTTTGAAGTGGAATCCGTGGGAGTGATCCTATTAGTACTATTAGGTTGTTTATGTCTAAAAAACTCAGAATAAATCAAGTAAATGATTAATGTGAATAAAATGTTTATTTACAAAGAGAGTTTCTTATTCGTTCCTAAGCTGGTGTCACAGCTGCGCGTACGGTCCGTACGGACTGTCCGCTTTCGGGCCATCCGCATGCGTAGAAGCTCAATTCAGTTCAATTCACTTCACTTCAATTCACTTTTTATAATATTTGAGCATTTATAAATGCAAAATAATAAATTCTCACATGACATTCCCGGATATTCCCATAAGAAGTAAAATATTTCCAAATAGAATATTGATCGACTTTAATTAAACGTTTGCAAGTCGATAATGACTTTTTGATAGATTATGGTACAACAGTAAAGCCAATTTTTGTATAAGCATGTAAAAGAACCTATTTCATCATTCACATTTTACATTCACGTTATTGTCTATGGGATCCGAAGCCCAAAACGAACGCGTTGTGGCTAACGAACTGCGGACGGCTCACGGATCGTTTTGATTTCGTACGCAGCTGCGGTTGTAAATTTTGAGAGTAGACCTTCAGAGCACTGCGGTCAGTGCTCGGAATCGAGTATTTAATTTAATGCGGATATTCGCGGATGACAGTCGCCTATAATGAACGCACGGGTGGTTTGTGCAGAGTTCACGGACAGCAGTTTCTTTAACTCGCATACACTTAACATAGCCAGGCACTAGAGAAACCCTGTGTCGCAGGTGCCATGGACACACACATAGACAACCACAAATTCACTTAAACTCACGAGAGAAATAAATGTAGGCCATGTATAATTGTAAGTCAATGAGGCCATGTAAATATTTCTCCCGGCGCGGGAATCGAACCTGGGACCTCTGCGTGGCAGTCCGGCATGGTAACTGTTCGGCCATGGAGGTAGTCGTTAGGGGGCAGTGTGTTCCGTACGGAGCAATCCGCGTCACTGTAAAACGATATTCACACGTGTTACTCCGCTCCGGTGCTCCGCGCGAACGCGGACGGTCCGTAGATAAATCCGCACCGCTCTGAGTGTTAAATCAATTTGACAATTTGAAGTGAATGAAATAAAGGTATTGAAATTTTTAATAAAATCAACACTTCTTTATTAATTCGAATCCGAGCGTGTACGAATGATTGTGAACAATTATGAATTTTCAGATCCGTCACTTGAGAAATGATTGACAAAAAGTAGCCTATGTTCTTCTCCTAGCTCTCATCTGCATCTACCAAAACTCATCAGAACTTAGCAGACAGAGACAGAGTTACTTTCGAATTTGTAATATTAGTTTGGATTAAAGGCAGTGGTGGATAGCAGACGAGACCTGCATCCCCTTACCGCCTAGAGGTAGGTACTTTAGAAATAACAAATTGAATAAGAGGGCCCGACGTCACGTGCACGCGGTGTCCTTTAAAATCGAACTAACGATTTTTCGGGAATTAAAATTAACTAATGTCATTGCGTTTACGAAAGTACTACGTTATAAGTTAATAAAAATGGCATTAAATAGTCAATACGTATTGGATCTTGCGTATCCACGGTAACGTATATAATAATACTACGATAATAATACGAGGCAAAGCTGTTGGATTTGTAAAATTATTTGGATTCATTTACAAATTTAATCAGTCCTAATTTTCATGTATCTAATGTTCCGGTTTGTAAAGATAAAGGAATTCTTACACATAATTTTTAAAGTAGTGTGATTTTCGAGAACGAACATTGACTTATGACACGAGTTGAGGCCGTGAGAAAATTTTGCCATTGGAGATAAATACTTAACAACGGCGATGTTCGTTATAATTTTATATATTGTTTTTATAAAACTGAAATTCTTATCGAAATTCTATTAAAAAGCAGAACTTGGTATACGTTCGAATTATGACTGGAACATTTGGACGGTTGCAGCGAGGTCGGAGCCGATTTATTTTATAAAAAAGGTGTTGTATATCTTCTTATAGGATGCAAAAAAAGGAAATATCGGTGCAAAGAGGTGTGCACAGCTTTGCAGAACGTTTGCGAACTGGGGAATCAATACCTGTCAAAAAATAATATACAAATCTTAGAGGATCGAAAAAATAAAGGAAAGAAGCTGCCCTATCTACGGAATAAACGCACCTACCTAAATACCATAATCATACATAAGTCAATATCGACATGCAAATGTGTGGCTTGGATGTTGAAACTGTTTTTTATGTTTGCAAATTTTTATAGTATCCTGTAATCAAAGTATGATTAATACTAGGCCATTATCACTAGGCAAGTAATGAGCCATTTTAATCAAAATTAAATATAAAGTTATTTTACCAATAAATGTAACGATGGAATTGCATTCAAAGTTCTATTAAAATTTGACTTCAAAATGGAGCGTACAAACGAAGATAGTATTTGATTCAATGTTTATGTTCGGCAGTCCTATAATATCCAACCAGTCTTTCTTTCTTTTTTCATTTGTAGGTAAATTTTGAAAATAATAATAATGAAATAATTAAAACCTCCTAGTAAATTGGTTCAATAACAGAATATCGATAATATGTCTGCTTACAAGAACAACACTATCTCAAAATAATCGTTATCAACAATCGTCAAAATATACTAACAAACAGGCAATCTCAAGTAACCAAAGCAAAATTCGGCAAGACTTATGAATAAACTACTTAAATAAGTAACCAATTACATGAGATATTTGGGCTATTGTATGATTTATAGGCAGAAAAATAACATTCGGTTACTTTCCAATTTTCTACTGTCGCACCCCTTAATGCTGCAGCGACGCATTTTTATCAATACTTAATTGTTCTCACTGTCAATATTTTTGTCCATTTCATTACAATTCATGCGAATAATTCACTAAAACATTTGGCCAAATATTGATTTTGACATTTCATGTACTTCCCTTTGACAACCGGAAACGGTTCAAAAGCTACTACAAAAATGGCAAAATGAGGACAGTTGGCATTTAAGATGACGTTACGCATTTTCGATTCCCGCGCTTGACATAAATCACTGTAGTGCTATCTCTTTTGACTTACGGCGGCACGCAGTAGTTAAACAAAGACAATAAAATGTTTATGTTTTCACTGTCTAAATGCATCATATACATATAAAGTCTGATTTATGTTAATATAACATGTCCTTTGGTTTCCATAGTATATGATACAAATACGTACTATACCTACATAAAAGTCACACAAAAAACTGACTGATTTTGAAAACCGGTTTTTTCGGTTTTTTCGGATATTTTTATTGGCACCCAAATAATCCTTTAAGAGTGTCAGAAAACTAGAAAAAACATAAAATCAATGTTTTGTAGATTATTTTTATTATTCACAGCTCCAATGACTTTTTTTAACTTCTCGGATTATAATAAAAACAAATCAACAACACTAATATTGGAAAATAAATATGGTTAAATAGCATTGACTTACAAATAAAAATAGAGACAAGCAATTAGACATCTTCTTTTTCAGTCTTATTCTATGTAGTGTTGCAAGCGTTCGCCTTATAATATAATATAAATAATATATACGAATATAACTATTGTTTAATTTCGTTAAAGGGTCACGATTTTAGGTTTGAAATAGCCTGCGGGTCAAAAAAAATTTGGTCTCTAAACTAAAACCAAATATTAGCTTACTAAACATTCGTAAAACCTGAATCTAGCGACTAAGTCGATAAAACGGCAACACTGTCCAGGCAGAAAAAATCGAAACAAAAAGATTTTTTAAAAGTTGTTGTTGCTACACTGGTCGCGCCGGCGCACCTTACTTGCCCATCGCTATCCAAAGGTACATTTATTCAGGACCTCTAGTCTGGTACCCGAGCTCCTGGCATTTAGTTAACGTTTATTTCTCATTATGAAAAAAATCACGTTACGATAATATCATGACTTAGGAATTTCCGTTTTAATAATTTTGAGACAAAATCGAAAATCCCGATAATCCCGGGTTTTCCTTAGCTGAAAACGTCGTATTAATAGACGTCTCTTACTATAGCACTATAGTGTTAAGGGGCGTCGTGTCGTCGCTATAATATTTTTGTGTAGTAAGGAAGGTCTTTTTACGTGAGTTTTTGGGTCTCTCAATTAATGAATATCGTACCATTAAGTGCCACAATCACCCAGAAGGTATTTTGAACACTACTGGAAGACTGATACTTTTGACTGAATTAAATCCCAGTATAAACATTTGGTGAAATTACAGGCACATGGGACTTGTCAACTTACGTCTCGGTGTGACGGGCGCAGTGGCAGTGCGCTTCAGATCTTTGCGATTTAAAGAGCTGAGTGGCACTGCAACTGTTATGGACAGGCGTGTAGCTTACCATCAGGCGCACGACTTGTTCGTGCCGTCACTTGATATTCTAAAAAAAAAAGAAAAAATGTCATTGTCGTAATACATTATTATGTTACAGGACGAGAAGAATTTGGAAAGAATGAATTTCTTTGTTAAATTTATCAGAATTAATCAGAGAGGAACAAATTTGTGTACAAAATATGAAGTTATAAAGTAAAGTATGTAAATATGATGTTGTTTTCAATATTCCAGGAAATTAATTGTCAATAGCCGTTTAATAAAAATTAAAGTAAATAAAGAACCTGTATTTATGAAACTTCTTCATTTAATTAAAAAAAGAAGATGGTATTATTCAAGATTGCACTAGGGTCCTTCGCGTTCGGATTCCCGTTTCGACTTAGCATCATGTGGAGTGGAGTCATCTGACTGCCATGTACATTGACTTACAAATAAATGGACGACGGGTCTAATACAAAAACCACGAAAAAAATGTCCTAAGCCAACCTATTCGAAATTTAAATTGTTGTGTCATCGCAGTATCGCGCTGTCCGTAGAACAAATGAAGACTAAAGCGGAGTGTCGCGCTCTGTATACGATTTTAGCGCCTTACAAGTGCGGACGCTTTTTAGCGCGGACCCGACGTCCATATAATTGTAAGTCAATGATCATGTACGAACGAATACAAAAAACTTCATCATAGCGAATGGCCGAATCCTGTTCTGTCTGTACAAATGAAATGAGATTCCATGGAGAGAAAAATGGAGACGTGTGGTAAGGTCACATTAACTGCCTCCGCCGAACGGTTACCATCCTGGACTGTCCTGGGTTAGATTCCCGGGCCGGGAGAAATATTTGTCCATGGCAACTGTGACGCAGGGTTTCCCTAGTGCGGAGTTATGAATGTGTGCGCGTAATGCGTTATGCGCGTTATACATCTGCAAATAATAACTTTTCAGGATAGAGTTGTGTTCAAGTTCACGTGACCGGACGTAAATTTGCATCATGACAATAATAGACTACTCAGCAGTGCACTGAACGAATTCCAACGTGCAAGACCAGACTGCTGAGTAGACGTTTCCTTTACATTTAAAAAGAATATTGTAATATTTTGCACACATGCAAATAGAGTTTGTATAAATAGTCTAGTTTTTAGAAATATAGGTCTCTTTGAATCCAGACATCAACGCTGTCTCATTGACGACGACGGAACTCTCCTGACTACAGCATCCTCTCACTGCGGCCAAGACACCTTTAGCCGTCAGCTTATCTGATCAGTCTTGTGAGTCCGTGAGACTGACTGTGAGAAAATCAGTTAACAGGCTTTTTCTACTATCTATCTATATAAATATAAGAAGTACGGAAATCCGTGCGACTCTGACGTATTTTCGCTGCTGCGAAGATCAAGTAAGGTGGCGGGGCTAGAGGAAAATATTACTTCAGATATTAAAGCTTTTTGGCGATACACAAAGGTGAAAAAAGTAACCAATGACTTTCTTACACAGATGTATTACCTGAAGCATTTTGCTGAAAGTGGTCCTGATATTGCTAATTTATTTGCAAGTATCTTTTCATCTGTCTATGTGATTGCCAATCCGTCAACATATACAGCAAACTGTGAACATTCCAATCTCGTATTATTCTCTGTTCACATCCTGGACAGGTCTATTAAATCGACTCTTGAGTCAATTGATATTAGAAAGAGCGCGGGCCCTGATGGGATTCCGCCTATTTTTGTAAAACGATGTTCCGTTGTGTTGATAAAACCCTTGGGTATTGTTTACCACAAATCTTTGAGCAGTGGTTGTTTTCCAGGTCTGTGGAAGTTGACTAAGATCGTGCCCGTACAAAAAGGAGGAGATAAAAAGTATATTTCTAATTATAGACCTATACGTATTCTTAATTGCTTTGCTAAGATTTTTGAAAGTCTGGTGTATGCTCACTTTTATTCACATTTGAAGACAGTTATCAGTCCCCAACAGCATGGATTTGTAAAATCTCGATCTACCGCTACTAATCTTTTAAGTTATATGCATTACTTGAGTTGTTCATTCGATCAATCTGAACAGGTAGATTCAGTTTACAATGATTTTGCTAAAGCATTTGATCGCGTTGATCATGCTATACTTTGTATTAAAGCTGAGCGCTTAGGAATTCATGGTTCGCTTCTGAGGTGGCTTCATTTATATCTGCAAAATCGTACTCAACTTGTAACAGTTTATGGTTTTGAGTCAGCTCCACTTGTTGCGGATTCCGGCGTTCCACAGGGATCAAACCCCGATCCCTTACTCTTTCACATGTTTATAAATGACCTTCTGAGCCAGTTCAAGTGTGAGTGCCTAGTCTTTGCTGACGACCTAAAATTTTTTCGCTGAACACATTCTACTGATGATTGCGTTAATCGTTGGTGTGTGGAAAACAATATGTTTCTTACCGTAGCCAAATGCCAGTTTATCACATTTACTAAAAAGAAGAATTACATCCCGTCATCGTATATGCTACGTGGAGTTCAGCTGGAACGTGTGAATGCAGTACGTGATCTAGGCGTTTGGTTTGACTCGAAGCTTTCCTTTAGAGTACACTTCGATTCAATGATTTTAAAAGCAAGGCGGACTATGAGTTTCCTATAGAGAGTTACAAAACCTTTCAAGCAAACACGAAGTATGATTATTCTGTATGTGGGTCTTGTGAGAAGTATACTAGAGTACTGCAGCATAATATGGTCACCTATTTATAACAATCATATCAACAGGATACAGACGATACACAAACGCTTTGTTCGTAGTCTTGCTTCAAAATTGGGATTAAGAAAAAAAATAGTAACAGATAGGCTTAACCAATTCAAACTAGATTCACTTTGCGTGAGACGGCAAGTAGCTGACCTTCTGATGTTGCACAAAATAGTAAATTCCAAATTAGATACTGATATCACAAGCCATGTTTCGCTGAAGGTCACTAATAGGTCTAACTGTAGGCAACATTTGTTTTTGGTGCCTTCTGCAAAAAATATTGTGTCACATAACAGCCCTCTCATACGTTTATGCAGGCAGTATAATGCTTTATGTAAAGATCTTGAAATATTCCATCAGAGCACCAACACATTTGTAAAAATTATAATAAGCCCTGATTGTAAGGAGGCACGTGAACACATCACAGAGTGAAGTAATTTTATTTAAAGTATATACACATTTTCTATTGACTTAGTTAGCCATATTCATTAAGTTGCAAAATGTTATTTGCATGATGTGCGTGGTTGTTATTGAGCTACAAATTTGTATGTATCTGATTAATGTCGTAGTTTTACTTGTATTACACAATTCGTATCTTGTAACTGAGCCAAAATAAGTAAAACAAAAATAAAAATACAAGGTTTAAAGTTCATACGAATGAAATAAGTCGATAACTTTTTTGTACTTAAATAGGAGGGTTATAAAATTTTCAAATACATAATTTTGTTTCATGTAGTGCGTATTATTTTTATAATTTTCAAGCATCAAGTATATACCAGAAATAGAGACGAAGTAAAGGCCATCCATCCCTGGCTGTTCCACCATCAGCCTCTTCATATGTTTACATAGTATCTTTCCTTCTTATGATAGAAAAGACGACAAACGCCTGTTTTTATATGGTGTATATGCCATGAAGGGTATATGTTATTAATACAGAGATCAGAGTAAAATATCATTGTACAGAGATACGAGCTTCGTTGTCGTGATGCGTTTATTTTGCTCATCTAAAATTTCATATAAGGATTCTATAATTGGCACTAATCGTGAGTCGCAAGTACATCGCAATCCATTCTGACCAGAACCAAGATTCTATCGATCAATCTAGACCAAATGTCTAGAAAGCCGGTGGGTTTGAAAACCAGTTATAAATAATTTTATCGTATGATAAATTTGCCCATGTCAAGCCCCATATTCAGAAAATTTTTAATTTATTTAGATGACATAATTTGTTGAAGGAAATTTCAGGACATTTTTGTAAAGGTATCAAATATGAACGTAAAATAATACACAGGAAAACGTAAATACAGAAAAACTATTATCAGGGCACGTGGGCACTGCTAGGTACCCCATGTGATAGTAGAAATACATTTCAGCGATATTTATCACTTACAAATTTGTATCTCTTTATTCAAATATCGCAGAAAAACTTTATTATTTATCGGTTTTTAATGGAAATGAAATGTTTCTTTCGGATTTTTAATCGCGTGACAAATGGACCTGTCCTATAGTTCGAAGTCCGAAACGTTGCTTTAGTTGTAAATCAAAATCAAAATGTAGTTAGAAATAGTTTCACTTCCATATTTATCATTTATTTATTCATTACTACCGCATCATAAACATATACTACATCATTTAAACATTCAACATACGGTATTACATCTGATATAATTATGACAAATTTGGTGTACACAGCTGTAGAGGCCAATATTACGCTATAGCATTGACGCAATTGTTTTAATAGATGTAAAAGGTTTACTGGTGAAGATAGCTGAGGCTCTATATTTTTTACGTTGTTGTTTAGTTGTTAAATGTCTCAATTTACTGAATGTTCGTTAAAAAGTTAATTAATTGCCTACTTATGTGGACAGGAATCGGAAAGTAGGGCGCAAAGGAAGTTGAACTAAAATGTGCGGTTGTAAACCGTACATAGATTTTATTTATTATTACATATTGCTTACAATCAACTCAAACGCAATAGTAAGACTTAAAGCTAAATGAACAAACAGTATTAAGTAAATTACAAAAATGAATAAAATATGAAAATTATAAATACAATACCACAAACAATAAATTATTGCAGGTTAACATTAATGAAAAAATAGATAAAATCCATTTGTTATTACATTTTAAACTAGCATTTATTACCTATTACTTAATACTGCTGTCTCCGGTCAAGGACTCCAGATAGCGTCCTGCGGAAAACATGAATTCTGATTCTGAGCATGCAAAAAGGTTCAACGAGGAGTCAAAGTTAAGCAACTGATTTACAGAACAGAGGGGCCATCTCATTCGCTCTACATCGTGTGATAGGTACTGCAAATAACGTCATTCTATGAAGTCGCACCAGATTAGTTCTAGGTACCAAAAATCCCACTTTGGACAACAAAAATGAGTTGTATACTATTCCCCGTACACAAGTTACAAGAGCCAGATTGCGTCTCACTTCTAGCATTCTATAATTTACCATACCTAAAATAAATGTTGTGGGATAAAGTAAGGGGTAATATCCGTTATACTTCTTGTATAAATTTTGAGCAAATGTCTTTTGAATTTTCTCTAATGTTTGTGTGTGGTTGTGATGGACGGGGTTCCAAATGATAGCGTTACATTCCAATTTGCTCCGAGCAAAAAAGTTATACAAAAGACACCATGTTAGGTTGGTTTGTAACGACTTTGATTATCTTAAGACGAAATCGAGACACTTGCGGGAAGATTTACTAATTTTTGTGATATGTTCTCGGAAAGTGAGCTCCGTGTCGAACTTCGAGATTGATTGATTAATAATATAATTTAATATATATATAATTTTCTATATATGTAATATATATAATAAATATATATATAATTTGTTTACGAGCAAGTGTGATTGCTCGTAAACAACAAAGGCAAACTGCGATATTTGTGAATCGATTTCGATGATTCCTTTTTTGTTGGAAAGGTACCTCAATAATGGTCCCATTCAAACTACTTTTGTTCCACGACTTTTATAATTTATCAGATTTTACTTTCATACAAAAATAAAAGAGATAGTAGTGTAGTTTTACGAGGTTCTTAGTGTTTTACAAATAACTCTGTAATATATCAATCAAAAGGGCGACCTTTACTTGCGTCTTTGGGACTTAAATGCGGAGTAAGTTAAAATAATAAAATATTTCGGAATTCCCCTACAAATCCTAACAATATAGCCTTAAGGAATACTGTTAATATAATACGGATTAAGTTTTTGAATTATCGTCATCGTGCTATGGCGCTGCGTGTTTATGTTGTGTACATTCGGCAGTTACTGTAGTCGTAGTGAGTTACGCGAGTCCGTAATGTCAGCTTACTCGCTATTGTCGGGATAAACTCCCCAACTTAATGTGGGTTTAGGGTGGGGCGACATTAACAGCGGAAAGGGACATTCAATACAAACAGTGCCTTCAGTGAAAAACGGAATAAGACGAGTTATGCCCTTTTGTTTTTATTGCACCATTGGGTTCAGCGTGTCCGATTACATAACATATGAACAGGACGTCTCTCTGGTAGGCTCTTAACGTCGTTTTTTTTATTGCACTAAGTGTTGTACTTACTGTTTCCCAATGCATAATTTTAGTCATCGGGATTTTTTTATGAGTCTAAAGGTACAAGTGCTTTCAACTCAAAAAATACATGCATGTCTAACGAATAATAAAATTACAGATATATTTTTACATAAAGACTTTTCGTATTGTTCCATAATGATAGATGTCCGGAATTTCTCAGACTTCCGTACTGTCTGCAACACTCTTTCTGCTGCATATCAATGTTAATTTATTCCAGGTACGTCTGCGTATGCTGATGATAGCATCGTTGTAGATAGATACTTGACCAATGCAAGGGTCAGTGGAGAGGAAGTACAATCTTGTCGAGAGTCTTTGGTTAGCCGTTTGGATTTGACACTCAAGGCATTCTCCGATTGAGGAGATGCCATTCTTGTCAAATTTAATGCTACCAAAACGCAGGCGTGTCTATTGTCCACAAAACGGAGTCCCTTTAAGGTGACTCCGACTTTTCGTGATATATCCTACCGATAGCCGGCCGTTTCCAGCTACTTGGAATGGATGTGTCGTCCAATCTGAACTTCGGCAGATACATTGAATCCATGGCCAAAAATGCAGCCAGGAAACTTGGCATCCTTTCCGGGGTGTGGCGTTTCTTCACACCGGGACAGTTGCTTCAGCTGTATCAAGCACAAGTCCGGTCGTGTATGGAGTACTGTCGCCACTTTTGGGATGGCTCTGCTACATATCAACTGGCCACCTTGGATTCAATTGACAAGCGTGTCAAGAGGCTTATAGGTGACTTGAATTGTGAATTAGTAGAGGCAAAGCTGCAGAGTCTTGAACACCGCCGTAAAGTTGCCTGCCTATCGGTATTTCACGGGATTTAATTCCGCCTTCCCCTTTCCATTTCCGTTCTAGGCGTAGGCTCGGCTTCCACCTCTATGTTGTGGATATTCCAAAGATTCGCACGAAGCTTTACGCTTTCCCATTTATATGGCAAACAGCTATGGAGTGGACTTCCCTGCCTGCAGACTTGTTCCCTGAACGTTATAACATGGACCTTTTCAAGTCAAGAGTGAATAGGTATTATTTAGGTGTGCATGCTCCATCGTCGACCTCATCGTCACTTTCCATCAGGTGAGATGGAGGTCAAATGCATATTTACATTTGAATTAAAAAAAAGAAAAATGACGGGGAAAATAGTAGGACTAAAAGCGGCTATTGCCTTATTCCACAGTGTACATAAAGGTATAACTGAGCTTTCCGTTTGTTCCACTGGACACGATTGGTCGTACTCGCGATTATATCGTGTTAGTAGTTAACAGTTCTCACCAGAAAACTTGCCGTTTTATTCCTTTAACGATTTCATATCTTTTATCAATTTGGTTAGTATCACAAGTATTGTTATAACTGAAAATCTATACCCACTTAGCACGTATAACCTATACCTATTAGGAACTTCGAACACCACAGCGTATATTGCGAAACAAAGAGAAAGAATACAGGGAAAAACACTTATACCCACTTAATTAATTGTTAACATAAAACTACCTCTTATTGCATACATCACAATAACCATAGAAAGGTCACAGTTAAGGAATAGGTCGTTTTATATCTTAAACTTTGTTAACATAAGTCGTGTTATTACTGTTAAGCACTCATAAACAAGAACGCAACTCGAAAAAAGATTTAAAAAAATTTGGTAATACGATTGAATGTTTAACCAATACCCATCAAACGACAACTTACATGTATATCTAAAGCTAGAAATCATAAAAACTACTAATAATAGTTGCGAACAACCAGTAATCAATAAAAGTATGATTTTTGCTTCTCCTGAAAAGTGTCGATTTTGAGTTATTCCCTTTTTCACTGGAGACACTGAAACATTGTGTATGAACTTGGGCCACCATAAACAATTTATTATATTTATGGTTTGCGCTAATTTAGCTTATTAATTAGCAGTAGAGCCTTGTCTATTTTTGCCGCCAAGCGCAAATGTGAGGATCGCTGCGTTCCGGTTTTGGAGGGTAAGGGTGCACGTGAAATTACAGGCACATGGAACTTGTCAATATATGTCTCAGGGTGATAGGCGCAGTGGCAATGCCCTTCAGGTCTTCTGAGTGGTACTACAGTGGCTATGAACAGACATGTGCCATACCACCAGGAGAATGATTTGTTCGTCCCGTCATTTGACAAAAAAAAATATGTATGAAAATTCGAGTGCCTCTTCAAGTACTGCCGTATTCGTGTTACCATTTTACTTATATTATATTCGAATGAACAACTGATCGTGCCATAAATCGATGTATTAAGAAATGCCTGCTAACCAACGATGTACAACTGGCAGCGTAGTTTCAAAATGGTTGAGATTTTCTGCCAAATAAGTTAAAAAACAAATTGCTAAAATATTCGCTGTAAATGTGACCCAACTTAATTGTTACCAACTTCATTCGTGACTCCATTGCTGTCCAAACTTATCTCAACGAGCAACGAACTTGTACATACGATTGAAGTAACATAAACACAGCTCAGGATGTGCAATGTGTTCCTGTCTCTAAGTCGAGGATAAACCTCAGCAATCTAAATAATTTCGATTTCTGTGGGACAAAACAACATGACTCTTGTCGAGGCTGGCTGTTGTACATCGTTGGTTTTAATACTTTGTGCAATAAAACTACTTCTCGGTACTGTTTAGCAGGTATTTCTTAATATATATAATTTTTGATTAGATATCTATGATTAGAATATAATCGTTAACGTAAAGTGGCAACACGAATGGCAGTGACGGAGGGGGCACTCGAGTTTTCGTATAGATTTTTTTATGATGTCAAGTGACGGGACGAACAACTTATGCTCCTGTCGGTAAGTGACAAGCCTGTCCATGACAGTTGTAGTGCCACTCACAGCTTTAAATCCCAAAGCCCAGAGGTGTACTGCCTCTGCGCCCGTACCTATAATTTCACCAGCACTCTAAGCCGGACCGCAGTAATGTTCACATTACTTCTTGGCGGCACAAATAGGCAAGATGGCAGTACTTCCGTGGACGAACACTTTCACAAGGACCTCTACTGCTACTAAAAAGATGGTCGCTTATGTTTAGATATATACACACACACATATAAGGATAGGTTGAAGGTATTCAGTCTCTGTACGCTGCAGTCCCGGCGTGTCGTTAATGATCTTGTCGCCACGTACATAGGGCGCACTATAAGTTTCCGGAACTGGCCACTTACATAAACAATATTTAAAAAGTAATTTTAACATTTGAAAATGGAACTCTTTGGCTTTAGAATACAGTTTATTTCATCTGGCTGTCACTTGTTTTCACATTGTGGCCTCATTTTAGAAATTGGTTGTCTACATCACCATGGATTTAACTCGTGAAAATTTTCATAGTATGATTTTTTACGACTTTAAGTGTAAGTTAACAGCTCAGCGGAGCTTCGCTCGGCTTCAAACTGCTTTTGGCGATGAAGCACCATGCAAGACGACTGTTTATTTGCAGATAGTTGGTTTGCAGAATTCAAACGCGGTCGTGTGAATCTCAGTGACGAATTTCGTGATGGTCGCCCGTTCACTGCTGTGAACAACAAAAACATCAATGCTGTGCGTCCTACGATCAAAACAGACAGGCATGTGACATACCATGAGATTCGGGCATCTTTAGGCATAGGCATGAGTTAAATACTACACAAATATTTGGGTGTGAAACAGCTGTGCTCTCGGTAGATCCCACACAATTTGACTGAGGCTCAAAAAACGGATCGCGTCACTTGGTGCAATGCCATGCTTACCAGATTATATATAGACATAGTAACAGGTGACGAAACATGGATTTATAGTTACGATCCCAAAACAAAGCAGTAATCGAGCATGGGTCTTTCGAGATGAGCCGAAACCAACCAAAGTGGCGCGCTAAGTGGATGATTGCTTCTTTTTTTAATAAAACTAGGCACGCGGCTACTATTGCTTTGGAGAATCGTTATACCGTGAATAGTAATTGGTACACGACCATTTGTTTGCCGGAAGTTATTGACAAACTCCGTAAAAATAACCCTAAACGCCGTATCATGTTACACCACGATAATGCTAGTTCTTACACGGCCAGACGGACAAATGAGTTTTTTAAGGTGAACAACGTTGATTTTATGAGCCATCCCGAGTACATTCCTGACCTTGTGACTTTTATTTATTTCCAAAAATTAAGAACCAGTTACGCTGTCAACGATTTTCATCACCTGAAGAGGCTGTCGAAGTGTATGAAAAATATGTTTCAGAGATTGTCACGGAGGAGTGGCATAAATATTTTCAGAATCAGTTCATTCGTATGTAAAAGTGCATTAACGCTGACGGAGAATATTTTGAGAAACAATAAATTCATTTCTGACCATTTACAGTATTTTTTTCTTATTCATCCCGGAAACTTATAGTGCGCCTCACGTACAAAATAGTTAATGCAAAATGGGAAGCATGCGAATTGTTGAGCCACTTCTCTTTGAGGGTTGGCAGTAAACATACACAAATAATATTTCATGTGCCTTGTTGTACTAATAACGTTATCTACAACCGTCTCCGCAGTGAAAACCAGCTCTGCGACTGTCCAGAACTGAAGCAGCACCAGCTGAGACACCTCCTTTTGCCGCCTGTTAATATAATAATAATTTTTAACTGCCTCTGTGGCCGAACGGTTACCATGCCTGACTGCCACGCAAAGGTTTCAGGTTCGATTCGAGTTTGGGTGTAATTTGTGGTTGACTATGTGTGTGTCCATGGTACTCGCGACACAGGGTTTGCCTAATGCGGGGTTATGTTGAGTTTGTGCGTTATTTATTTATTATTATTAATGATCTTCTTTCCGTATGTGTCGAGTCTATAATGAAATTAACAAGGATAGGAGTTTAGACATACATTTTCAAAGTTATCCTACATTTTTGAAATCTTGCAATCTTAAGATAACGCAGTGGTAATTTGTAGGCCGTTACTTTCGTTTCGTTAATTTGAATTGTTTACTTAAGTTATAATTTATTAATTGTATTGTATTTGTTAAATAAATTTTTTAGCTATGTTCAATAATATGATAAAGTTATTAATTTGTATTAGCAATATAAATGTGTATTCTGTAGCTGTGCCAATAAATAAATAAATATTTGTACCTTTACCATAACAGCTAACTCCCCACTTTACCATAGCTGAGTGATGGTTATGCATTGTTGGTTGGTAGATGATAAATTCTATTGTAATTGGGATTTATTGATTTATTTGTATTGATTTATTACGTGCGTTCTTATTAAATCTTATATAGTTTCCTTTCATTAAACTATTTACACCAAGACGTGCCGGAATGTTGGGAGCGGAGTTGACACTAGCACGTTTGGCGACTTCTGCAGTACCTCTTGTGATAGGATTACCCTTTACTATCCTAACGCACATTATTGCAAATATTGAAGATAAAGCTGAAAGAAAAGCCCTTTGGGGAATATATTCAGGGAATCGGCAACAGATTTTCGTGGTCTACAAGATTGCTTTGGTACCGCGGTCCCAATCCGCCTACTTGTGGTGATTGGAGCGCGGCAAAGCCTCCCTTTGTTAAGATTTATCCAGGGCTCTACGAATTATGGATCGATGTGCTGTGTACAGACTACCGACTTTACCTATTCATTTAGCATTTGTAAGCCATTCAGTAGCAGTAGAGATCTTTGAGATTCAAAGCTCTGAGCAGCATTGCAACTGTTATGGACAGGCGTGTCGCTTACCACCAGGCGCACGACTTGTTCGTCTCTTCACTTGGTATCATAAAAAAAAACAATCGTTGCTCTGATCCTAAAGTAAGTATATATTTCTCTCGTGACTTTGAGTGTAATTTGTGGTTGTGTATGTGCCCATGATATTCGCGACTCAGGGTTTTCCTAGTGCGGGGCTATGTTGAGTGTGTGCGTTATTATTATATTATAAAGCACTTGTGCTATGGAAATAAAGATATCTCGAGACAATATAGAATAGTTAATTTCTACACTGATCTGGCCGGGAATCGAACCTGGGTCCTTAGAGATGGCGATACTATAAAAACCGGTGTGCAAATTATTCGACCGCGGAGATCGTCAAAGAAAAGCCCTCGATCCTACTCCTGTCCCGCATTCTATCTTAGGGAGAAGGGGGTGACTGGAAAGCAGTTTTGCTACTGTCCTGAACAGGAGCAGCACCAGCTGAGGCACTTCCTTTTGCCTCCTGTTAATATAATAATCATAATTTTTAACTGCATCCGTGGCCGAACGGTTACCATGCCGGACTGCCACGCAGAGGTCCCAGGTTCGATTCCCGGGCCGGGAGAAATATTTGTAGGGCCTACATTTATTTATCTCGGAGTTTGGGTGTAATTTGTGGTTATCTATGTGTGTGTCCATGTTACCCGCGACACAGGGTTTCCCTAGTGCGTGAATACATTGAGTGTGTGCGTTAAAAAAAATAAAAAATTATAATTTCAAAAATATTTACTTAGAATCTTCAGTGTAGCTGTGTTTTTTAAGGTATTTGTAATTTGTTTTGTTTATTTTGGAGGCAATAAAGAGAGATTTCATTTTATTTTATTATTATTTATGTAATACTAACGTGTGGTTCAGTTAACCATGAACAAATCTCGAACCAAAACTAACCATTTATGCAATGTTAAGTAGCTCTAGAGCGTTCAGTGCCGACGGCGAGGGTAACTAAGAGGTGCATAGAAATGTTACAATGCAGAACTAGCTCCACGGTAACAATGCGCTAGTTGATTGTGTTCCTGCCTTTGTAGTAGGTAAATGCGCCTCACGGTTGCTATGGAGCTGGGCGAAATTGAATTGTCTTGCCTTGTTTCCGAGGCTGAAAGCGACCTACGTCGTCAATAAGTTTGTAGTCATAAAATGGAATTGATAAACTTGGCCAAGACTGGACAGTTAATGGCATTATTGCATGTTAGTACTTTAATGACTACGGTACGGATACTAAGTACTTACTTTAGTCATACTACAGATATACTGTATCTAAGATACAAGGGCATTCTAGTTTACGTTGCTGTCTTTCACTAAATTTGCTATTCTTTAAGTTTGTATCTATTGGTTGTTAGAGTAATAAACTAATATTAAAATAAATAAAAGTTGCTCTTGTTATTTAAATAAAGGTCGAATAAACACTGCCTTCGTGGCCGAATTTTTGGAGGTCTAGTCTCAAAATATACAACCGCAGCTGAGTACGAAATCAAAACGATCCGTGAGCCGTCCGCAGTTCGTTAGCCACAACGCTTTCGTTTTGGGCTTCGGATCCCATAGACAATAACGTGAATGTAAAATGTGAATGATGAAATAGGTTCTTTTACATGCTTATACAAAAATGTAACTGAACAAATGGCAGATTTCTCTAGTGTTGTACCATAATCTATCGATAAATCATTATCGACTTGCAAACGTTTAATTAAAGTCGATCAATATTCCATTTGGGAATATTTTACTTCTTGTGGGAATATCCGGGAATGTCGTGCGAGAATTTATTATTTTGCATTTATAAATGCTCAAATATTACAAAAAGTGAATTTGTGCAGGAACAAATGTAATTTGAGAGTATTTTTAAAAACCGAAAATCTTATAGTATTAATCTGACGATCTCTATGCATGTCCAATCTCAAGATTGATATTAAAAAGAAATTTTTCAGAGATTTCAAAATAATGTAAGCTTTTTTGTATTTATGCATTGGTATAGAATTTAATATCAGTGAGTGGTTTAAGTAAATCTTTAACACTTCAATTTATTTTGGAAATATATAAAAGTTACTTATATAATAGTAGTAATATTATCGACAATAATAAAATCATACGTTTATTTGCTTAAAACATGGTATAACAGAATATGTATCAATAGACAGTGTTAGTACAAACATGTTCGGAATATATTAAATAGCATGCAAATATCTGATTGAATACAATGTCAATTGATTGCTAGTGGTCGAGCGCCTTCCATTTGTACAGAAAAAAACAACCACCTCTCCGAAGTGAGACAAGTGGTCACGAGCGACTGCGAGTTGCGATAAGCCACGCCAAATGAGTTTTATACACTATAAACATTGGCGCTCGCCTTCACTCGGTCAGCTAGGAGAATGACACCGAACGATGGCAAGGCAAGACCAAATACGTTGATAGTTGGTGTTCACCCGGCAACGTTGGATCAACATGTCACTGTATAATTAGCTTTAGAAAATAGTTATTTTTAGTAGTTATAGTTCTCAGTGGGAAATAATCGGAAACGAGTGGTACGATAAATTTATTTTCAGGAACTAAGAATGCCTAGTAAATGAGTCTTGTTTAGTCTAAATTAACTATAACATTATTTACCAATAAACCTAATGATGGAATTGCATTATCATGTTATCTAGTTACATTCAAAGTCCTGTTAAGTTTTGACTCGTCAAAATGCAAGCGAACAAATGGAGATGGTCTTTGATCCAATGTTTATATTCGGCAGTCATAGATTTCCAACCATCCTTTCTTTCTTGTTTCATTTGTAGGTTAACTAGAAATAATAAATTGAATAACAATAAAATAATAAAAATCCCGTAATGGATTGTTTTAATAACAGAATATCGATAATATGTATCTTACAAGAACAACAGTATCTCAAAGTAATCCTTAACAAAAATCATCAAAATATTCAAACAAACAGGTAATCTGAAGTAACCAAAGCATTATCTGGCAAGATTTATGGATAAACAACTTAAATAAGTCTAATTACATGTGATATTTGGGTTACTGTGTTATTTATAGCCAGAAAAATAACACATGCCTGTGCAATGTAACACTCGGTTGGTTTTTGCTTTTGTTAATGCCTCATCCCTGAATGGTGCCGCGACGTATTTTTATTAATACCTAATTGTTCTCACTGTCAATATTTTTGTCCATTTTATTACAATTCATGCGAATAATTCAATAAAACACTTGGTAAAACATTTGTTTTGACATTTGATGTACTTCCCTTTGACAACGGTATCATGTACTGCGAAATGGACACAGTTGACATTTAAGATGACGTAATGTATTTTCGATTCCCGTGTTTGGCACAGACCAATGTAATCTTTAGGCTTACGACAGCATGCAGTAGTTAAACAAAGACAATATCATGTTAATGTTCTCAACGTCGAAATGCATCATATCGACGCCGGAAAGCGATCTTGTCGTATCTCGAAAAATAGGACTTTACACCAGAGCCGAAAAACTATTTCAAAAAACTATTTATCTTTAATTTCAATTAGTAGAAAGTCAATTTTAAAGTATGCTGTTTATTAAACGGAACAGTCATCAAATAGCATTGACGAGCACCCTTACCCTTCGTAAACGAAACCGCCAAGCAGTAATGCTCGCATTACTCCTTGGCGGCAGGAATAGGTGAGGTGGCAGTACCTCTCTGGACGAACTCTTTCACAAGGAGCCCTACTGTTACAATACGTTTACGTGACGGACAAGGCTAGCGATATGAAATTGTGTAATATTATTGCTATTTTTGTCATTTAATCATCACAGCAAAACTTGAAATCCTTTTCATTGCATTGTCTTAAAACGAAACAAAAAATTGCGAGTTTTTGTAGTTACAGTTTTTACACAAATTATTTTTTTGAAGTTATTATATATGTATTTCAAATTACTTTCATTTAAGAAGCTGTATTAAAAATGTTCCCTTCACCTATTTCCAATTATTAATATGCAACAACCTGATTATTTTTATTGTTTCTGTTTGTGCGTCGGTCGTGTTCAATTATTACGTTGATAAAATTATCGTGCAGAACTGTCAAAATGTTTTAACATGAGCTGTGATTTTGCGGCCATGTTTGGCACTGTGATATACTTTTATTGGTTGAGATGCGCGCGGCGCATCAAAAATGTGACATCATTGTACTCGCCATGTTTGTTGTGACGCAATTTTAAAATGGCGGTTTTATTACTTGAATTTGACAGCCATATGTGGATATAATAGGTTTATCGCAGTGGCATGCTGAAATAAACACAAAAATCCGAGTCAAGCCAAAAAAGAAACAAAAAGAATCCACGAAATAACAATACGGTAAGTTTATTTTAAGTTGAAACACTATAAGGCGGGACGTTGCTGAGGCTCTAGTGGTGCGCTCAAAACTATACAATAATACGTATTTCGTTGGTTGCTCTTACCACGAAGGACTTTCGGATCAACGATGGCCGTGTTTCGTTGGCCATAGGCAACGTTGGAACGGCTAACGTGAATGTAGAATGCAAGAAGAATAAATGAAAAAATATTAAGGTGGACATACTGTAAAAACCAAATTATGTTGTAAAATCAACATTTCACAAGAAATATGTTAATTTTATGTAAAATTACTAATATTACAATATGCTTTTACCAATGTCTTTGCAATATAAAATATATTCTAAGTGGCTAATTAAACATTTTGAATTTAAAGCCATCGTCAAAATGACTACGTGTCACTGCCATAAAGCATTTGTATAAAAATAGTATCTGTCATCGTGAAACTTGACGACGAGATTTTGAAAATACAAATCTTCAACTTCTAAAAATGTAGATAATAAACATAATCCAACCAATAAACATTAAAAATATTGTGTAATAAAGTTGAATGTGCACGCCATTGCTGACCAAATTAAAAAGCTCCGAGAGTTCATGCAGAAGCATCAATATTTTGTCGTAGTTGTCTGCTACAAGATCTGAAGGGAAATAAGTTAATCACCATATTATTCACGGACTAGGAGGCTCCACCAAGGCTAGGTCCAGCAAGTGCTAGCAGAAGGTATGTTTTTAGATTTTGTATCTTTGTTCTTATTTATAATTTCTAGAAAGTGACGCCCATCAATCTATGCTCAATCTATGAATTTGGGTATATCCTCTTGGGCCTATCTTCTCTAAGCAATAAAAATGTGCTTTGGTTTTCATTACGCATACGCATGTATTAATAAGAAATTGTATTATTTTGAGTTAATGTTTGCTTTTATTACGTTTTCAATAAGGTAAAGCGGCATGGCAGCGGAACGGCGGAACTTGCTCCAGACAGCTGTACTTTACTTAATAGCTGTAGCAGTTGCAGCATTGAGTTGTTTTATAATTATTAAAATAAAAAAGTTTATTGTGTTCACAATTTTGTACGTCTCAATTCCGTTACATATTGAACTCAACATAATACATTGAGTTGCCTATGTATAGAAAATACATGGGCAATTTATGATGTGTTACTTCCATCAACGTATTACATTATTACTGAGCTATCTTTGTTCATATATTGATAGCTACCTCACAGACATAGCGCAGTTTGTCTTTAAAAAAATTTTTTTTTACTGAAGTCTACCACTTTTTGTGTACGACACAATCTAAGACATGCTTACGAATTAACACAATATGCAATCTGACAAACAAACCACATATGCAGATAGAGAAATAACTTTTCTTGGTGGTGGTGGGTCAATAAACCTAGAATATTTTTGAACACCTTGCGTGTTACATCCTCAAAAGGATATACAAATATCTCGCGGCGAGCCGGTAATCGCTTACAACTTTGCCATCAGTAAGCAATACCAAGAAACTGCGATTCCTTTGACTTCGTCTCTCTACTTCATCTTCACGTATTTCTTGTCCGAGCGCCTCCAGAACTAACAGTATTCACGATTTTTTTACACAAACGATGTACAAACGATACCGCTCGAGCTATCGTTGGTATGTCAGTTCTACGACGAAAATAATGTCAAAATACGACACGAAAGCTGTCATTTGGGGTTTCGGAGCAAGGTATCTGCAACTACTTGTGTCAAACCACGATCTTCGACTCGTCGTTACTTCCGGGTCCGATACGAAGCTAAAACGATGATCGTTGCTTCATATTTTGTACGACGTGTTGAAGTTATGATATCCGATACACGTGTCAAAATCCTGTCAAAAAGGCTTTTCGTAGTAGCTTTATCAACGTCCGATGTCGGACACCCAAATAAATCACGCGTTTCATTTCGCAATCGTTCCACAATCGGGCACATAACGCGTTTCATAGCAAGAAATTATTAAAACGAAGGACGTACGCGGCTACGTGTATCGGATTTTACTTTTGGGAGTGGACACTCACTGCCAAGCAGAGGTCCCGGGTTTGATTTTTGGGCCGGGAGAAATATTTGTAGTTGGCCCACATTTATTTCTCTTGTGAGTTTGGGTGTAATTTGTGGTTGTCTATTTGTGTGTCAAGGGTTTTCTTAGTACGGCTTCATAGCCGCTATTACATTATTACACACTCATGTGTGTGCGTTATTATTGTTGTTACTAAACATAAAGAGAAAAATCTTTCGATCCGGCTGGACTAGAACCAGCGACCTCGCCATACTGGGGCTATTGCTCTTCAAACTGAGCTACGAAACGAGTCGGCAGATCTCACACATTTTCCATGTGCTCCTTTTGTCGTAGCGATATCTGTGAGAAACCTATGAAAGTCTTTTCTTCATTCAACCAGGTACCTGGTCACAGACCAGCAGCTGACAAGAGACGTAGCTTTATTTATTTTGTTGAATATCGTAAGTTTTTACTACCACGATTATATATGAAAATGAAAACATTTTTCGTGTCTAACTTTATTTTTTCAAACGTTTCGGCCGTTACATTTTACAGCTCCTATCTACAGAATGTCGATATGTGTATGGTACCGCACTACACAGCGCACAACTCTACATGATAATTTTTTGTTAACTTTTTATTCCTCCTGTTTCTATCTGTCTGCGATTAATGTATTTCTAACCAACTATTATTCCTGTATATCAAGCATAATATCTTTTATGTACCTATTCGTGCGTTTACAAATTACGGTAATTTTAACGAAACAATCAATACCGTAATCATGCTGACAGAAAGATAAATACAAATGAAAACAGATACATATTTAATAACATATTATAGCTCGGAACGCTCGTTTGTTTAAGGACAAATATACACAATTTAGATTAGAAACAATGTTTTATTTCCAACGTTTAGCAATTGAGATTTTATTAAATAGGTGCTATTAGCACTAGGGCAACCCTGTCAGTCGCGGGTGCCTTGGGCAGACACATAGACAACCACAAATTACACCCAAACTCATTAGATAAATAAATCTAGGCCATACTAATACTTCACCCGGCCCGGGAATCGAACCCGTATATATTTCGGGATACTACACTCTAATATTAAGTTATACTTCATGATAATGTTTTAGAGTATTTAAATAATAAAAATTACCACCGAAACTTCATAGGTAGAGAAAACAAACCTGAAAACAAGAAATCTACCGCTACTTTTTTAAGTATGGTGTATTGTGATGTTTATTGGTGTTATGTTGAATTAAACTTTCACGATTTTCACACATTATTTGATTTTTAATTCTCGAACTCTTGGTGACGTCTGCCATGGACGTTGCAATACGTCCGAAACGTCGAGGTAATTACTTAAAATATGTTTTATACGTGACTCAGTCCCGATTTAAAAGTCAAATAATTTATTGGTGTTTACTGTTTTTAGTTAGAATAGAAACCATTTATTACAACCCCACAACATAAAAATACATTTAAGAAATGTATAAAAAAGGACAAAGCTGAAATAAAACAATAAACAAAATAAAATAACGAAAAAGTATAAAGTAAAGATAAGTAAATGTGAAGTAATATAGCGAAAATAAAATCATGACAATGGGTAACAACAACAAAGCAAATATTAAACACAATTAGAGTAAATGTCATGTGTGCGGCTGTGGCGTATGCAAAATGATCCACTCATCTGATGTACCCGTCGAGAAAAGACTCCGTGAACCCCAGAACCGAATAGTGGTGTTGCAAATTTTTTCATGCTGTACTTTCCCTCCCTCTCTCTCCATAAAAAAGCATAAAATACCTAACAACCGTACGTAACAACCGTAATCACAACCAAAGCACACTCTAAAGTACTTCATTTTTATTAATATTTTACGCTAAACTTAGGTAACCCAGTTAACCTTCCAATCCAGGTTATAAGGAACCTTTGGTTGCACAACGCACACATCCTATTAGTTATGTATTCTCTGGGATATCTTACCGCATATGATGCCTTGCACGTGACTTCCTCGTAAAGTTCAGGATGCACAGGCGAACTTTATAATAAGTTCTATCAGTTGAATAACTTATAACTTAACCACGGAGTATAAAACAGGTATTAAGTAAGAGTGCAAAGATTTAATTTGAAATTTACATCGACTTACAAATAAATGGACGACGGGTCTAATACAAAAACCACGAAAAAAATGCCCCAAGTCAACCTATTTAAACGTAGTGACATGTAAAGGAATATGAAAAAGCTAAAACGTTGAATTTAAATTGTAATGTTCGCATCGCAGTACTGTCTAATTTTGCTTGCTTCGCTGTCAGTCGAACAAACGAAGACTAAAGCGTGAATGACGCTCTATATACGATTTTAACGCCCTATAAGTTCGGACACTTTTTAGCGCGGACCCGACGTCCATATAATTGTAAGTCGATGGAAATTTACCATTATATTTTCAGTGAAATATCGTGAGGTATAAACTGCACATTTTATAATGTATGTCAAGGTCCCTTTCCGCGAAGGGTCCACGTGAGAAGTACAGCCAAAACCCTCTCATTGTGAGAAGAGCCCTGTGCCCAGCAGTGGGACTAGACGATATATAGGCTTAGTATCATTATTTTACTATTATGTAGTAAGATATTTCGGAGGTCGTCGTAAATTCGGTCTCTGTGTCTGTGTTAACCCGTTGATCACTTAATATCGAGTGCAGTCTGCCGCGTTATCTATTTCTGCCGTCAAGCAGCTAAGCGAGCATTACTGCGTTTCGGTTTTGAAGGGTAAGGGTGCTAGTGAAATTAGAGGCACACGGTACTGGTCAACGGTACTGTTAAGGCCACGTGTGTGTGTCAGATAGGTGACTTGTTCGTCCCGTCGTATTCACTAAATGTTTTATGTAGTTTTACCAAGTAATATTTAACTGTTAAGTGTATAAAATACTTTGTAAAGTTAATTATGCGTTGAAAGTCCTTTACCAGATACTTCATTGGAATACTATGTGCACAAAGCAACCGATCTGGCTATTAAGCTACTAGGTACTGAAAATGTAGAGTTGTTATGATCATATTAGCCATGTTTCTTACAAGTGAAATCACAAAAATAGACTTTATTACGTAAATAGTAAATAAATTGCATTTTCCTAAGACCTTCGCTTTCTCACAATTTCCTCCAATTAGTGGCAAGCGGTAATTTACTTAGACGTGCGGCGGGGGCGCCACAGTCGCGACAATGTCATTTACGTGCAAGAAACGGAGCCGGGCGGACGCTCGCTGCTTGTAAACTTCATTAGTAGCTCTAATGAGGTTATTTGCACGATAGGGGTACTTTTATTTATAGAATATTTTGTTACTTAACATGGGTTACATCGTTGCTAATACGATCTCTGGAGCTGAATGCTTCTACCCTGGGTATGTATTGTACGACATGTTTTATGTAATACGTTAGTTAAATTGTGCATTCAGGTTCCTTATTATATTTCCATTTGTGAGGACCTTTAATTGGCTCTAAGTTAGTTGTAAGCCGTTGGTCTTCCTTTTAAATAAATAAAGGCTAGACTTCTATAAAGCTCGCGGTAAACTATTTCAGTAAACTTTACGATGATTAAAACACATCAAGACAAGTTTTTTTTCGCCTGTCAACATCCGGATAACAAATATTTTATCGCGGACTTGAACGTGTTTCCTGGAATTTCATGGCTGTCTATCTAGTCTTTATTTCGGTCGTAAAAATAAATCTTTCCCACGGGATTCCAGGAAAGCTCTAAATATAATGGGATAAGGCGTCTTTAATGTAATTTACGACGCGTCATTGGGTTTTAGGGCGCCTGGCACATCACGTATTTGGTTACCCAAAAGTGTGTTAGACATATTTTAATATCCTATACAGAGGTTTTATTAGGCGTAACAGATTTTATTATGCTGTAAAATGAAATGCATTGGATGATGGGAATGTTAAATTCTTATTTATGTCTTGGCGTGAGAGGATGCTGCATGAATGTGTAGCTCTATGGATTCTCGCAATTGAACTTTGAGAAGGTAAATGTTGGTTTCCTAAGCGTAGTAGTCTTTTTTCCCATAGACTTAATATGACTTTAGACCTCAATGGACTCGAGTCACAGATCGAAATTTTATGTTTGTATTTCGCCAGCATTCATTCTTATGTTTGATGTTAGTTTTATCCTGTATACCAGTTAAGGAATGGTTGAATAATTTCGTTAGTAGATTGCAATTGACAAAGGCCTTAGAGCCGTGTGTAACAACACACGGCGACTTTTAGCAGCGATGCAAGCGCGATACAAACGCGATGCAAACGTGATACAAACGCGATACAAACGCGATGCAAACGTGATACAAAGGCGATGCAAGCGCGATACAAACGCGATGCATGTTTTAAACTAATTAAGTAATTTATTTATTTAATGTATTTGTTTATAGTGAAATTATTCGCTTTTAAATTTACAATTAACAAAACATAATAATGTGCATAAACCTATATAGATTTTTCGTATCGATGCAAGCGCGCAATTGCCTATATACACTTGTGATTTAATCCAACCACTCTTAGAACCAAAATTCTATAGTCTATGGTACACGCTACTAAACTGAAAAAATTCCTTATAGTTCAGTAGACAGAACTATAATGAGTTTCAAAATAATTTCAGTACAAAAACAACCGGCTTCAAAAGTTCGTGGAATTACTGTGCCGACAATGATAAAGATTTTACGCTTATCTCACCAAATACATAATTGATCTATACATGATTATTATTTATGTTGGTCTGTATTAAGAATAACCCAGTATAATATAAACCAGTTTTAGGTACAGTATATTTCGTAAATTTACAGTGTCTTTTTTGGTTTGCAAAACACTAACGACGTCACCTTGGGCCATCGCCTGATGGTGGCAAACTACGAGATGAATCCGATTTCGCGCACTTTTCGGAAACCGTTTTCAATAAAACTTGGCAAATAGATGTAAGTCAACTGCCTCCTGTCCTGTAAGATCTCAAGCTTTGTAAAGATGAGATTTGGCATTATGATGACGAAATACGACACGGTTACAATTCACTGGTTCTGAGCGTTTTTCATGAATTAAAAAATTAAATCTCCTGCTTTGCCTTATAATACGTGCTTAAAAATTATTTTTGAGCTGACCGTTGACTACATAAGAAAATAACATTCTAAAAGAAAAAAAGCCATTTTGTTAGCGAACTTTAGCTACTTTCAAAAACCGTTTGGACTTTTTGCCAATTTTAAAAGTGATAATTGATAAGTTAAAAATCTCCTGCCCGTGGAATGTCTAAGTTGATTATTAGCATCATTTTTAACAATTCATTAAGTAGGTATCTGTGTATAGAAATTTGTCTATAACGCCTCCATCAACTGCTAGTACTTCACAATCCAAGTTTTTCTATGAAACTGTACAATGGCAAGCAAGGAATTCGACTGACTCCAAAATATGAGGACGTACGACGAATACGGATCTAAGAAAGTTTCAAACTTGTATTGAACATTGTAACGAATTTCCCTGTGTTTCATCATCATGATCAACCCATTTGTTCGTCCCACTGCTGGACACGGGTCCGCTGCCCCAATACGGGTTGGGAACTTCACACTTTTTTCGAATGTTGTGAAACTTCTTCGACGCGTAAATTTCATCACGATATTTTCCTTCATCGAAAAGCTCATGGTCAATTTCAAAACAAATTTCGCACATGAATTCTGAAAAACTCAGAGGTGCGAGGCTGGATTCGAACCCAAGGTCTTTGCTTGAGAGACGGCAGGTGAAATCATTAGGCGACAATGGCTTATACTGTGTTTACGGAAGTGAAAATGAAAGTAAACGTTAGTTGATGCATGTAAGTATATCAGAATAAAAACGGAAAAACAGTGCAACAGACCTTTGTGGCTAGGTCGCAATTTTTCTAAGTAACTTTAGAATAGAAAATCTAACTTCAGTTATCCGAACTAAATACATTGATACTACTCATCGATTGTCTATCTGTTACTTTAGATGTTAAACGTAAATAACATCTCAAAAGAAAAGTTTGAATTTAGCGAGGGTGCTAGGAACAAGTTTTGCTCACAGATAACACTAACTGTCTCCGCGCTTAACACGTCTTCGGAGATTGACGTTGCATTATTTCACTTCACAAATCTCTAATTACTGCTTGTGACTTTCTCTGTCTTTACGAGTTTATCGTTTGACACAAGAACGAGGCTTCGACGGCGAGGTGTTTGAACTGTTATGTAGTACAAAAACAGACTCCTTAGAAGGCCCTTAGCGAAAACGTTCCTGGTTTAAATAATAATAATACGGTTGCTAGATATCCTCCGTTCCTTCCAGTCGCGTTGGTTTCTGGGAACTGGAGAGACGCTTCGGCGTCGGGAGGTGAGCGGAACCTATCTGGAAAATAGGAAGGGTGCTGTAGGTATACCCTGACCAGCTCACGCCAGGCTTTAGCCTTTTGAGAACCGGATGAAGTCTGTGCAAAGGGGCTGATCTGGAGTTAGGACGTGAGTGAGAAGGTCAACGTGCTTGCACAGGTCATGGTGCCCTTCTCGTATACCTTAAGGGTGGGTGGGTAGGATAATTCTAATCAAAACTTATGTACAAAGGAATGGGTCTGTTCTGGTATCTCATTCCCCTCATTCATCGTTTATTTGAGAAAACACAGTTTATATACTGTTGACCTGTACCTAACAAAATTAATATATTTTCACTGTGTGTTCAGCCAAATATGAGGCGTACAAACATATCGTTGGCTAAATTTGAAAACACAAAATAGCTTTTTATTCTTCACGCGCTATTTCTAGCAATTTAAGCTTACAATATTATCTCTAGATCTTCTTCTAGCTATGAAATAAAGTTATGATCATGCAATGTCATATAGGACGACAGTGTTTTTTTTTATAACATCAAGTGACGGAACGCACAAGTCGTGCGCCTGATGGTAAGCTACACGCCTGTCCATAACAGTTACAGTGCCACTAAGATCTTTAAATTGCAAAGATCTGAGGGGCACTACCACTGCGCCCGTCACCCTGAGATATAAGTTGACAAGTCCCATGTGCCTGTAATTTCACCAGCACCCTTACCCTTCAAAACCGGAACGCAGTAATGATGACATTAGCTGACATTAATAGGTAAGGTGGCAGTACTTCCCTGGACGAACTTTTTCACAAGGAACTCTACTGCTACAGAGTGTCATCTTAAACTATCGTTCAATAAGTGTCCTGTCCTTCTTAGGACTAAAACTTAAAACTCCTACAATCGGTGATCTTAAATCATCCCTCGCGGTCTGCTAGTGATAATCCTCAAGCCAAAACAGTTTGGGTTCCGTAAATCTCACTCTACTCTCCAGCAACCTTCCAAACGGTAGTAAATCGAAATAAATACTTAATTACCCAATACCATGTACCAGAAATGTCGAATAGCTGGGAACTGTATTAGATAACAAAGTGAACAGGTTCCTAAACGACGAGCATGTGTTTGCAAAATGTCTCAAGCCTGCTAATGCGCGGAGGCATATACTCTACCATAAATCCAAATTATCTCACATAATAAATTGCGCATTTATTCTACCCTAATCTGGCTCTGTTTGACATATGCCGCTCCCATCTGGAGGCAGTCTAGCAGACACCAATTAAAATAAACTACAAGCGGCACAAAATAAATCCCTGAAAATTTGTTATAATACATCGTTCTAAATTAAGCTAAAAGATTTGGATAGTAAAACAAAATTCTCTTCACCGAAGGAGTTTGTGCCGAAATTACGCCTTAAGTATATTTGCACAACAACTCCGTGCATACAAAATTCCTTGGATTGGCAAAATCAAGTTACGTGTAGTTACGCGAATACTTAACCACTGACTTACAGCTGATATAATATTATTACCCATCACGGTTCCCTAGCCGACTGACGACATTTACATGGAATTGAACATGGGTTAAACATGTCTCCGGCTTAGCAGAGCATTAAGAGTTTTCAGTGTTCTAAAATTACTAGTGTAGGGTTCTTATTCGTACTTGATGACACCACCAAATTGAGTAAAAACTTCCAGTTCAGTTTCAGGTTTTATTTCAATAAAAAGTATTTTTTTTAATGTATAATAGACACACTCTTGGCCACAATCTCACCTGATGTTAAAAAATGCCTATTCACTCTTGCCTTGAATAGCCCCAAATTGTACTTTTCGGGAAATACAGATGCCATTAGAGCATTCCATTCCTTTGCCGTACGCATCAGAAAGGAGGAAGCAAAGCTCTTAGTGCGAATAGGTGGAATATCAACGACATAAGAATGGAGTGCTCCGGACCTTCTAGTCGACCGAAGGAGGAACGGTGAGGGCGGAACCAAATTGAAAAGTGTTACTATTAGTATTAAGTATACCGTATACTATACAAGGTGCCAAGTTAATTCTAACCGGCGGCGGCAGTACCAAACGTACAAATACAAAAAATATAAAAAGTAACTATCAGATAGGTCCAGGCAGTCGTTTTCACAAGGACTCAACTTCTAGAAATTTATCGACAGTTCTGATGTTTCTCACACATAAACAAAGTTCGGTTCAAGTAGTCACCATTCGATGGAAAATCTTAACACCGTGATGCAGAAATTAAGTAAAAGGGTCAATGTCATCTAGCGGATGTTGAGAGAACTATCTGTCACACAAAGTTGATTAGTAAAGTATCCTATAGTATAAAATACGTTTGTTTTACTAGCTCATTTTTTATTTATTATAATTTTTTTGTGATGTCAAGCGACGTGACGAACAAGTCGTGCGCCTGGTGGTACGCGACACGCTTGTCCATAACAGTTGCAGTGCCGCTTAGAGCTTTGAATCGCAAAGATCTGAGGGGCTCTTCTACTGAGCCCGACACCCTGAGATATAAGTTTCAAAACATGTCCGTTTATAGAACAAGTTAGTAATTAAATGATTATTACTAGTATCATGTTTCTTACCACGGTATGACTTCTTTTTATTTTCCCGATATTTCGGAACCATGACCGTGTGACCCGTGATCGTGGAGCGTGCAACCGTTCCGAAAATAAAAAGAAGTCATACCGTGGTAAGAAACCTGATACTAGTAATAATAATTTAGTGAATAACCGCGAAAGTCTTAAAATCTATATAAGTTAGTAATTATACATATGTGGGAGATTATTTGAGGGTAGATGCTCGATTTAGTTGGTCGATACATATAGATGTTCTTTGTACTAGATTGTGACAGATGTTAGGCAGAGTCGACATGCTTGATTATTGTACTCCTCGTGAGATCCTATATACTCTCCACCCTGCCCTTCTGTAATAAATCACTGTGGGGCACGTATGGCGCTACCTAAAATTAAGTCACTCCAAATACGGTTCTTAAAGCTGTTAGCTGATAAGTTGGTGCGCAGAGAGTGTAAAGAAACGCAAAATTATGATATGCCATTTTAAATATGTAACATAATTCTTGTTAAGTAATATTACAAGAATATTCAAGTCCTGAATATAAAGTACCAAATAATTGTAATTATCCAGCACGACAAGAAACGATGGGCAGCTACAAAACTTTTAAAACAAATAAGGTATGTGGTAAAAGAGCTAAGAACTGTTTAATTCCAACATTGTTTAACTGTCTTCCGTCACACTTAGAAAATAAGGTAGTGAAAAGTGTGTTAAAAATTAAATGAAAAATAATTTTGTTAGATACAATTTAGGTAAATATTGAAAAACTGTAATGTTGGTAACTGAATGTAATGATTATGTGTAAAAAAAGTTCCATGTGAGTGTAATTTTAGCAGCACTCCTACTCTTCAAAACTGGAACGCAGTAATGCTCACGTTACTGCTTGGCGCCAGAAATAAGTAAGGTGGCAGTACTTATACAAACTTAACAAGGAATGAATGAATTATAAACCCTTTTTTTTAATATATATCTGGAATAATATTTTTATATATATTTATTTGATCAAAGTCAAAGTCAAAGAATATTTATTACATAGGTAAAATAAATTTACACTTCAAAACGTCACATTTAAGCTACTGCTCGTTCACTACGCTGACCTCCCTGAGAAGAAAGAGCAAGAAACTCAAGGGATTGCTCTTTTCAAATAAACTTAAATGCTATGGAATACACTTTCCATACATCTTTATATAACACGTAATCTTCAATTTTGTAATATGATTTTTCGATCAAAATATTTTTAATGTAGTTTTTAAACTTAGGAAACGATAAACTTAATATATGCTCCGGAATCTTATTGTAAAAACGTATACAGTTCCCCATAAAAGAGTTGTTTACCTCGGTTAAACGAAAACGTGGTACCATGAGTTTGGACTTAGCTCTAAGGTTAATATTATGGATATCTTCTTTCTTATTGAAATTATGTATATTTTTACGAGCATATAAAATATCTGAGTAAATGTACTGTGATGTCACAGTCATGATACCAGTCTCCTTAAACTTTTCTTTGAGAGAAACCCGAGAGCCTAGACGGTACACAGAACGAATCGCTCGTTTTTGCAATACAAATATGGTTTGAATATCTGCCGCTTTACCCCATATTAGAATCCTGAAATCCACATGAGAATATATTTAACATATATTTAAAAAAATATTATTCCAGATCCTTAACTAATAAGTCACATTATAAAACGGTTCTGGTTCTTTTGAAAGTAATAGATATTGAAAAGGACGACTATGTATTCAGAACTGTACTGTACTGTATAAGTACTTTAAAAGTAACAGAACCGCCGACGCGTCGTCTATGTAAGGTAATGACTATCTTATAAGGAATGTCTAGCTTAATTAATTTTACATTTATGCAACATACATGGTGCTAACAAATTAAGACCGGATATTTTAGACAGCTAATTACTTACCTCATTAAAATTACTTTTAAGTAGTGTATTAAGTGGGTGTTCGCTTATCGAGAAATTTAATGAAACAAGTTAATTACTTCTTATTTCCCTGTCAATAACAATTCTAATTATTAATAATTTTTTTTTCTTTTTATATATAACCTTTTATTTATACATGGCCACTTTAATATTAAAATGAGTAATTATTATTGTGAGAAAAAACAAAACTTATAAATTCGCATAAAAAGTGTTTTTGAACGCCATAACTTGGCCATGGGCCTTGTCAAGACTTTTAATTTTATTTTATCTATTCAAAATCCTTCTTGGAAACTGATACCTTTTAAATTGTTAATCTCTTAATTTGTTAGCACCTTATATAAACATAATGCAAACAATCTCTTTAGCACGTTGCACAGCATGTCGAGTGATATACAGGGCTTAATTAGGAAGCACTCTTCGCGAACGCGTAATGCCCCGCTTAATTCTCGGCTAACATCTGAGGCAGGGGCTCCTTTGGAGAATACTAAATGTAAGTACGTTAAAGTTCATTAACTATCTAGGTTACAAGCGTTTTATGTTAAATTAAGTGAATTAATAAATCCGCTCTTCTTACGTAATTTACTGTAAGCTACAAGAATAGGTGCATTTTTTCGTAAATCACTTTATTTTTGCAGTAAAAATACTGCTATAGCGCTTCGGGAAAGTTTACGGAGGCGCGCGTGGACGGCTTTAGCGCTATTTTGCGGAAGCGGGTACCGTAATGGCCTTCCTCGAACGGTGGCCACGTATCAATGTGTAGATGGTTTATATTAACATAGTTCGTGATTTTTTTACTAACATTGTACGGATATTTTGTCCGAAATAAAGATTTAAATTTGAAAAAAATTATAAAACATGAAAAATAATGCGTATACATATGTGTCATATGCCATTGCATTAATCGATTCTACAGATGCACCGAGTACTCGTTTGCTACTTGGTACTCGGTGTACTCGGCCGAATAACTCGGTTCACGAGAAGAGTACTCGGTTAAAATAAAGCATTACAGCTATAGACATAATAAAGTAAAACCAATAATATATTTAAAATATTCAAAAGAGATTTATTACTACAAATTCTAGGCAATTTGTAGCAATTTAGTAATTTAAAAAGAAAGTATACATTAATAATATTTCAAATTTAACAAAGGCAAAGGTAATGGTTTGTTCCTTTTTAAATTACCTCCGTGGCCGAACGGTTACCATGCCGGACTGCCACGCAGAGGTCCCAGGTTCGATTCCCGGGCCGAGAGAAATAGTTGTATGGTCTACATTTATTTCTCTCGTGAGTTTGGGTGTAATTTGTGGTTGTCTATGTGTGTGTCCATGACACCCGCGACACAGGGTTTCCCTAGTGCGGGGCTATGTTGAGTGTGTGCGTTATTATTATTATTATTTTTGTTTCATAGACATTACCCGCTTCGGAAAATAACCGCCCGCTATACACAGTGCTTGCAGGTGCACATAAAAATACTCGTGCTAACTGTGCCAGTTTTGGATATCTTGTTTTATGCCCTGCCCACCATTGGGAAGGACTCTGCTCTCGCGACGTAATTTGTAATCTTTTATGACATTTATGTTTTAAGTATGACATTTAAAGTTCTTATTATTAATTTAATTTATTTGGAAATTTTGACATGCAATATTTATTATTTTTGGATATTTTTGGATTTATTAATTCGAGTTTTGGTTTGATTGTGATTTAAAAATTTTGAGTACTAACATAATTTTAATTCATAGCGATGTTACTAACGAAGCTGGACTTTTGTTGTCTGAAATAAAATGATTATTATTATTATTATAAACGCCTGGAAAATGTCAATCGTTATGCACATTTTGGTCTTTTCTATACCTTTAAATGTTCCCCTTTAAATTTACGAATTTGGGATTACGATTCTTTACGTGTGACGGACTAATATCACGCTCCACATCTTTCTACGTTAGTTATGATTATAGTGACCCTCCCTACTTACCCTTAGGGCATATGAGAAGGGCACTATGACCTGTGCGCGCACAGGAATCTTACAAGTTTAGGTTCTGACCCCAGAACAGCCAGTGTACAGAGTTGTCACAGACCTCTGTCATTTGACTTCATCCGGTCCTTCGAGAGGCTAGTGCCTCGGGTGAGCCGCCCCGGGTGCACGTGCCTACAGTACCTTATTTTCCAGATAGGTACCGGAGCTGTAGGCACGCTCACTTTCCGCTGCACATTGCACAACTAGCGGTTGCCACCGCTGAGCCGTCGACTCTGAGTCCACTACCAAATCTCCCCATTGGTGTCGGAGCTGTAAGGTACGCTCACTTCCCGATGCCGAAAAACGAAGTCCGTGTCCGCCAGAAACACAAAGGCGTATCACTGGCGAAGGGCTTGTCCCGGACGCCCGCTGTACCCTGGTCTTGCCGTCGAGCCCGTAGTCTTTCCGGAAAACCCTCTCTCGGGTCGGTAGATAGGGACTGATATCAGTCATGATCTTCATGGTCCACCCTTTATACATCGTACTGCTGGGCAGGAGTTTTCTCTAAAAATAAGGATTTCGATTGTAGCCCGCCGAAGTGGTCCAAAGCAGGTTGGGGCTTCACATGTTCCAAGAGCTTTTAATATTCAAGCTGTAATTATTCTTTTTTCAAAAAACAAAGATCTGCAAGAAGCACATAGAAAAATGTGAAGGCCTTCTGGTTTGTTCCGTGGCTTAATTGGCAGAGTATCTGGCACAGATTGCCTGAGGGTGCTGGTTCGAATCCGGCTGGATCCAATCAATTTTTCTAAGTGTTCGACCTTTGCTATTAGTAATTATAACTAAAAAAACTAGACTAGTTTAGTTATTTTACAAAACAAAATGAATATTGTGGTAGGAAAACATCGTGATATTCAATAAACGAAGAGAGTTAAGGAGCATTACTTATCTACTGTTCCATTCAGTTTATAGGTATTACATTTTGAAATATCTATTGATCTACTTTATAATAGTTTAATGTTAAATATCGTATTACGTAATTATGGATTTTGTGCACGTAAGCCCGTTATTACAATTATTTTGTCCTGTATTTAGGTCTGCCGGAAGAAATTTGTTATAAAGGAATGTGTTTTCCTTGTACGTGGGGCGCACTATAACTTTCCGGAATGAATAAGAAAAAAATACTATAAATGGTCAGAAATGAATTTATTGTTTTTCAAAATATTCTCCGTCAGCGTTAATGCACTTTTTCATACTAATGAACCAATTTTGAAAACATTTATGCCACTCCTCCGTTATAATCTCCGAAACATATTTTTCATACTCTTCGACAGCCTCTTCAGGTGATGAAAATCGTTGACCGCGTAACTTAATTTTTGGAAATAAATAAAAGTCACAAGGTGCCAAGTCGGGACTGTACTCGGGATGGCTCATAAGGTCAACGTTGTTCACCTGCAAAAATTCATTTGTCTGTCTGGCCGTGTGAGAACTGGCATTATCGTGGTGCAATATGATACGGCGTTTACGGTTATTTTACGGAGTTTGTCAATAACTTCCGGCAAACAAATGGTCATGTACCAATCACTATTCACGGTACAACGATTCTCCAAAGCAACAATAGCCACGTGTCCAGTTTTATTAAAAAAAAAAAAAGCAATCATCCGCTTAGAGGCACTTTGCACGCCCGCCACTTTGGTTGGTTTCGGCTCGCCTCGAAAGACCTGTACGCTCGATTGCTGCTTTGCTTTGGGGTCGTAACTATAAATCCATGTTTCGTCACCTGTTACTATGTCCCACACCAAATTTGACGCCCCTTCGTTGAATCTGGTAAGCATGGCATTGCACTATGTGATGCGATCCGTTTTTTGAGCCTCAGTCAAATGGTGTGGGATCCACCGAGAGCACAGCTTTTTCACACCCAAATGTTTGTGTAGTATTGATTGTATTTAACTCATGCCTATGCCTAAAGATGTCCAATTCTCATGGTATGTCACATGCCTGTCTGTTTTGATCATACGACGCACAGCATCGAAGTTTTTGTTGTTCACAGCAGTGGACGGGCGACCATCACGAAATTCGCCACTGATATTCACACGACCGCGTTTGATTTCTGCAAATCAGCTATAAATAGTCGTCTTGCCTGGTGCTTCATCGCCAATAGCAGTGTGAAGCTGAGCCAAACTCCGCTGAGCTGTTAAATTACGCTGAAAGCCGTAGAAAATCATACTACGAAAATTTTGATGACGTAAATCCACGGTGATGTAGACAACCAATTTTTAAAATGACGCCACAATGTAAAAACAAGCGACAGTCAGACGAAACAAACTGTATTCTACAGCCAAGCAGTTCCATTTTCAAATGTTGTAATTACTTTTTAAATATTGTTTATGTAAGTGGCCATTTCCGGAAACTTATAGTGCGCACCATGTATTAAATGTACACTGTGCTTTTAAATGTGCAATAAATATTATTTAAAAAATGTACATAATTAATTTAGAAATTAAAGTACATGGCGCCATAGGGATTCGAACCGCCGACCTTTAAAATGAGAAGCAACTGCTCTCTCACTAGATTACCACAACTATTATGAATAATAGTACCACTAGAGCTCCTTGTGAAAGAGTTCGTCCAGGCTTCCCTGGACAGTCACCATGCTTATTTATTTTTATAAAAAATAGTGACAGACATAACATTAATACGAGGAATAAAAATAAACCAGATGTTCTTATCTTCACAAAGTCACTTTGTCACAAGGAGCTCTACTGCTACTTGCTTGTCCCTCTACTTGACATCGTTAAAATATCTAATCTATCAGTTTTAGCACGCAGAACTTGTACTTATGAGTTAAATTTTTCTACCTTTCAATTCACATTTCATAGAAACAAATAAACAATAAAACAAATTGCAACAATTCGTTACGTGGCTTAGTTGGTATATAGTCTGCCACGGTTTGCTAGAAGACTTCTTGAAACACTGAAATTGCAATAAGTTGTTTCATTTATAAACAGAGATCTCTTCCTGGCAACCATCTCAAATTCAAAATTTAAATTTATAAATACTGTTATTTCATAGGTAAGCATAAGGTAAATTCCCCTGAAAAGACTGCACAAGATGTTATAGGGGGTTTCTCTTTGTAAATAGATAT